>NC_092875.1:34851482-35164816 GCF_028372415.1 Notamacropus eugenii
GAGACCCTAGAAGCCATAGACAGGGGGTCATCCAAAACATCCAGTTCACCCCCATTTCCCTTTTCTGGGACGGCTCTAGCTACAAGCATCTTACAATCTGTTCTAAGAATGGGGTCCTGAGAGAGTTCGACAAAGGCCCTTATGTAAGGTATTTCTATCCATTTTCCCTTTTGGAGGCAATATAATTGTGATTGTAAAAGGATATTACATTGTAAGGTCCCAAATATGGGCCACACTTCGTTGTCCTCCAGGTGATACTGAGGCCAAAGTGTGTTGCAAAAGAATACCAACCTTTTCTTTTTAAGGTCTTTAGAGAAGTTAAATTTTTTTCCAATTTTGTAAAAGACAGCCCAAAGCCTAATTCCTTGGAATTGATGAATTTTGATCCATTTCTTGGTATGGGCCTGGAAGTCCCCCCCTCCTTAAAGGAGGACGTGGAAGTAAACCTTGAGAAAAAAAACAAGAAGACAAAAATAATCGAGTTTTCTCTGATTTCCTTGGGCCCAGGAAATCCAGAGAATTGGGCACCCACTTTATGCCCAGGTCCACTGCCTAACCAATGCACCGACAACCTGAGTCTCTAACTCTCTAGCACCCAGAAAGTTCAGACACTTTATCTGATACTGGGACCTGAAGCCAGGTCCAAAAATTGCTTCCAAGGGGCTTGGAGAGCAAGTAGGGGATAGAGAGAGGGGGAGGCTTACATACCTTCCAGTTTGAGCAGAAGAAATTGAGATTAGCAGCTTTTCCCGGCCAGGGAACCATAAATGAAGAGGTTAAGGGGTGAAGGGGGACCCCAAAACACCAACAGTCCGGGTTATGCTTGAATGAATTCGACTCAAACCTTTTTAAAGCCAAAGAAAACAAAGTTTATTAAAGATTCGCCAAACTGGGTTGCCCCTTAAGGAGCCTAAGCATTTGTAAGGCTTGTATTCACAAGTGGGCCAGATAGAATCCCAGCTAAACGGAGTCTGAGCTGGATTGAATCTGAGCCTCACCCAGGGATAGGGAACCTAAGGCCACGTGTGACTCTCTAGGTCCTCAAGTGTGACTTTGACTGAGTCCAAGTTTTACAGAACAAATCCTTTTATTAAGGGAATACTCTGTGAAGTTTGGGTTCAGTCAAAGGGCCAAACTTTGGGCAATTCATTCTTTTTCTCTTTCTGGGCCTTAATTTCCTTTTTTGTAAATGATAAAATTAGACTGGATTATCTCTATGGTCAATCCCAGCCCTAACATTCTGTGTTCTTAGGTCCCTCCTAGCCCTGACACCCCATGTTCTAAGGTCCCTCCCATCTATAATATTCTGTGTTATGAAGTCAAAGATCCTGGTCCCAGACCTAACATTCTATGATCCTATTTGTCTCCTTCCTCTGACTTTCCTGTCTCATCCTCTTCCCCACCTCCATCCCAAATCCAGGACCATGTCTCTGCTCTTCCAGATCCAGTAGAGGACTCTATCCAAAGAGGCTGGCCAGTCTTTTTCTTAAACTCACACTGAGGAATTTCTCCTACCACGTTTTCCCCCTCCTACTTTGTCTCCTGGCCTCTTCTTTAAGGGTGGTATGGCCTGTAGGAAGGGTAGGAGAAGGAGGAAGAAGGAGTGGCAGAGGGAAAATCTCAGTTCCTCTGTTGTGTTCACCTTTAGTCTTACTTTGGAACCAAAGCAAATCTTGTGGATGGAAATTCTCCTTTAGAGATCAACTCCCACCACTGTCCTCTTCCTTCCCAATCTAAGAGTCTGTAATTCTGTAACTGATTGTGGCTTTGGGCTTAGGGAAGTGGAAGTGGTTAGGGTAGCATGAGCTCAAGAACACAGTGGGAAAGACCTTTGGTGATGGGAAGGGGAAGAAGGGGAAAGGATAGAGATGGACATTAATGTGCAGAAGAGTCTCAGGGACCCAACAGAGGGGCCAACAGAGATCTTACAGGTGCTCAAAATCAGACCTTCACCCTATAAACCACAAATGCAATCTTAGCTCCCTCCCAACCTCACCTGGACTTGTGCCTGGCTTTGTGCCCCTTATCACATAGGGAGACCTAGCGAGCCAGGCAGCTCTGATGCCTAGCCTCTCAGCCAGCATCATCAGCAATCCCAACTCTAGTCTGATAACTGCAGAAACTGGGTAGGGGCTTACTGAATAAATGTCTGTTGAATGAATAAATGATTCACTGACTGAATGAATGTAGTTTCAATATCCCCAGCTGGCTACACTGGGAATCCAGCCAACGTGGCTGGGCAGACTTCCACTTCTGTCTCATTTTCTAAAGAATTGGAACTCATTTGTATAGCATTTCTTATTTTTACTGGACTTTTGACCTGGTGAAGATGAACTAGACAATAAACATTTCTTAATGTTTTAAGAAAAGGGCTTAGCCAGTGCAGGACATAGAAAGGCCGGATGACAAAAACATAGAATCTCAGACCCAGAGGAGACTTCAACTACCATTTAGGACAGCCCAGACCTGAACAATAATCCTCCTTACAACTCACCCCCCCCAAGGCGTCAGTGTTCAGTTTTGTTTGAAGAGAGTCACTGTGTTAATTAAATGTTTAGGAGGACCTGAGTTCAAATCTGACCTCAGACACTAGTTGTGTGACTCCAGGTAAGTCATCTCCCCTCTATTTGCCTCAGTTTCTTCATCTATAAAACAAGAATCATAATAGCACCTACCTCTTAGAGGTCTTGTGAGGATCAAATGAAATTAATAATTGTCATCCACTGGCACAGTACTTGGTACACAATAAATGCCAAATAAATGTTCGCCATCATCAGCATCATTATTACTGTTAGTGTTGCTGCTGTTACATGCCAGGCACTAGTCATACAAAGAAAGGCCAAAACATGGTACCTGCCCCCAAGGAGCCCACACTGAAATGGGGAAAATCACATGTAAACATCTATGTACAGATGAAGTGTGTGTTCGTCCTTCGTTGCCAAAGAAGACCATGCCATCAGAGAAATGATGACATGACTTGCACTTGACTTTGTTTTGAGCGAGGGAGGGCTGTGCACATCACCAGCCTCACTTCTCCTCCAGAACCATCTGAATGCAGTGACCAGATATTCATCAGGATGACTGGAGATGACCCAGGATGAGGCAATTGGGGTTAAGTGACTTGCCCAAGGTCACACAGCTTGTGAGTGTCAAGTGTCTGAGGTGAGATTTGAACTCAGGTCCTCCTGACTCCTGCACTGGTGCTCTATCCACTGCACCACCCAGCTGCCCCACAGATGAAGTATGTATAGTGTAAATGGCAGGTAATTTCTGAGAGAAGGCAATAGAAGTGGAAGGATTGGGAAAGGTCTCCTACTGTATCTTTAGGGATCAAAACAGATATGATATCATAATATACAATATACTATAATTAATATAATATAATATAAACACAATACAACATAATATAATACATGAATATAATATGTAAAATGCTTTACAAACTTTAAAGCGCTGTGCACGTATTATTATCATTCCAACCAACCAGTCAGTCAACAAGCATTTATTAAGCTCCTACTATGTGTGGCACTGCTCCCAGTGCTGGAGAGGCAAAGGCAGAAGTAAAACAGTCCCTGTCCTCAGGGAGTTTGCTTTTGGTTTTTGCTCTAAAAGAGAGGCAACCTAGCACAGAATGGGGCAAGGAAATAAGTTATATAGTACCTACTATGTGCTAAGAGCTTTACCCCTATCTCATTTGATTCTCAGAACAACCCTTCAAGATAGTTGTTATTTTAAATCTCCATTTTTTATAGTTGAGAAAACCAAGGCAGATAGTGGTCAGGTGACTTGCCCAGGGTCCCACAGCTAGTGAATGGCTGAGGCTAGATTTGAACTCAGGTCTTCCTGAAGCTAGGCCTGGTGCTCTATGTACTATGGCGCCACCTAGGTGTCCTTTCCATTCCTTAAAAGACTTCAAATATAGATTTTCCCAAAAGTCTCAGGGAGATTTGAAGGAAAGGTTCAAATTATGCTAAAACTTTTGGGATGCCCTGGACCCACATAACACATGTTCTGAAGCTCTTTATCAAGCCCCACTGCCACTGACAAACCAGGTCCCTGGAGGGTAGCTGCTAAATCTGACCCCTACCCTTGTATTTGAAGAGATAGTTCTATCTCTCCTACTCTTCCTTTTCCAGGCTAAACAACCCCAGTTCCTTTCAAGTCATCCTCATAGGCATGATGAGACATCATGTGGCACAGGGAATAAAAAATATCCTTGGAATCTGGAAGATCTGAGTTCAAATCCTTTCTTCCACATTTACCAGCTTGGTGATCCTGGGCAAAGTCATAACCTCTCTCTGCCTCAGTTTCTTCACATATAAAAAGGTATAATAACAAAAGAACCACCCTCCTCTCAGGGTGAGGATAAGGAGCTGGACCCCAGAACTTCACTGAGGTCACAAACTACTTGGGAAAGGATTTTCTTCTGCCAAGGTAGGTTGTGCCCTCTTTTCTCCAGCTTGGAGTCTTAGGTGGACTGATTTGCCCAGGGTGACTGGCATGGATAGGACTTGAACCCAGGACTTCCTGGCTGTAAGGTTAGCTCCCTGTCCTCCATACAGTGCTGCTGAATGACACTCTAGATATGCACTGATACACTGCCTACACACGCTATAACTACATTAGATAATGCATGACATACTATAGTGATTATTTTTTGTCATTTTGAGTCTCCTCACCATTCTGGCTGGATGGTCTCTCCCTTATCAATGACCCTCCTAAAATGTGATGTCCACAATTGAACATGGTACTCCAACTTGTGGCCTCATCAGGGCAGAGGATGGTGGACAGACACTGTCATGTCCCTAGTTCTGGGCATGATGGCTCGCAACAACAGTGGGGAGACCAGGAAGGATTGGCTTAGTCAAGACGCAACATCCAAGTCACGGGCTTTGTCTGGTTGCTGGCAGACATGCCCAATAAAGTGAGGAATGTGGAATGGGGAGAAGTTGCCATCTTTAGTCCTTGCCCTGGGTTTACCTGCATGTCAGTCAGGAAGTGTTATGAGAGTTGATCATCAACCCATCGATCTCAGCCATCCCCTAGGAACCCCGTTAACTGTCTTGCACGGGGCTCTCTAAGTTGAGGGCATGATGTATTGGATTCAAATCCTACTGCACGTCAATACTGGGAAAATCATTTAACTACTCTGTCCCTCAGTTTTCCTTTCTATTTATCTCTATACTTGGGAAAATACATTGTTGTTAATTTTAAAAATTAAATAAAAAAAAGCTGTTCTCAACTTGGCCCCTTCCTACTCTTCCAGTCTTCTTATGCCTTACTCCCCTCCATGACATCAGTGTTCCAGTGACCCTGGCTTCAAACAAGAAACTACATCTCCCGACTCCATGCCTTTGCACTGACTGTACCCCACGCCTGGAATGCTCTCCCTCCTCCCCACTGGCTCTTGGTTTCTCTGAAGCTCAAATCCTACCTTTCTGTAAGAGGCCTGTTCCAGCCACACTCGTTTGTGTCTTCTGAGATTATCTTCTCTGGTTATATCTGGTGCATCTGTATCAAGTGATTTCTGGATTTATCTCCCCCATTAGAGAGTGAGTTCCTTGAGGGCTGCCTTTACCTTTCTTGACATCCTCAGTCCTTGGCACAGTGCTCAGCACACAGTAGGGGCTTAATAAATGCTTGTTTGCCTTTTGTGTCTCTATCCTCAGTGCTTGGCACTATGCCTGGCACACAGTAGGAGGTTAATAAATGCTTGTTTGCCTTTTATCTCTCTATCCTGGGTGGCCAGCACAGTGCTTGGCATCTAGTGGTAGTTGCTTGTTGACTAAATGATCTCGTAGCACTATTAAAAGTAGCACTATTATCTTCCTCATTTTATAGATCACTCATTCAATCAGCAAGCATCTATTAGATACCTACGACATACAGTCAAGCATTATGTTAGTTGCTGGAAAGACAGACAAAAGTAAGAGATCATGCTGTCACAGAGTTTACATTCTATGGGGAAGACAACATATATATAACAGGAAGGAAGAGTGCATTTATTAAGCACCTACTATGTGCCAGGCACTAAGTGCCTTACAAATACTATCCTCATAACAACTCTAGGAGGAAGATGCTGTTATGATCTCCTAGTTTATAGAGGGGGGAAACTGAGGCAGAGTCACAGGTAGGTAGTGTCAGAGGCAGGATTTGAACTCTGCTTTTCTCGACTCCCAGTCCCACACTATCCACTGCATCACCTAGCTGTCCTCATAAGACCTCACCCCGTCACCATGAGGAAAGGGAAGTATGCAGATTCCCTACTGAAAGCGGAACATAGGACCACTATGTTGGGACTTGAACCCAGGTCTGGTCTAATTCCTTCATTATACAGATGAGGCAACGGAGGCCCAGAAAAGTAAAGTGATTTGATCAAGGTTATACAGGTAGCATTGCATAGGTAGGAGGCAGCTCGATGGATTAAAGGATAGGTCGCTGGGTCTGAAGTTAGGAAGACCTGAGTTCAGATCCAGCCACAGACACTTACTTAGCTGTGTGACTCTAGGCAAGTTACTTAACCTCTGTTTGCTTTAATCCACTGAAGAAGGAAATGGCAAACTACTCTGGCATCTTTGCTAAGAAAAACCCATGGTCCATGGCTGAGTAATACCACACAGGTAGTAAATGGTTGCAGAGCCAGTGCTCTTTACTCCATACTACTCTAGGTGAGTTATCGTCACATGTGAAGGGTTCCAGTGAGAGGGGTCTTAAAGCACAGGCTGGGGGTCTGCTTCTCAGGAATATTGTAGAGGGATTTCTAGATGGGTTTGATGGCTTCTGAGGTCCCTTCCCACTCAAATTCTGGGACTTTGAGTTCAGCCTCCTCATTTTCTCATAGGATCTACATAACTGGAAAGAACTTTGGAGATCAGCCCTTCCATTTCACAGATGGGCAAACTGAGGCTCAGAGAGATGACCTGACTTTCTGAAATGGTAGGCGAGCTCTTCACAGAGGATGCTACAGAACTGTTCTTCAGGGACGTGGGAGGGGAGTTCTTATTAAGCTATGACTCGCTCTCTGAGGTCCCTTCCAAATCCTCCATTCTGTGTCTTCCTCATGTTCTTTCTGCTCCATTCAATCTCTATCCTTCCACTGCTTCTGCTGCCATGAAGCCACTTCAGGGACCTTACACCTTCCTCTTTCTACAACCAAGCCTGGAAGCAGTGGATAGAACCTTGGGTTTGGAGTCAGGAAGACCCAGGTTCAAATCCCACCTTGAGCGCTTACTAGCCATGTGACCTTAACATCCTTGTATCTCAATTTCTTCCTCTGTATAATGGGAGAGTAGGAGTCAATGGCTGCAAAGTTCCCTGACTGATCTCCTAATTACTACCTGTTGTGACCTTGGAGGAGTCACTTTAACATCTGTCTGCCTCAGTTTCCTCATCTGCAAAATGGGGGTCATAATAGCACTTACTTCCCAGGGTTGTTGTGATGATCAAATGAGATAATTGCAAAGTGATTAGCGCAGTGCTTATATAAATGTGAGCTGTTACTATCTGAAAAATGAAGGGGTGGAATTACATGATCTCCAATTAAATGGTCCCATCTTTAAATTAAGGATCTGATAAGTTCTTCACGGACAGCTGGGTGGCACCATAGCGTACAAAGCGCCAAGCCTGGACTCAGGAAGACTCAACTTCCTGAGTTCAAATCTGGTCTCAGACACTTACTAGCTGTGTGACGCTAGGCGAATCACTTCATCCTGTTTGCCTCAGTTTCTTCATCTGTAAAATGAGGTGGAGAAGGAAATGGCAAACTACTTCAGCATCTTTGCCAAGAAAACCCCAAATGGGGTCATGGAGAGTAGGACATAACTGAAAAAGAAAATGACCTTTCTGGGTCTTAGTTTCCTACTTTGCAAAATGGGTTTTGTGTGTGCAGGGGTGGGGTGGGGATAGACTGGATCAGAGGCATCCTTCAGTTCCAAATCTATGATCCTATGACTTTTCTGGGTCTCAATTTCCTAAACTGTAAAATAAGGAGGATGGAGCTGCTGAATTCTGAGGTCCCTTCCACCTTGAATTTTTTTGATCCTATGATCTTAAAGGATGATGAAGCACCAGAGACAAGTCTTGACTATTTTCCAGTGATTTCCTCTTCAACCTCCTTATCACCCTTTCCTTCCTGATGCCCAGGACTCAAGGGCTATCTGCTCTCTCCGTGGGGCAAGAGGAAGTTGAGGGAAGGAAGAGACGTCGGGGATAAAGAGGAATGGGGAAGAAAAATTTCAGGAAATGAAGACCTCACTGGAAACTAGAAGAGCCTCTTGGACAGAGAATATGTCTCATGGAGGAAATGATAAACACATAACATCAGGAGAGAAATCAGCACCGAAAGAAATATGGAACCAGTGACCGCAACCCTGTAAATGAAGAAAACGGTAATAAGGAAACCTCATTATGCACATGGGAAAAAAAGTTCAGAAGGGGAAAAATGAACAGCATGATTTTATTATTACAAGAGTAAAGTTATCATACATGACTTTAGTGGTGTGTGTGTGTGTGTTAACAATCTGTAAAATTTTTAGAAGTTAATGGCTAAAAACAAAAAAACAAACACCAAAAAACTAACTAAATTCTATCAGAGTCCAAGGAAAGAAGCAAGCTTGGAACTTTCTGTCTCATATTTCCCACCAGTAGGAGGGGAATGACCTCCCTAGAATTGGCTGGAGGAATGAACTGGAGCTCAGGCCCCTAGCTTGAGATCCCAGGGGCTCAGTTAACTCTCATCCTCTCTCCTAAGCCCTCCCTGTGAATGCTAAGGACATGAGAACAGGAAGGGTAGGTAAGAGAAAGCCTCAGAGCCAGATCACTTTTTTTTTCTCCCCCAAAACGCTTTCCTTAATACTTTCTAAGAATCTGACTTTATCTGAAGCATGTCTAGATACTTCTCTCAGTTTTCTCACCTATAAAATGAAGGAGCTGGTTCAGATGGCTTCTGAGGTCCCATCTAAGTTCCATATCTAGGATCCTATGATTGGCTGGTGTGCACAACTCAGTGAGTTAGGTGAGGTGGGTGTTATTACTATCCACAAAGCACTGTGCTCAGGGCCTCAATTTCTCACTCTGTAAGATGCAGGGGTCAGACAAGAAGGCTTCTAAGATGTCTTCCAGTTTTCCATCTGTGATGTATGAATGGACCCCTATTTTGTACAAGGGGAAACAGAGGCACAGGGCCTCCAGAGGACATCCAGATGTGGTCACAACACATTAGTGGAAAAGATGGAATTATATTGATTGAATCTCCAGAGGATAAGATAAATTTCTGATTTATGTCACTTCAGATCTACAAGCTATATGACCCTGGGCAAGTCACTTAACCTCTGCCTGCCTCAGTGTTCTCATCTGTAAAATGAGAACAACAAAGCATCTCTCTCCCAGAGTTGTTGAGGATGAAATAAGATATTTATAAAGTGCTTAGCAAATCTTAAAGTATTTGGTTTCCCTGCTTTTAGATTTTCCTTTCCTCCACTCATCTGATATCAAATGATAATTTCAAAAATGCTGATCTGATCATGAAACTTTTTTCAAAAATATTCTGTGGCTTCTTCCACAAAACACAAGCTTCTCAGCCAATCGGGCTCTCACCTCCAGTCTCCACAGACTCTTCATTTCAATTATTCTGGCCTCCTGCTCATCTCCGTCCCTCTGAGAGCACAAGGGGACCACCGGGTTTGGAATGCATTCTCCTCTCTTCCAAGCACCCTTGACTCAGGTGCCCCTCCTGGAGAGACCTTTCCTGATCCCTACAGTCATTGGCTGAGACAGCAGTCTCAGTATCCCGTAGTAGATGAGGAAGGGACTTTGGAAGCCAGGCTAATCCAACGCACTCACTGTACAGATGAAGAAACTGCGGCCAACTTGAGATGACTTACTTGTGCAAGGTTAGATAAGTAATGGACTCAAGGGGACACAGTGGATCCAAATTCCACTTCTGGTTTCACCTTGGGTAAGTCACTTAGGGTGAATGTTTCAGTTTCCTCATCTGTAAAATGGGGTGGTGGGGGGGCTGAGCATGGCTAGCCCCTGAGGTCCCCCCCATGTCTGCATCCCACGAACCCAAGTCTTCAGGCTCCCCACGCCGCGCTCTCCGCACCGAGACGAGCCAGCGGGCTGGGTCACGATCACGATCACGATCACGCGGGTCAGAGTTAGCAGCGCAAGCCGCGGCTCCAAGGCAATTGATCCATTTCACAGAAGCCGGAAATGAGACTTTCCTTAAGTCACGTGGGCAGTCCGTGGAAGAGGGGCAGGGAGTGAAACTCGACCCCAGGGCTTGGTCCAGTACGGGTGAGCCCGTGGCGGGGCAGGACTCGGCGGGCAGGGACGGTTCCACCTCAGCACTCGGGTGCTCTCCGTTAAAGGTCCACGCAGCCCTCCGGCTGCAGCCAGGGCTCCCTGTGCCACCGGGCCAGAGCGACTCCTGGGCTGGGGTCTCTTTAAGAGCGGAGAGCCCCCTCCCCATTCCCCCGGAGGAGGGGCGGAGTCCCCAGGGGGGCTCTCGGGGACTGGGGCGCCGGCCGGGCAGGTAAGGGTTAAAGGGGCGAGCCCGCGGGTCTGTCCGGACTCCCTCTCCCTCCTCCGGGCCGGGCGCGGGGCGGGGCGGCCACGGTTGCGGAGGGGGCAGGGCTGCGCCGCTGCCACCGGAGTCGAGCCGGGCAAACAAAGCGTCCGTCCGTCCGCGCGGTCGTGCGTCCGTGCCGGGGGTCGGAGCCGCGGCCGAGCGAGGCGTGCCTAGGGGCTCGGGCCGGGGCATGGCTGTGCCCCCCCGGCCGGCCCCAGCCCCCGTCCGAGCCCCGGCCCCAGTCCTGGCCCGGGTCCCGGCCGCAGCCTCAGTCCCAGCCCGCGTCCCAGTCCCGGCCCCAGCGCGATCGGGGCGCCCCGTGCTGCCGCCTTAGCCGAGAGCCGCCTGCCAGGTAAGAGCTGGGGACAGGACCGGACCCGGGCCCGGCCACCTCCGGCCCAGCCCCTGGCACCCGGGGTCCCGGGACGGGTAAGCGGGACAGATTCCCCAGCCTGGAGCCCGGAGCCCGAAGAGCTCGGCTTCCCGGCCCTCGCGAGGAAGATAAGAAGGTAAACACTGCCCAGGGCCCCCGGGCCCAAGCAGCCACCGGGGCACCTCCCCCGTCCTGGCCGGGCTGCTTTCTGTTTGCGATGACACCTGCAGGCCTGACAGTTGGCACCAGCGAGGTCAGGGGCCATCTAGATGTTAAGAGGGAACGAGAAAGTTTTCTGAGCTCAGTATTGGGTGGCAGACCCCTTGTGCCCATTGGAGCCAGGCGTATAACGCAAACGCACCCCTCTTTTGTTTGGGGAGCCCTGGGTGCTTGCGCCTGGCAACTTTGTTGCCCTCGGCTCTCGTTCGGGACAAAGAATAAGAAAAAAAAAACCCCAAAACTACCGAGCTGGTGTTCGATTATGGGACTAGATCAGCTAGTAAGGCTCCTTTCAACTCGGAAGAATCCCAAATTCCATGCTGTTGTGCCAGGCCAGATTTCTCTTCCTTGGCCTGGAAGGGAGCTAACCTTTGGGCAGGCTAGGTGCAGAGCCTGTCCAAGGCACAGGGAAGTTTCTGGGGATGCCAGACACTATGATGCCACTTCCTACATAGGCATGGTGTAGTGGAAAGAGTTCTGGATTTGGTGTCAGAGGATCTGGATCAAAGGGCCTTTTTTTCTGTTAATTCTCTCCAGTTGGTCCTGTCTACTTGGTCCATAGCTGTTTGCATGTTCTCAAACATTGTGGAATGAGCTGTGCATTTGGAGTCAGAGGAGCTTTGCCACTGTATGAGACTTAAGGCCTCCTGTGTGGTTTGACCAAATGGTTCTTGAGGTCCCTTCCGGCTTGAAATTGGTCATTCTCTTGAGCACCCCAGGACAGGGGGAAATTGAAGATTAGAATGGGCACCATCTACATGGAAAATCCTTGACCCAGGAATTGGAGGGACATGGGATTTCCCAGGTAAAAGGTGCTTCTGTGTTTAAAGCAAAAGGGAAAAATGAGCCCTGGTGAATTTAGAAGATTTAGCTTTAGATTAAATTGTGAGCTCTTTGAGGGCAGGGGCTGTCTTTTGCTTCTTTTTGTATCCCTAGTACTTAGCACAGGGACTGCCACATAGTAGTTACTTAACAGATGTTTGATGGATGGATTGATTTGAGCCCTCTCACTCTACCTTGCTGTATGACATTAGGCAATTGTTTGAGATTTCATTTCTTTTTCTAGAAAATAGAGTTGGTCAGATGAACTGATTTCTAAGAATTTTAACAATCTGGGGATGTGATTCTCTGTGATCTTTGCCTCCTTTGGTCAGTGTAGCTAATGAATAAGTGAGTACTGAGAAAGGAGGAGTCTAGACTTCTTGGAAAATATCAGATGGACAAACAGGGGCCTCTGAACATGTCTCCTGCCCAGCAAGTTTAGTTTTCTTCCTGATTCTGACACATTATTCCCATTCTTTGTAAAAATAGAATAAGAAATCTGGAGATCTAAGTATTAAATTGTGCCATTGACTCATTACGTGACCTCAGGCAAGCCATTCCATTTCCTTGACTGTAAAATGGGGAGAATATTAATTATCTCCTTCTACCACTTACCTCATGAGAAAGCATGGGCTGGCTGTGGACTTAGGTAGACATGAGACTGAAGTCTTGCCCCTGATCCACATTGACTGAGCAGTCTTAGGTTATTAAAATTATAATTTAATTTTTTGGCAGTGGTGGTGGTGGTAGGAGGCAATTGAGGTCAAAGAGAGGAAATCAGGAAAAAGAAATTGAACAAGCCATCAATGAACTCCCTAGGAAAAAATCTCCAGGGCCAGATGGATTCACAAGTGAATTCTATCAAACATTTAAAGAACAGTTAATTCCAATACTACATACACTATTCTTGAAAATTGGGGAAGAAGGAGTCCTTCCAAATTCTTTCTATGATACAAATATGGTTTTGATACCCAAACCAGGAAGAGACAAAACAGAGAAAGAAAATTATAGACCAATTTCCCTAATGAATATAGATGCAAAAATTTTAAATAAGATTTTAGCAAAACGAATACAGCATCTTATCATGAGATTAATACATTATGATCAGATAGGATTCATACCAGGACTACAGGGCTGGTTCAATATTAGGAAAACTATTAGCATTATCGACCACATCAACAACAAAGCTAACAAAAACCACATGATTATCTCAATAGATGCAGAAAAAGCTTTTGACAAAATACAACATCCATTCCTACTAAAAACATTGGAGAACGTAGGAATAAAGGGAACTTTCCATAAAATAATAAGCAGTATCTATCTAAAACCTTCAGCAAGCATTATATGCAATGGGGATAAGCTAGATGCATTCCCAATAAGATCAGGGGTGAAACAAGGTTGTCCATTATCACCACTATTATTCAATATGGTACTAGAAATGTTAGCTGTAGCAATTAGACAAGATAAAGATATTCAAGGAATTAGAATAGCCAAAGAAGAAACTAAGTTATCACTCTTTGCAGATGATATGATGATTTACCTAGAGAATCCCAGAGATTCAAGTAAAAAATTACTTGAATTAATAAACAACTTTGGCAAAGTTGCAGGGTACAAAATAAACCCACACAAATCCTCTGCATTCCTATATATTAGCAACAAAGTTCAACAGCAAGAGATAGAAAGAGAAATCCCATTTAAAGTTAGGGTAGACAGTATAAAATACTTAGGAGTCTACCTGCCAAAACAAACCCAGGGACTATATGAACACAATTACAGGACACTTTTTGCACAAATAAAGTCAGATTTAAGTAAGTGGAAAAACATTAGTTGCTCATGGGTAGGCCGTGCTAATATAATAAAAATGACAATTCTACCCAAATTAATATACTTATTTAGTGCCATACCAATTAAACTATCAGACAATTACTTTCTAGAGCTGGATAAAATAATATCAAAATTCATTTGGAAAAACAAAAGGTCCAGAATATCAAAGGGACTAATGAAAAGAAATGCTTGGGAAGGTGGCCTAGCGCTACCAGACCTTAAACTGTACTATAAAGCAGCAATTATCAAAACCACTTGGTATTGGTTAAGAAACAGAGAGGTAGACAAGTGGAATAGACTTGGCACTCAAGATGCAGTAGGCAAGGAATATAGCAACCTTCTGTTTGATAAACCCAAGGACCCCAGCTTCTGGGATAAGAACTCATTGTTTGACAAAAATTGCTGGGAAAACTGGATAACAGTGTGGCGGAAATTAGGCATAGACCCATACCTGACACCGTACACAAGAATAAAGTCCAAATGGGTACATGATTTAGGTATAAAGACTGATACCATGAATAAACTGGAGAAGCAAGGAATAGTGTATTTATCAGATCTATGGAGAAGGGAAGAATTCTTTACTAAAGAAGAGATAGAATGCATTATGAAATGCAAAATGGATAACTTTGAGTACATTAAACTGAGAAGTTTTTGCACAACCAAACCCAATGCAACCAAAATCCGGAGGGATGTAGTAAATTGGGAAAAAATTTTTACAGCTAAGCTCGGGGATAAAGGCCTCATTTCTAGAATATATAGAGAACTGACCCAAATGTATAATCATACAAGTCATTCCCCAATTGATAAATGGTCAAAGGATATGAACAGGCAATTTTCAGAGGAAGAAATTAAAGCTATCTATAATCATATGAAAAAATGCTCTAAATCACTATTGGTTAGAGAGATGCAAATCAAAACAACTCTGAGGTACCACATCACACCTATAAGATTGGCAAACATGACAGAACAAGAAAATGATAAATGCTGGAGAGGATGTGGGAGAGTTGGAACACTAATTCATTGTTGGTGGAGCTGCGAGCGCATCCAACCATTCTGGAGAGCAATTTGGAACTATGCCCAAAGGGCTACAAAAATGTGCATACCCTTTGACCCAGCAATATCGCTACTAGGACTATATCCCCAAGAGATCATAAAAATGGGAAAGGGTCCCACATGTACAAAAATATTTATAGCAGCACTCTATGTAGTTGCCAAAAACTGGAAGTCAAGGGGATGTCCATCAATTGGGGAATGGCTGAATAAATTATGGTATATGAATGTAATGGAGTACTATTGTGCCATAAGAAATGATGAACAAGAAGACTTCAGAGAGGCCTGGAAGGACTTATATGACCTGATGCTGAGTGAAAGGAGCAGAACCAGGAGAACTTTATGCACAGCAACAACCACAGTGTGTGAGAGTTTTTTCTGGTAGACTTAGATTTTTGTAATAACACAAGAATTTCTGAAAAAAAAAAAAAAAAAAAATCCCAATGGTGGACCTCAAGGCAAAAAGCCTTCCACACTCAGAGAGAGAAATATGGAAGTCACTCACATAATGTAGCAGATCATGTTTGTGTATGTGTATCTGTTTGTGTATCATGTTCTGATTTGTTATACGGATTCTTTCATTTATCTTAGTCTGACTACATAGCATGACGATAGTGAAAATATACTCAATAGGAAAGTATATGTAGAATCTATACAGAATTGTATGCAGTCGTGGGGAGGGAGGGAGGTAGCGGGGGGTGGGTGGGGAGGGATAAAATCGCAATTGTATGGCAGTGATTGTTAAACATTAAAAAAAATAAAAAAATTAATAAAAAAAAAAAAAAAAAAAAAAAAAAAAAAAAAAGAGAGGAAATCAGATTCTCTGACTGGCCAATTTGCCCATCATAATCCTAGTCAGACAAGGGCAAATGCATGGATGTGGGAACTGATTCTTGTATGCAAACGGGGTTAAGTGACTTGCCCAGGATCACACAGCCAGTATGTATCTGAAGATGGATTTGAACTCAGGTCCTCCTGGACCGCTTGCTCTATCCAATTTGTTCCCTAGCTGTCCTAATAATAATAATTAATAGTAATAAGGATTTATATACCGCTTTAAGGTTTATGAAGCGCTTTACAAATGTTATTCCATACTCTGGGAGGTAGGTGCTGTTATTATCCCCATTTTAGAGATGAAGAAACTGAGGCAGAGAGAGGTGAAGTGATCTGGCCTAGGGTCACACAGCTAGTTAAGTGTCTGAGGCTGGATTTGAGCGTGGGTCTTCCTGACTCCAGGCCCAGGCACTTTCAGTACCCTGGGCAACTCTGTAAGTTGCCTGTAAGTTACAGGTCAGTTGCTGCCCAATCCATTAGTTGGCTGGCATTTATTAAGTGATCACTGTGTGACAGGAGCTATGCTAAGTTCTGGTACTAAAAACAAAATTCAAAACCAGACCCTGTCCTCGTGGCGCTTTCATTCTAATAGGGGAGTGCTATGCACACATATGATCCTCATCCTCTGTTGGCTTCAGGTGGGGAGGCTGTGTGTGAGTGTGTGTGTGTGTGTGTTTGTATATGTGTTAGTGTGTGAGTATATATGTGCATATATGTGTATATATGTGCATGTGAGTATGTGTGCACATGTGCGTGTGTGAGTATATATGTGTGTGTTTATGTGTGTGAGTATATATATGTGTGAGGGTGTATATATATGTGTATGAGTATACATGTGCATGTGCATGCACATGTCTGTGTATATGTGTGTAAGTATATATGTGCATATATATGTATGTGAGTATGTGTGTGTGCATGTGTGAGTGTGTATGTGTGTATTTATGTGTGTGAGTATATATATGTGTGAGTGTGTATATGTATATGTGTGTGTGTATGAGTATGCATGTGCATGTGTACGTGTGTGTGTGTGTGTTAGAGAGGGGAGGGCAGTTCCCCACCTGCATGAAATTGTTGCTCAGGACCAAAGCTTAGCTTCATAGAGCATTATGGCGCTCAGAAGCCATGGTATCATCATAGATCTTAGGCAGCTAGGGGTGCCATAGTACACAGAGTTCTGGGCCTGGAGTCAGGGAGACCTGAGTTCAAATGTCACCTCAGACTTTTGAAAATAGGTGACTCTGGACAAATCACCTAACCAGCGTTTGCCTCAGTTTCCTCGTTTGTAAAACAAAGACAAGAATAGCGTGACCCTCCTAGGGTTGTTGTGAAGATTGAGTAAGATAATATTTGTAAAGCGCTTTGTACAGTGCCAAGCATCTAGTAAACCCTATATACATGTTAGCAATTATTATTGTTTTTTCATCCTCATTTTCCTTACTGGAGAAATGAATATAATATTAGCACCTACCTCCCAGAGTTGTGAGGATAAATTGGATGGTGTTAGTAAAGTGCTTTGCAACCTTAAGACTACATAGAAATACTGATCATGATGATATGAGGCTGGAAGAGACTTCAGATCTCCTCAAGAAGAATCCCCTCATTGTACAAAGGAGAAAACTGAAGCCCACAGAGTTTAAGTGACTTGATCAGGGTCACGCCAATAGTTAAGGCTTAGACAAATATAAAGCTAGTGTTTTGTTTTTAAATTGGGCAAAAGAACGTGCAGGTGTCTCCAAGTCACCAGGAAAACAATCTCAGTCACTGCCTTTGGTATGAGGAAAATGCTCCCCTGACCTTGTCTTGAGGAGCCTTTAAGTGAATTATAGTTCTTAGGTAGACCTGGCCTTCAAGGACCATAGGATCACAGATTTAGGGCTACAGGAAAGTTTAAGGCCCATCTAGTTTGATCACCATCCTTTTATAGGGGATTTTTTTTCTTCATTATGACTGAAAGGTGGCTGGTTACAGTTATGACAGCTCACCTTCCAAAAGCCCACCCAAGGTTTGTGAAACCTTCAGAGACTCATCTAAGACTCTGAGCCCCACCTTGGGGGGTGGGGAAGGGGGCATTTATTTCCCTCATTTTTATTTTCCGTACTTCAAATTGTCCTCAAGTTTTATCCCATCCAAAAGGGGAGAAGGGAGAAAAATGGAGTTTTTGACTCAACCTACCTGGAATAGATAGAGAATGAATTGGCATCATGGAACTTTGACCCTGGAGTCCCCTTACCTTTGTGATCCTGGGTAAATCCCTGTACCTCTCTGGGTCTTAGTTTCCCCATCTGCAAAATGAGAGGGTTGAACTAGATGGCGTCTGAGGTCCCTTGTAGCTCCAGAGCTCTGCTCAGCTCTCATCATAGCCAGTAAAAGTTCAGCTATAGACCACCTGCCCTCCAAAGGTTTGTTCCCATTTTATAGAGAAGGCTGAGGCTCTGAAAAGTTAAACGACAGCTAGTGTCAGAGGCAGGATTGGAAACCAGATCATTCTTGGTTCTCAGTGCCTGGTGCATAGTAGGTGCTTCACAAATGCCTGCTGATCGATTTTTGTCTGCATTCAAATGGGGCCCATAGGAGCCCAGGAGCATTGACTGAGTATCTGGCCTGGTCCTGGGGCAGGGTCATGGGACCCCCTCTTCAAGTTGGAGGAATGTTAGGCTCCATGCTGACCCGATAGTGTTCCTTGGCTCTCTGCCACTGGCCTCCCCCTAGACCTTGACTCCTTCCCTCAGTTCCCTCGGTTGGTGAGTAGCTGGCCTGGTTTTGAATTCTGTGGCCCTGTGGTTTCTGTGGGAACGCAACAACTAGCTGAAAATAAAAACTAACTAAGGAGTGGAATCCATGGAGGGAGGATTGAGGAGAAATCTGTTTTGAATTGTGGGCCCTCTGAGACCCAACTTCCTTTTGGCTGAGCTAGAAAGCTATGTCTCAAACTGTTCGTACTCTCCCTAACTCAATTTAACGATCTTGGTTCAGTTGTTTCAGTCGCGTCTGACTCTCTATGACCCCATTTGGGTTTTCTGGGCAGAGATCCTGGAATGGTTTGCTGTTTCTTTCTCCAGTTCATTTTACAGATGAGGAAACTGAGGCAAACAGGGTTAAATGACTTGCCCAGGGCCACACAGCTAGTAAGTGCCTGAGGCCAGATTTGAATTCAGGTCTTCCTGACTCCATGCTGCTCAACAAATACGTATAATCAAGTAAAACATATTCCTGCATGGTCCATGTCCAAAAGCGTACATGTCTTTCTGCACCCTGCGTCTGTTATCTCTCAGTCAGGAGATGTGTCACATGCTTCATCATCTTCTGGTTCTCAGAAATCATGGTTGATCATCGAGGTAGCTTCCTTTTTGGCTTTTTGGTTTTTTTTTTGAGATTGACTATCCTTGTCTTGTCCAAGTTGCTCGAGACCTTTGTTTCCAGCAGTGATCAGCATGGAAGCTTAACTTGCTCCATATTTCCAACCTGGACCAGTTCACCCTTCCTGAGGTAGCCTGGTGACCCCTCCCTGCTTCTGGGGGCTCACCATATGGACCAGCCTTAGTGAGGACACCCAGTCATCTGTAGCCCAGTTGTAGCTCCAAACTCCTGAGCTCAAGAGATGCACTGGCCTCAACCCCTCAGCAGCAGGGATGACAGGTGTGCACCATCCTACCTCCATCTAGGTCACCCTCTTCCCTCCCCACATCAGTCATTCAGCAAACATTTCTGTAAAGGCTTAACTAGTCAGACAAGGTAGGTGATGAAGATATTCTTGTTCCCATTGTATGGATGAAGAAACGGAGGTTCAGGGAACTGAGGGTACTTGTCTGAAGGCTAGTGCGTGGCTGAAGGGATTTGAGCCCAGATCTTCTGGCTCTAAGACCTGACCTCTTTTCTAGTATTGCCACTTTGCCTCTGCTGAGGGGGAATGAAGGGAAGCCCAGGAACTTCCTGAGGGTCCCCTGCTGCCTGGGGAAAGGTAGTTCTCCCTCCCAGGAGGCCTGCCTGGAGGTGGATTTGATTTGGGTCTTTTTGGGCCCCACAGTGCTCTCTTCTTCTCTCTTCTCTGGAGTTGTTGACTAGACCTGCCACAGACCCCTGGCTAGTCCCATCGCCCTCTTTAATATTTTAACTGAGAAAAGAAAAGATTTCATGGGCTCATAGATTTGGAGCTGGAGGGATCTTAGAGACCATCAATGAAGATCTTAGAGATGAAGTAGCTGATGGATGCCCAGAGAGGTCAGGGACCTTTCCTGGCATAGCACAGGTACCATATGACAGTCCTGGGGTATGAGCCAGGGCCGAAAGAATTAGAGAGGACATATTTCATCTTCAGGTCAATCAATCAAGTTAAATTTACTAAGTGCCTTCTATATACCCTGTGCTAAGCACCAGGGACACAAAAGGAGGCTGAAGACAGGCCTTGACCTCAAGGATCTTGCAATCTAATGGGGGAGACAGCATTCGTGCAAACACAAACATACAAGCAGAGTATATGCAGGATAAATAGGAAATGATTAATTGGGGGAAGGCTCTAGGATGAAGAGGGACTGGGGAAGGCTTCCTGGAGGAGGTCGGATTTTGGTTGGTTCTTAAAGGAAGCCAGGGAGGTGAGTATTTGGAGCAGAGGAGGGAGAGCATTCCAGGCAGGGGGTCCCAGTTAGAGGGAATGCCCAGAGCCTAGAGATGGAGGGTCTTGTCTGCGGAACAGTCAGGGGTCCGGGGTCCCTAGATGAAAGAGGACGTGGTAGGGAATGAGGCATAAGGAGACTGGAAAAGTGGGAGGGGGCTGGGTGAAGGACTTTGAATGACAAACATAGGATTTGTATTTGATCCTGAAAGTAATAGGGAGCCACTGAAGTTTATTGAGTAGGTGGTGACTTGATTGGATCTGTGTTTTAGGAAAATTACTTTAATAGCTGAATGGAGGATGGATTGGAATGGGGTAAGACTTGAGGCAGGCAGATCCACTAACAGCTACTGTGACAATGCAGGCATGAAGTGATGAGGGTCTGCACCAGGGTGGGGCAGCATCATAGGAGAAAAGGGGCACATTCTAGAGATGTTGCAGGGGTGAAATCAACAGACCTTGGCAACAGCTTGAATATTGCGGAGGAGGGAGTGAGGAATCCAGGATATCTCCTGGGTTGGGAGCCTGGGGGACTTGGAGGATGGTTCTGCCCTCTACAGTAATAGGGAAGATGGTGGTGTTGGGGTGGGGGGTTAGGAGAAAAAGATAAAGAGTTCTATTTTGGACATACTGAGTTTCAGATGTCTACCGGACATCCTGCCCAAGATATCCGAAAGGCAGTTAGAGATGCAAGATTGGAGGTCAGCAGAGAGATTGGGGTGGGATCAGTAGCTTTGAGAATGATCAGCCTTAAGATTATTAATCCACAGGAGCAGATGATGAGATCACCAAGTGAAGTAGTATAGAGAGAGAAGAGAAGAGGACCCAGGATAGACCTCTATGGTGAGAGGATGTGATTCGGAGGAGGACTCAGTAGATGATCCAGGAGAGGTCAGAGAGGTAGGAGGAGAACCAGGAGAGCCCATGTCCTGAAAACCTAGAGAGAAGAGATTATCCAGGAGGAAAGAGTGACCAGCAGTGCCCAAGGCTGCAGAGAGGTCAAGGAGAATGAACATGGAGAAATGACCTCTAAGAGATCATTAGTAACTTTGGAGAGGGTGCTTTTGGTGGAATGTTAAGGTCAGAAGTCAGAACATAGAGAGGAGAAAGAGAGGAAAGAGCATATAGGCACCTACTGTAGACTGCCTTTTCAGTGAGTTTAGCTACAAAGGCAGAAGAGATGCAGGATGATAGTTATTGAGGATAGGGGGGTCAAGGGAGTATCTTTCCAGGATAGGGAGATGGGGGCCTCTTTGGAGGCAGCAGAGAAGGAGCCAATAGAGATCGACAATGGCCTATATATAGAATAGGCCTTTAATATATAATGTATTGTATTTATACATAGAATAGGCCTTTGATGTATCATGTAATATATCATATATGATATATATAGAATAAACTTTTAATATATAATATATATTATATTTACATATAGAATAGCCCTTTAATGTATGAGATCTTATATTTATATATGGAATAAGCCTTTAATGTATAGTGTATATTTTAATATAACATTACATTTATATATTTATGTATAGGCCTTTAATATATAATGCATCATATTTATATATAGAATAGGCCTTTTTCTAATGGCCTATTTTGGGCCAGGCATAATGGATACTAAGACAGGACAAAAAGTTGACTGGGGAATATAAATTATACACAGAGCAGTGAAAGGGAGATAATTGGGATCCATAGTGAAAATGAATTACTAGAGATGGAAGCCAACTTGCCATAGAAGGTACACTGGGAAATGGTGCCTGAATGGAGCCTTGAAGGAGGCCAAGGATTCTGAGAAGCAGAGATGAGGAAGGAGTGTGGATTCCAGGCATGGGGCACAGTTGGTGCAAAGATGAGGAGGTGGAAGATGGAACTCCAAGTTTGGGGAACAACCACTTTGCCTGGAACGTAGAATGTGTGATGGAAAATAATGTGAAAGAAATTTAGAAAAGTTGACTGGAGCTGAATTGTGAAGGGTGTGATGAATTTGGCTTCAAGTACAGTCTTTTGACACCAGCTCTGTGACCTTGTTATTTAGTTGTTCAGTTGTGTCTGACTCTTTGTGGACCATACTGTCCAAAGATAGTGGAGTGGTTTGCCATTTCCTACTCCAGCTCATTGCATAGATGAAGAAACTGAGGCAAACAGGGTTAAATGACTTGCCGAGGGTCACACAGCTAATGAGTGTCTGAGGCCAGATCTGAACTCAGATCTTCTTGACTCCAGGACCAGTGCTTTATCCACTGAGCCATCTAGCTGTATGCCTTAAAGTAGGTCAAAACATCTCTTCGAGCTTGAGTTTCATCAGCTGTGGAAGGGAGTCAGTATTCTCCAAGACCCTTCTGCCTCTAAATCCTTTGATCCAAACTGAACAATTTAGATTGTATCATAGGGGAATTGGGGAGCCACCCTTGAATAGGAGAGTGCCGGGGTCAGACTTGTACTTTAGGACTTTTATTTTGTCAACTATGAAGAATATGGATTGGAGAAGAGAGAGAATGGGGGTCTGGAAATAGGGAGGCCAATTAGGAGGCTAGTGCATTGGTCTGGGAGAAAGGTAAGGAGAGCTCAGACCAGAGGGAGAGAACCACATGAGTAGGGAAAAGGAAAAGATTGTGAGATAAGAGGTGGACTTGGCTGTGGGGGTGAGGGACTATGCCTGGGACAGATACCCAGGCTCGCCAGCCAAGACTCCAACCTTCAACTCTCTCTTCTTCCTCACTCTTTTAGCAACAAAATTGAGAACCAGGAGAAGTAATTTCCTAAAAGCCAAGGAGGAAGGAGAGAGTGTCTAGAAGGAGGTGCTGTTCAGTAGTGTGAAAAGGATGAGAGAGAGAGAGAGAGGAAGAGAGAGAGGGGGGGGGGCGGGAGAGGGAGGGAGGAAGAGGAAGATCACTGGGGAGGGGCCGTGGAGTCTTATAAAGGGTAGTTTGTTGTTTTGGTTGTCTGAGTGTGGGAAGACCTGGGTGTGTTTAGAGAGGAGAAATGTTAAGAGGCTGAAGAAGGAAATAGTCTTGCAGAGGAATTGGGAGGGCCAGGGATCAAGGACACAGAGGGCTGGTCTTGGCCAGGGGATGGAGATCGGAATAAAGGAAGATGCTTCAGGTTCTGACTAGTAGAATAAGTGAGAGGAGGGGCCCAGAATAGATTCTAACTTCCCAGGCGGGTAAGAGGCAAGGTTGACTTTGGATGGGGCAGAGAGGGGAAGTCCATGCCTTGAGCTGTTCCCCATCCCCAACCCCCTGCTCTTCTCCCTCCAATATTTCCCTCTCTGTTCTTTTTTTGCGGTGTCTCGTCCCACCCCCAGGACTCTTTGGTTTTGAAGCCTTCGGAAGAGAGCCAATCCAATCTCCTTCCTGTGTAGTTTTGGCTTCTGTTCACCGTCTCAATTGTGGATAAGATCAGCTGGAGCCGAGGAAAGAGTGCTGTTGAATTTGAAGGCCAAAGGTCCATGGTTCAAATATCCCAGCTTTGTCGCTGTGTGACCTTGGGCTAATTGTTCCCCCTCTGGACTTCATTTTCTGTCATTATCTGTCAAATGTTGGGGAGGGGTTCAGATTCTGAGGCCTCTTTTGGGGTAAGTCTCTGACCCTAGTCTACTTGCTTTTAATTTTTTTGCCTGTATCTTTGGTTTTTATATTAGCTGTGTTTCTTGGCATCTCCCTCCCTTTTCCCACTTCTAGAGAGCTTTTCCTCATAACAAAGAATAGGGGATGGGAAATGCTTCAGGGAAACTCCCAGGTGAGGAAGCTGTCTGCCAATGCTGGACTCCCCCTTCTTTCCCGGAGAACTGACAGGGTAAGGCTCACCCAGATAATATGTGCCAAGGGTTCCTGACTGGCTGTCTTTTGTCTCTGCCACACTATCTCTTGTATAACAAGGAATTAAAAAAAACAACCAAAAACCCAGTTCTGCAAAACGTCTGTAATTCATCGGCCAAGTCTGACTTTGTGTAGAGTCCCACATCCATAAACACCCTCCTGCAGAGCAGGAATCCTTCCTTAATGAAGGATTCAGGAGGGCTGGGAATTGCTTCTTTTTTTACTTGAGTCTTGTCCAAGTTTCTTCTGGTGCCTGGCCCTCTCCACACACTGATGACTGCCTCCAGAGCCTTGTTTGGGTGTCTAGGGGCCACATTTTTGAAAGGTCCCTGAAGTCCAGCTAAAGTCTTTCTGCTGATGGGGAAGGAGTTGTAGGAATCCTAGTCAGGACTGAAAGGACCTCATTTTAGAGGCAGAAACAGAGACTTCCAAAGTCATATGGATAGTGCGTTGTTCGAGGCGGGATTTGAACCCAAAGTCCAGAGCCCAGTGTTCTGTCCACTGTGCACATTTATTTCCTCTCCAGGAGTTCTCCTGGCCTTTGAAGAGGCCAGCTTGGAGGAGATGATTGAGTCCTGTTGAGTGCTGAGGTCTTGTGATATCCTCTTCTCCATTCTGAGAGCCTAGTTCTGTGGGCAAAGGTTTGGTGATCATGGTGGGACGTGGCTGAAGATGCCCAAGTCTCATCAGTGTTCAGGTTTCAACAACATTCTTTGAATCCATTCCCTTCTCTCTTGCCTCACTGCCACAGCCCTAGTCCAGGCTTTTGTTATCATCCAATGAGACTAATTTTTAAAATGCACCTGTGCTGTATGCCAGCTCCAATTTATCCCTCACGTGCCATCTTGCCAGAGTAGTTTAATTCAGTTCCTATGTAGTAGCTTAATTCAGCTCCAAGATCTGTAGTGGGTCCCTCTTGCCTCTAAAGTAAAATTCAAATTTTTTTGCTTAGCATTCAAGGTCTGCTATAACCTTTTGTCACCCTGCCTGTCTAACCTTTTCTTCTAACCTGGAAGTGTCGGGCCCCTGACCCCATCCTAAATACCCCGGGCAAGTCACTTGTTCTAAAAAAAAAGAAAAAAGGACCTTTACAAAAGGCCACCACCTCTTGGCAGCCTTCCCAGATCTATCTGGTGGGAAACTACTTTCTCTCTCTATGCCTCCTGTAGTTCTTTGTTCTCTCTGATGTTTTTATTGTGGATTGTTGTATATCACATTATCTGTATTGTACCACTTCTGTCTTCTTGATTATAAGTGTCTTAAGGGCAGGGGCCTTCTTGTTCCTCAGACAGGACACTCCATCTGTCCCTAGCTCTGGGTATTCTCGCTGGCTGTCCTCCATTCCCAGGATGCCCTTCCTCCTCATCTCTGCCTCTAGGCTTCTCTAGCTTCTTTGAAGTCTCAGCTAAAAATCCCACCAGCCACAAGAAGCCTTTCCTGATTCCCCCATCTCTCCACAGTTATCTTTACTTTATTCCACACATATATCTTGCCTGTACCTAGATGTTTATATGTTAGCCCCTTCACGTCCCTTAGACTGTGAGGTCCTTGAGAGCAGGGACTAACTTTTGCTGTGCCAGGCACAAAGCAGGTGCTTAATAAATGCTTGCTGACTGACTGCCACAGGTTCTAAGAGACAGGGTGAGGTGGGCGAGCATCTTAGGAATGAGGGACAGGGTCCTGAAGGGGAAAAAAGGCCAGGGTCCAGGAGTTGGAAGGAGGCCAGTGTTGCTAGAACAGTTGAGTGTGGAGGAAAGTGAGGAGAAATTAGCTCCTAAAGGCAGACTAGAACCAGCTTGTGAAGGGGTTTAGATGCTAAGCAGAGTAGATTGAATTTTTTTCCCATTTATTTTAGTTTTCCACATTCATTTCCACAAGATTTTGAGTTCCAAATTTTCTCCCCATCTCTTCCCTCCCCCACCCCATGACATCATGCATTCTGATCACATCTTCCCCAATCTGTCCTCCCTTCTATCACACCTTCCCTTCTCTTATTCCCTTCCCCTTCTCTTTTCCTGTAGATTAAACTAGATTTCTATACCCCATCATCTGTGTATCTTATTTCCTAGGTGCGTGTAACAACAATTTTTAACATTCATATTTTACAATTTTGAGTTCCAAATTCCCTCCCTTTCTCCCTTCCCACGCACCCTCATTGAGAGGGCAAGCAATTTGATGTAGGTTGTACATGTATAGTCATGCAAAACACTTCCATAACAGTCATGTCATGAAAGACTAGCTATCTTTCCCTCCATCCTATCCTGCCCCCTGTTTATTCTATTTTCTCCTTTGATCCTATCCTTCCTCAACAGTGTTTGCTTCTGATTACCCCTCCCCCAATCTGGCCTTCCTTCTATTATCTCCCTCATCCTCCCACTTATCTGTTTCCCACTACTTTCCTGTAGAGTAAGATAGATTTCCATACCCAACCCAGTGTGTATGTTATTCCCTCCTTAAGCCAAATCTGATGAGAATAAGGTTCACTCATTCCCTCTCACCTCCCCCCTCTTCCCTTCCACTGTAAAAGCTTTTTCTTATCTATTTGATGTAAATAATTTACCCCTTTTCTCGTTCTCTCAGTCTATTCCTCTCTCTCACCACTTAATTTTATTTTTTAGATATCATCCCTTTATATTCAATTCACCTTGTGCCCTCTGTCTATATTTACTCCCTCCAACCATCCTAATACTGAGAAAGGTCTCTTGAGTTACAAATATCATCTTTTCATGTAGAAATATAAACAGTTCAACTTTTAATAATTCCCTAATGATTTCTCTTTCCTTTCTACCTTTTCATGTTTCTCTTAAGTCTTGTATTGGAAAGTCAGTTTTTCCATTGCTCTGACTTCTCAAGAATGCATTAAATTCTTCTGTGTCTTTTTGAATGTCAATTTTTCCTCCTCATTGATTACACTCAATTTGCTAGGAGGTGATTCTTGGCTTTAATCTTAGCTCCTTTACCCTATGGAATATCATATTCCAAGCCCTCCGATCCTTTAATGTAGAAGCTGCTAAATCTTGTGTTATCCTGATTGTTTTTCTACAATACTTGAAGTGTTTCCTTCTGGCTACTTGCAAGATTTTCTCCTTGACCTAGGAACTCTGGAATTTGGCTACAATGTTCCTAGGAGTTTCTCTTTTTTGACCTCTTTCAGGAGGTGATCGATGGATTCTTTCAATATTTATTTTGTCCTCTGGTTCTAAAATATCAGGGTAGTTTTCCATGATAATTTTTTGAAAAGTGGTGTCTAGGCTCTTTTTTGATCATAGCTTTCAGGTAATCCAATAATTTTTAAATTATCTCTCCTGGATCCCTTTTCCAGGTCAGTTGTATTTTCTTTGGTGAGCTTTTGGGCCTTCTTTTCCATTTGACCAACTCTGCTTTTTAAGGCATTCTTCTCCCCATTGGCTTTTTGGATTTCTTTTTGCCATTTGATCTAGTCTGTTTTTTAAGATGTTATTTTCTTCAGTATTTTGGGATCTCCTTTAGCAAACTGTTGACTTGTTTTTCATAATTTTCTTGCATCACTCTCATTTCTTTCCCCAGTTTTTCCTCTACTTCTTTTACTTGAGTTTCAAATCCATTCTGAGCTCTTCCATGGCCTGAGACCAATTCATATTTTTCTTAGAGGCTTTTGAGGTAAGAGCTTTGATTTTATTGTCTTCTTCCAAGTATATATTTTGATCATCCTTGTCACCAAAGTAATATTTTATAGTCTGAGGTTTTGTCCTCTGCTGTTTGCTCATTTTCCCAGTCAATTACTTGACTTTTTAACTCTTTGTTAAGGTAGGACTCTGCTTCCAGAGTGGAGAGCTCACTGTCCCAAGCTTCAGTGGTTTTGTACAGCTATTTTCAGAGATAATTCTAAAGACTTGTACATTTTGAGTTCTTCTAAGATGGCATAATCTAAAGAGAATGTGTTTACTCCTCCACTGGCCTGTGCTCTGGTCAGTAAGTGACCACAGGCACTCTTTTCTGCCCTGGAACTGTGAGGAGGGTTCCTTCTTCACTGCCTCCACAAACTCCTGTACCAGTGCTTCTCCTCACCCCAGGACTGTCACCCAGAACTGCAACCCAGATCCAAGTATGGGCAGAGCAACAGAATCCTGCCTCAGTGCCAACAAAGAGACCCCTGTAATCTCCTTCTGACCAGTTGTTCAATCCCTTTATAGTCTATGGGTTGAGAGCCCTGGAAGCAGCCACTGCTGCTACTGCTGCTGCCCTAGGACTAGGACCAGACCATGCTCCTCTCTCACCCACATATGAGAGACCTTTCCACTGACCTTCTCGGTTGTCCTTGGCATTTGTGGGTTGAGAAGTCTGGAAACTGCCTCAACTGCCAGTGATTCATTCCCTTGAGGTCTGCTCTGGGTTTGTTGGGGCATGGTCTGTGCGGTATGGCCCATGCTGGAATGTGCTCTTCTTTGTGAATGGTGCAGCAGATCTTTCCTGTCAAACTTCCAGTCTATCTTGGGCTGGAAATTTGCTTCACTCTGTCTTTTTGTGGGTTCTACTGCTCTAGAATTTGTTTAGTCATTTTTTACAGGTATCTGGAGGGGTTTGGAAGAGAGCTCAAGCGAGTCCTTGCTTTTACTCTGCCATCTTGGCTCTGCCCCACAGAAGTTCCTTTTTTTTTTGAGAGGCAGTAATGAGCCATTGAAACTTCTTGAGGGAGTGGTCATTTGTTAAGTGCTTAGTCCTTTCAAAGTCCTGGTTTCAGGGCTGGGCCTGGGAGCTGACCTTTCTTGGAATGTGTGCCTAAACCAGACATAACCTAATTGGGAAACTTCTGGAGGTTGTGAGTTCTTGGAAAGACTGGGTGACCAGTCAGTCAGCAAGGATGCTTACTGTGAACCAGGCATTGCTAAGCCAGGGATACAGAGGAAGGCGGAAACATTGGCTGGTTCCTCTGTCCTAGGAAGGCCCATGCTAATGGGTAGGAGAGCAGGACAGTAACTATATACCAGGTGAAGAAGATGTAAAAGGAAGACCAGAGGGAAGGTGGTCACACTGGAAGGGTCCTGGAATAAATCTTAAAGGAAGTTGGGGGCGGGGAGGAGGGAAAAAGCAGAGATGAGGAGAGAGAGCACCCCAGGCGTGGGGAATGGCCAGAGACAACGTCCAGAGCCGAGAGATGGTGTGTCCTGTTTGAGGGCTAGCAGGATGGCTCCATGTCTTTAGATCAGAGTGTGCACAGAGCAGTATTGTGTAGTAACAAGACTGGAAAGCAAGGAAGGGTGGTACAGGCCAAGGAGAGTTACTATTGATTGGATCATGGAGATCCAGGAGAGCCACCTGGGCTTCCCTTTGGGGAGGAATGTCAGAGAGTGGCTGCACTGTCAGCGTGCTGGTAGAGGGATAGATTTTATTTAATGAGCTTTCATTCTCTAATCAGGTGAGAGAAGTTTTATACTCAAGTAAATATGATTTGGCTAGAGAAGACAAGAGGGGGAGCAGGAGACTCCATTCCAAGAGCAGGGGGAGAGCCTTTGGGGGAGGAGGGACCCATCTGGGAGGTTCTATGAAAGATGTGGTGGTGACTTGGGTTCTGATTATTGGTCCATCAGCAAGCATTTAGTAAGCACCAGCTGTTTGCCAAGCTCTAGAATGGGAGCTGGGGCTACAAGAGAAAAAGAAAAGCAACAATAGTTACCTTCAAGGAGCTCACATTCCATCAGGGGAATGAGATAGGGAGACCTCCAAGTGTTTGCAAAAGAACAGGAGCTGGCATTTATAGAGCACTTCGTATGTTATATGATGTTCTATTAGAATGCATTTATACAATATTGCATTCTATTATTATGTATTTATTACATTATACTATTACACATTTATTATATATTTCTATCTAAATGCTTGACATGCATTAACTCATTTGATCCTTATAATAATTCTGGGAGATGGGGTACTATTATCGCCTTTTTAAAGATGAGGAAGCTGAGGTGTTTAAATGGCTTGCCCAGCGTTATCTAGCTTAGTAAATGTGTAAGGCAGAAGAACAGTACTGCACCACTGAGGTAATTTGATGGGGAAGCCCTCGTACCTGGAGGGAATCAGGCTGGGAGGGTTATCTGGAAGGCCCTAGCCTTTGAGGGCTGCTTACGCTGAGCTTTGGGCCTGAGGTGAGGAAGGAGGGCATTGCAGACCTGGGGCAGGGAGCTGGAATGTCCTCTTTAGAAGGAGCTGGCCGAATTCTGGCTCTGGCTTCTCACGAGTCTAGAATTGGGTTGGTCCCCTCCAGGGAGGGATGGGTACTGAAGGGGAGGGGCTCAGCAAGTGATAAGACGAGGCCTGGCAGGAGGTATGTTTAATTTAGCCAGGAGAGCCATACTTCGCCCCTTGCCTCCCTCCCCTTTCCTTTCCTGGGTAGGTAGAAGGAAATTTCAGCCACCTCATTCTAAAAGGCTCACTTTGCCTTCTCTTTGCTCCAGATGAATGGTCAGGGCTAAAGTATGTGTGTCTCAGGTGAGCAGGGAAGGAGAAAGCCAGCTGGCTGACCAGCTGGTGGGCTCCCAGGAGGGCAGGCAGCCATTGGGGACAAGTGTCTTTGCCCTGGGAGGCCCTTGCCAGGAGTAGAACATTCTTGGGAAGGAGAGACAGGGCTGTCCCTTCTCCTGGCTCCCTCGGGCTCTGTCCCAGCCTCTCCTGGTGACCGTGGGCCTCTGTTCTTCCGTGGGCAGAGATAAGTCGACTTGTCTTTGTTGTACTCTATGTCCTTGCCTGCAGTCGGGCAGGAAATGGGTCTGGCCACAGGCTTGTGAGTCAGCTCCATTAGTAGTTCCTGGGAATTCCTGCATTTCCAGGCATAGGCAGCATCCTGATCTGACCCACAACCAAGCTTAGCTTACATGAAGGGTCTCTTCTCCAACCTTCTAGAATTCTCCGTGGGGTTGAAAAAAGGGGTTGTTTTTGTTGAGTCTTTGTGATTTGGCAGAAGTACTGGAGAGGTTTGCTATTTCCTTCTCCAGCTCATTTTACAGATGGAGAAACTGAGGCAAACAGGCTAAATGACTTGCCCAGAGTCACTTAGCTACGAAATGTCTGAGGCTGGATTTGTCCTCAGGAAGATGAGTCTTCCTGTTCCAAGCCCAGTGCTCTGTGCGCTGCTCTCAAAAAGGGGGGAACACACCATAAAGGAGGTTCCCTCTCTTGGGAGTCAGTGGAAAGAACACTGGATTTAGAGACAGAAGACCTGGGTACAAATATTGGCTCTACCACTTAGTACCTGTGTGACCCTGGGAGTCACTTAACTGTGCCTCAATGTCTTCATTTGTCTTTATTTGTAAAAATAAGGAGGCTGGATTAGTTAGCCTTTGAGGTCCCTTCCAAATCTCTGATCCTCTAAGTTACAAAGGGGCAGTTAGGAGAGGAATGGTCTGCCTTGGGATGGGGCAGGTTGGTGGCCTTTCTCATCCTGAAAAATGGGGCTAATGTGTCAATCACTTTTTGCCTTTCTTGCTCTCCCCAGGGCTTAGCCCAGTGCCTGGCACATAGTCAGAACTTTAAAGGCACTTGAGTACTTTGCAGACCTTTAGGCCAGATGGCCAGGGGAACAGCTGTCTTCATGCTCCGGTTTGTCCCTCTGGGCTGTCCCTTCTAGTGTAGATGGTGCCCCCCCCCCCAGAACTTAGCCAGTGGTTTACAAGAATCATAGTGGTCCAAAGAGTCATCCCCCAGGGTCTGTGCCTCACACATAGTAGGCACTTAATGAATACTTGCTGACTTGACCTTATTTGAGTTGGTCAACCCAGAGCAGACTCCCAATCTTGTGTGGTGGCCAGCAGACTGACCACACCTCTCACATTTTACAGACCCCAGAGACTCTTTCTTCTCCTCTTCTTCTCTCCCCTCCCAGGTTCCTAGCCACCATGAAGCTGAATGAGCGCAGCCTGGCCTTCTATGCCACCTGTGACTCGCCGGCAGACAACACGGGCTTCCTGTATAAGAAGGGCGAGCGCCACACGGCCTACCATAGACGTTGGTTTGTGCTCAAGGGGAACATGCTGTTCTACTTTGAGGACCGTGATAGCCGGGAACCTGTGGGCGTCATCATCTTGGAGGGGTGCACGGTGGAGCTGTGTGAGGCCGCTGAGGAGTTCGCCTTTGCCATCCGCTTTGCTGGATCCCGCTCGCGCACATACATCCTGGCGGCCGACAGCCAGCCAGCCATGGAGGCCTGGGTCAAGGCCCTGTCCCGAGCCAGCTTTGACTACATGCGGCTGGTTGTGCGTGAGCTGGAGCAACAGCTGGAACGGATGCGGTCGGGGGGCAGGCGGAGGACCGAGCCTCTGGTCCCCCCACGGCGGGAGCGCTCGCTGCCCTCAAGCGGCCCCAAGGAGAATGGCTGTGCTGTGTGGAATCAGGAGTCACCCAGCCTGCCCAATGGGACCCTCCCCAGGACTAGCCATGAGGGGGCCCCGAGACCCCCCCCACTCCCACCTCGTCGGAAGCCCTCCCTGGGCAACAGCCCTGTCCCCGTCCTGGTCCCCGAGACTCCTTTCACCCCATGCACAACCACCTTCTCTCAGCTTCATGACTGGTACGGCCAGGAGATTCTGGCCCTGAGGCGTGAGTGGCTGGAGAGCCGAGGCCAGCTGTGATCCAGCCGGTGGAAAAGTGGGGGATGTGGGGCTGGAAAATGTTGGATCATCCAGACCCACGGTCCACACAGGGGGAAAAATCTCCACTGCTGGAAAGTCCCTAACCTGAGGCTCCCAGTGAGGGTCTCGCTCATGCTCATCCAGATGGAAACATCCCTTTTTCCCCTCTGATTCACACTTGGTCCATTGACTGTTGATCCTGGCACTGGGCAGAGGGCATCTGAGTCCAGGCCGGAGCCTGCAGGATCAGTCCTGTCAGGGTAGGGTGGATGTCCAGGTCAGCCACCCAGCTCTGACCCTGTTGATCCAGAGTATAGGAACGTTGGGCTTTGTACATGGTTTGTAGCTGACTCCAGAGCTGAGCTGGCATCAGGCCTGGAGCCCCTTCTGTAGCCTTTCCTGGGCAGCCTCCTTCTAGAGTAGGGGAAGTGAGGAGGGAGGCCACGTGCCCGGGACCCCACTCAGATGGTACAATGTGTGTGTCTGTGTCTGCGTTTGTGTCTTCCCTATATCAAGTGCATCATCTTTTACAAAGCATCCTTCTTTCTCCTCACCACTCCCAAGGGGCCAGGTTTACTGGCTTACTTTACCCATCTTCCAGTATGTCAGGAATCTGGGATGTCCTTGGTGATAGGTGCTCCCTTCACCCACACAGATAGCAACCCGCCTTTGTTCCTTAGGTCATCTGAGGAGTTGTTGCGATCTCCCCTAAATGGGCCACCTCCCGTCCTCTCTCAGCATCATCAGGAAAATAGTTCTGTCACTGGACTCCTCCCTCAGCCCATTTTACCGATGTTAAAACTGAGGCTCAGAGAGGAGAAGTGACCAGAACTAGAAGGGACCTTAGACATCACCTAGTCCAAGCTCCCCATTTTCCATGTGGCAGGGCCATAGTCTTTGTTAGCTAACATATCTCTGAGGCCTTAACGTTTGCTGAGTGCTTACATACATTATCATTTAATCCTCACTGCCACCTGGTGAGGTAGGTGCTATTGTTTGGCTCATTTTACAGATGAGGAAACTGAGGCCTGTAGCGGTGGCATGACTCACCAAGATTGCACAACTGACAGTTGTCTGAGATGGGCTCTGCAGCCAGACCCCCACTCTCTTACTCTGTTGTGCACCTGGTCCAAGGTTATAAGTAGCAGAGGCAGGAGACAAGTCACGGTTTCCTGACTGCCAGGCCCATGGTCATTCTATGCCTCAGTTGTCCTCCCGCAGTTCTGTGCCCATTCTGTTTAAGCTGGTTTTTTTTCAGCTCTAAGGCCAGTGAGAGGGCACAGTGAATGTCTGGGGATGTGCCAGCAGCCTGAGCTGGGCTGTAACAGGGTCGGGTTTCTGAGGAGGGGGATCCCTGCTCCTTGACTTAAGAGCACAGTTCTTTGAAGTGTTCAAAGGGATTTCTGTTTCTTCAGCCTTCTCTGGAGAAACTGTCAGTGGTCTAATGTGGAGGGAGTGAACCTGGCCTTGGGAGCTAGAAAGATCTGAATTCAAATCCTGGCACACCAACAAGTCACTTAGCTTTCTCAGTGCCTTCAGGTAATCCTCTGATTCCATGTCACAGACTTCTAGAACTGGGGGACATTTCCGCACTGGGAGTTCCCTGTACTGACCAAGTCACTGGTCCTAACCCCATCACCCGCCACAAAAACCTTACTCTCCTTCAGACCGTGATGGTCACATTGCTCCTGCCTCCCCTCCCAGTCCTCTGAAAGAATGCCCAGGGAGAACCCTGACCCCTTAGAACTGCCAGGACCCTCGGTCCCTAGCTGGTCCAGCCATCCCACTCCCCCCACTCCCACCCCGGTTTGCTGCAGGACCATGCTGGGTCCTACCCTCAGCCTCCTGCCTTCAAATCCAGGGATCGTCTCACCCACATCCTGTTGCCAATCAAACAGTCCTCAATCATGAATGGAGCACCTATCCTGTGCCCACCACTGACCTTCGTTTGGGGGCTACATGAGTGGCACAATTCCTGAACTCTTGTCTTTGCTTCTCCAGCTCGAAAATGGCAGGAGTCTAGTTCAAAATTGTGCTTGGGAGGCATCATGGGTAAGGGGATGGAGGAACCAGGAAGCCTGGGGGCCCAGGACAGCTTTCTAAGACTTAGGAGTTGCAGTGGTGGAAGGATAGCCCTCACCAATAAAATTTCAGGTCTAGTCCAAAAAAAAGAAGTCAAGATTTAGGACTGTGTCATGAGTAGACACTGACTTCCTGGGCTAGCCCCAGGAGCTGCCCTTTCTTGGAATGTTTTCTTGGAGGCAGTGAGTTCTCTGCCACTGGTGCAATTCAAGGAGAGGTCAGACAGTCGTTGGTTGGGTATGGCATTGGAGGGTTCTTGGTCAGTATTCTTGGGTCCAGCCCCCATGCTGAGTGGATGAATTCCAGCCATTGTTCCCAGAGACATGGAGTTCAGGGGTGGGGAGTATCTGTTGTCTTCAAATGAGCTGGAAGAGACCTTAGAGGCCATTACCTCCAACCCCTTCATTTTACAGAAGAGGAAACTGAGGCAGGCAGAAATGAAGTGACTTTCCCAGGGTCACACGGCTAAATGTCTGAGATAGGATTTGAACTCAAGATTTCCTGACTCCAAGTCCTAGCTTGACACCTCATTCAAGAGATGCTAGGTGTGACAACCCCCATGGACCAGGGTTTGGGGGGAAGGTACTTTAAGATGCTGGATGCTGCCTCCTCCCATGACTTAGTGACATGTTTCTAGTTCTTAGCATGTGGCATGTTTCTTGTGTGGGTAAGTGGGTTGGTAGGGTGGGTCTCCTATTGGGACAGAGAGGGAGAGACCATGTGGTGAATGAAGAGGGACCTGTTTTTCCCCAGTCCAGGCTTGCCTGTAGAAATCTTCAGGGTTGCCTGGCTCTCCACTATCTCACTGCTGGCCTGGTGGGTACGGAGTGGGGCATGGATTAAATTTTTTTTAAAAGAACTTAGGGCTTTCCCAGGTACTGTGTGATTTGTGGGATGTCTTCCCTCTCTGGGCCATACATAGTGATTGGCTTTGCAAAGGAATATTGGGGCTGGATCATAAAGAAATCATTTTGGGGGTGGGGAGACATCCATTGGAAAGAAGTAGAGCGATTGGAAACCTCCCACCAAGCTCCAATTCCTCTTTCCTCGCTCCCACAGGCCTCAGCCAGGGCTGGAACAGTGGGGGAGCAAAACAAGTTTGAGTTAGGGATCTGGAGACAGGACCTGGGTTTAAATGCTACTGCTGATGCTCTTTAGCTGTGTGAGCTTGGATAAATCCAGTAGCTTCACTGTTTCTCAGTTTCCTTAATTGAAAATTAAGCTTGCCCCTAAAGTCCCATTCTGCTCTAGACTAGACTTAGGATTCCAGGCAAGTGTTAAAGTGGAGACTAGAACCCAGGTGTCCTGACTCTCAGGGTGCTTTTGTTTGCTACAAAATGAAGGGGTTCAATCCTTGTTCTCTTTAGTTGGGTCTGTCTGATCTGAGCTTTGAGCTCCAGGAGGGCAGCTTAAAAAGCTGAGCAGGCGTCAAGCCCACCCCAACCTCCTTTCCAAGTCCTGGGGCATGGCAGAGGGTTTCCAGTTTTTTCACCAAGTTGGATGCAGAGACAGTAGCTGGTTTCTTTGTGGGAAAAGAGCTGGCCTCCAAGCCAGGAAGATTCAGGTTCAAGTCCCATCCTTGAGGTACACCTCCATACTGCTTGTGTGACAATGGTCAGATTATTAAACCTCCCAGTCCTGGTCCAGACAACTCTAAAGCTAAGAAGCTTCAGGAGATGCTACCATGCATGGGGACAGGGTTTCCTCACCCAAGAGTTCCCTGTATAGGTTCAGCCCTCATCCCTTGACTACAGAGAAGGCTTATGGTGGGTCTGAAGCACTTCGCACCTGGGGTGGGGTGGGGTAGTGGAAGCTGGTCTGGGGTGGGGGGGTCTTCCTCCAGATGGAGCTCCCAGCCCTGCTCACTGAGGAGACCCAGCTTTCCGGGGAAGCACAAAACAGAAAGTGCCTGCTGGGAACTGTCCTACCTAGAGGGGGAACCCAAGAAGGCTGGAAGTGGAGGGTGGGAATTCCTGAGGGCTGAAATAAAATGACCTTTGTGAAGAAACAAGGTGTGTTTGTATCTTCTTTCTATCCAAACTGTTTTTTTTTTCCTTCTGGGAAAAGTTGATTGTTTATCTCCTATATAGGAACTTGGGAGTGGACCCACCCCACAGAAAATAAACTCCTTCAGTCAATTCAGTAAACATGTATTAAGCCCCTACTCTGTGCCAGGCATTGTGTGTAGCTTTGGGGATACAAAAAGAGGCAGAAAATTGTTCCTGCCCTCAAGGAGCTTATAATTTAATGGAAGAGACAAGATGCAAACAAAAGATACAAGTTACATAGGAGGGAAATTGGAAATAATTAAAGAGAGAAAGCACTGAAGTTAAGAGGGGGTAGGGCCTTCAAGTCTCCCTGTAGTCAGTCTAGCATTTATTAAGCATCTACTGTGCACTAGACACTGGTAGGCATAGCAGATGTGTGTGTGTGTGTGTGTGTGTGTGTTTATCCTTCGTTGCCGAAGACCATGCCATCAGAGAAATAATGACATGACTTGGCACTTGAATTTGTGTTGAGTGAGGGAGGGCTGTGCAGGTCACCAGCCTCACTTTTCTTCCAGAGCCATCTGAATGCAGTGACCAGATATTCATCAGGATGACTGGAGATGACTCAGGATGAGGCAATTGGGGTTAAGTGACTTGCCCAAGGTCACACAGCTAGTGAGTGTAAAGTGTCTGAGGTAAGATTTGAACTCAGGTCCTCCTGACTCCTGCACTGGTGCTCTATCCACTGCACCACCTCGCTGCCCAAGGCAGATGCAATGACAAAAGGAAATAGGCCTGGCCTCAAGGAGTTTGTTAGGGAAGATGACATGTACCTATTGGGTTTTGTATGCCTAATACACAAGCATGCTCCTTGATTGTGTATCTCCTATGTACCTGTTTATTTGATTTTTATCTCCTTAGTAGGGCAGCTGGGTGGTCAGGAAGACTTGAATTCAAATTTGGCTTCAGATACTTCCTAGCTGTGTGACCCTGGGCAAGTCATTTATCCCCCTTTGCCTCAGTTTCCTTATTTGTAAAATGGGTTAGAGAAGGAAATGGCAAACCACTGCAGTATCTTTGCCAAGAAAACCCCACATGGAGTCATGAAGAGTCAGACGTGACTGAACAATTAATGACAATTATCTCATTAGCCTGTCAGCTCCCTGAGGAACTATCTTTTGCCTTTCTTAATGGAGGCAGCTGGGTGTCACAGGGGCAGAACACAGGACTTGAAGTCAGGAAGGCCTGAATTCAAATCTATTCTCAGACACTTGCTGTGTGACTCTGGACAAGTTACTTAATTTTTGTTCACCTCAGTTTCTTTTACAGTAAAATGGGGACAACAGCACCTGTCTCATAGGGTTGTTATGAGGATCAGATATTTTTAATATTTGTAGAATGCATAGCAAATGCCTGGCACACAGCAGGCACTCTATAAATGCCCATTTCCTCCCTTTGTATTTTTGTAATTAGAAATAGTGCCCTGTACCTAGTAGGTGCTTAATAAATACTTATTGATTGGCTGATATGTATTTATATGCCCTGTCATAATGCTTGGCTGGCTCACAGAAGACACTTATGTTGAGGTTTGGGGTGCTCAGGACCCCAAAATAGCAACACCCCAGGTCTTGCCCAAATGAATTTGACTCAAGCCTTCTTTTAGCCAAAGAGAAAGACAACGTTTATTAAGGATCCACCATATTGTGTTGACTCTTCAGAAGGCTCACCATTTGTGATGTTTGTAGGGCCAGATAGAATGTGAGCACCTTCATGGAAAGGGAATGGAGCTTATATACAGTAAGATTGTGGGAGGTAGCTAGGGGTGGTCTAGTAGTCTGGGAGGAGGGGTTTGAGGAGGATCTTGATGGGGCTGGTATGACTGGAGGTCAGAGCCAAGACAGTGGGATTGTGATGGGATCAAGGGTGGGAAGCAGCCAGAGGCATTTATACTGGTGAAAGCCAGATCAAGTGGGAAGGACCCGTCAAGGGGGTTCCCAGAGCCCGTACCCCATCACTTAAACATTTGACTGGCTCGTTGAGAGTAGTGACTTTTTTTTTCTTCCTATTATAAAACCTGGCATACAGTAAGTGCTTAGTAAATGCTTGGTGAGTAATTGATTGAAGAAAGGGTTAAATTTTGAAGCTGAATGCCTTGAGGGCCATGGCTACTCCTTACCCACATGTACCAAGTGCCTCTGCAGCCCTAGGTTAGATGCTGGGCCCTACCTGAGATCTAATGGAAAGGGAGTCTCCATTTCTCTAGGAACTTGCTCCTGGGGGATACAATTTGTGCTTAGATATATAAATACAAGGTAATTTGAGGAGGCTGATGATTAGAGTGGCAAAGGGTGAGAAGGGAGGTCACAAGGAATACATGAGACAGAGGTAAGGGAGTGCATTCTAAGCATGAGGTTAGGCAAAGGCATGGAGGCTGGAGATGAGTTTGGGGAAAAGCAAGTAAGCCAGTAAAGGAGACCAAAATATAAAAGTATGAATGAAAAAGCCTATGTTAAATTGCTAGGTTTTGAAGATACAAAAATGAGGCAATTTCTGCCTTTTAGGAGCTTATCTTCTAATGAGAGACAGCACACATAAGGGAACCGAGGTTTTGGCATGGGCAATCACAAGAATGGTGGGTGGAGACCAAAGTGGGAATTGTTTCTGGGAAGCCACTCACACTCCAATCTGAACTGGTCAGCCCCAGGGTGGAGTTCTAAAATAGAGCTCATTGACTGGTGGAAGGGGTGGAGGGGTACAGGCATGCCAGTCTCTGGAGGCTTGGTCCTGAGGCTGCCCTTATAGGAGGGCAGTGGGATGAACTGGCTGAGATGTGAAACTTGGACTTGGCCATGGTATTTAGCTGTGGGCATCTCTTTCAATTAGGATGTTAATGGTGAAAGCATTGAGAAGAGGGTAACCAGGGTGGCAAAGGGCCTAGAGATGATGCCACGTGAATATTGTTTGGAGGAAATGGGAATGAGAAGAGGAGAGATCTTTAAATACCTGGGGGACTGTTATTACCTCTCACCTGAATTGTTGAAATGGCCTCCTCAGTGGTCTCTCTGTCTCCAGTCTTTGCCCAAAATCATTTTTTTAAAGTACATTTTTGACCAGGTCAGACCATGTCCCTACTTAATACACTCCAAAGGCTCCCAGTTCATGAGATACATGTACATGTATGTACACATGTGTATACACACATACATATGTTATGTGTATGTGTGTATACACATATATGTATAAAATTCCCCCTCTCAATTACATGTTGAAACAATTTTTAGCATTTTTTAAAAAGTTTCCAGTTCCAAATTCTATCTCTCCCTCTCTCCCTTCCCTCCCCCCTCCCTGAGATGGTAAGCAAGCCCTAAGTATTTTAAGGACCTTTGTTTCTTATTTAAGGCTCATGCCTTTTCGGTTATACTTTCTTTCCAATGCATGTTCCTCATACACAACATTCCATCTTTTACCTTCTGTATGGGCTGCCTCCACCTTCTCAGAATTCATAATTGTTCTACCTTCTGCCTTCCTCTTCCTCCGCCTCAGCTAGTAAGGCTCTCCCTTGTAATTATTTCATCTAGACCTCTATTCCTCCATCTAACCAAGGCTTTTAACACTGTCAGTGGTAAGGGCTTGTGCAAAAATTGGTTGCCCAGAGACATTTGTCAGTATTGTACATCCTTTTCATGACTACATGCTTGCCCAGTTCTGGATAATGGATGATGCTCTTACTCCTTCCTAGTCACCAGTGGAGTGAAACAGGGCTGAGGGCTTGCTCCCATACTTTCTAGCATGATGTTTTCAGCCACGTTGTCAGATGTCTTCAATGACGGTGAACGTGGCATCAAAGTCTGCTACTACATGGGTGGTAAATTGTTTAATTTGAAAAGGCTACAAGCCAAGACTAAACTGGAGGGGGAATTGGTGTAAGCTTTTTTTGTTCGCAGATGATTGTGTGCTCAATGCAGCCTCTGAGGCTGATATGCAACCAAGTATGGATCGATTCTCTGCTGCTTGTGTTAATTTTGGCCTAACAATTAACAAAAGAAAACACAGGTTCTCCACTAGGCAGCACTGTACCATCCATACATGCATTACATCGGTTACAGCAAATGAAGAAATATTGAATTCTGTGGATAAGTTCACTTACTTTGGCAGTCTACTTTCCAGGGATGTCCATAAAGATGAGGTTGATGCACACATTACCAGAGCTAACTCAGTGTCTGGGAGGCTCTGAAGGAGGTATTAGGTTACTTACCAAACTGACGGTCTAGAGTCATTGCGCTGACTTCATTGTATGCTTTTGAAACCTGGACAGTCTACCACTAGCACCAAGCCAGGAAATTGAATTGCTTCCATTTCAATTGTCTTGGGAAGATTCTGAAGATCACCTGGCAGGATTAGGTACCAGACACTGAGGTCCTTGCTCAAGCTGAATTGCCAAGTATTCAAACTTGGGGGGAGATGGTAACTGTCCGTGATGTCTGTGGAGAGCTGTTTCCATGGCATTAGTCCCAGGGCCTGAGAAGCTAGCCAATAGTCATTAAAAATAAATTCCACAATCCCCTTCCCCCTGCATCTTGTAGCAGAAAAATAAGCTGAAATTCCTGGCAAACATATAGATTTATTAATTTATCAGATGTAAAGCCCCAAGCATGGGTGTGGAAGCTACAAGCATCTATACTGTTAGGATCTATGGAAGGTCATATTTCTCATTAAGGAAACAGAAGGACAAAAAATGAAAACATTAGACCAGCTAATCCCCCTCTAAGATGGGAAGTGGGAGTCAATGCTACTTATGGCCCAAGAGGTATATTTAATCCAGAGACAACAAACTGAATTGTGACTCAACTTTAGAGTTCTCTTCTCATTTCTCCTAGCAGTCTGAACTCCAGTGGGTCTCCTTCCTTTCCAGGGGAACTCGGTTTTCCTCATGGGGAAAATGGGGAGGTGGGCAGTAACGTTTATAGAGTGAGAGGAGCAGTATTGATAGGTGGTGAGGTGAGCACTGGAGAAATTAGAGTGGATATATTTTTTTCTCCTATAGAGGCCATGTAGGTCTGAGGAATTGGATCTAAGGACCTGGGTTCAACTCCTTGACCTTGTCACTTCTTGGGTGATAGTAGGCAAGTCATATCCTTTTAAAATGGTAAGATTTGTTCTCTGAAAAAGCAAGGGAATTGGACTAACTGACCTCTGAAATGGCTCCTAGCCCTAAAATTGTTTTCTAACTTTCTAGGTTCTAAGACCCACCATAGCTTTGATATTCCAAATTCTAACGTTCTAGCTCTGACATTCCATATTCTAACATTCTATATTTGAGGGTGTTTCTCAGCTTTGATGTCCCAGTTGGGATAGTTTTAATAGTCTCTATCCTAAGCCCCCTCCCAGCCCTGACATTCCACATCCTAACAGCCTCCCAGGATTCCCATGCTGCCCATGTTATCCTGGGAATCCAGAGGATCCAACTGGAGGAGGTTCATGCAGGATCATTGAGGTGTTAGGAAAAGAGGAAACCAGGCAGAACTGGGCTGATACTCCCCTGTCTTTACGAGACAGAGCAAGGCCTCTGTGCTCTCTCAGAGAGGTTTCTTAGACCCGAGAATTGGAACTGTCCCTGGGACACTTACTCCTTGATTTATCTTTATTAATTATTATCTGGATTAATTATAATTATCATCCTTAATAGCATTCTTAATAATGATCATCCTTAATATAATTATTAATATTACCATCATCAATATTGTTAATCCTATTCATGAATAAATCATATTATTTGTTACTCAATATGCATTTATTAAGTGTCTGCTCTGTACCAGGAACTGTGCTGAGTTCTGGGGATAAAAAGACAAAATCAGGATTAGAGATTCAGAGCTGGGAGAGCCCTTAGAGGCCAGCTACTCTAATTATATTAGCTAGCATTTACACAGTGCTTTATAGCTTGCAAATCACTTTACATATATTATCTCATTTGATCCTCACAACCCTGGGAGGTAGGTGCTTTCATTATCCTTATTTTTACAGATGAGGAAACTGAGTCAGACAGAGATGAAGTGACTTAGCCAGGGCCGTATAACTTGTAAGTACCTGAGGTCTTCCCGACTCCAGGTTTAGTGCTTTATCCACTGCCCCACCCCATACCTCATTCTAATCCCCTTATTTTACAGATAAAGAAACTGAGGCCCAGGAAGATTAAGTCCCGTGTTTAAGACCACCCAACTAGTAAGCAGAATCTATTCAAAAGCATACAGCTTGCCTTCCAGCCATCTTCAGATGACCTGTTCATTTTCCTCCCTTTCTAGTTCCCCTTCATGGATTGTCTTCCCTTATTAGAATATATTCTCCTTGAGGGTAGGGCCTGGGTCTTGATTACTTATATTTGTATCCCAGTGCTTATCACAGTCCCTGGCACATAGGAAGTGTCCAATAAAAGCTTTGTCATTCATTCGTTCATTCCAAATTTAGCACCCTTCCTACTGAGTTCAAATCCAGCCTCAGACACTTAGTAGTTGTGTGACTGGGCAAATCACTTAACCTCGTTTGTCTCAGTTTTCTCATATGTAAAAGGAGCTGGAGAAGGAAATGGCAAAGTACTCCAGTATCTCTGCCAAGAAAAGCCCAGATGGAGTCACAGAGTGCCAACCATGACTAAACAATATCTACTGGTACATCTATTGATTATGATAATTTTTCAAAATCTGTCCTTCGGCTTGTCCGGCCCACTTAGAACTTGGTCTTTGCTTGGATCTGGGGTTTGCTTCTTGGAGTTTCTGTTTGATTTCTCTACAAAGCCTCTCACGAATCATGCATCCTTGGGAGGAGGATGATTGCTGTCCTGCGTTTTCGAAGAGGTCCAAAATGACATCACCATGATAAAGTGAAATTTCAGCGTGTCCAACTGTGACTGATCAGACCAATACGAGCTCAGGATGCTCTACCACAGACTGGGCACAGATAGTCTGAGTGAATATTTGAGGTGGATACCCCAAATTTGTGCATCCTTTGTTTACTTTGGACTGTCTCAGTTCTGCTTTGCTCATAGAGCGCAGCCCCCTTTCTGATGTGGGCACGCCATGCTGAGCGGTCCTGTACTAGTGTCTCCCATGTCACACAATCAAATCCAAAGTTCTTGAGAGAGACCTTGAGAGTGTCCTTGTATCACTTCTGACCACCGACCACCATGTGATTGCCTGTTCCTTGTGAGCTCTCCATAAAATAGTCTTTTTGGCAAGCATACATTTTGTATTCAAACAATGTGGCCAGCCCATCAGAGTTACACTCTGAAGCATAGTTTGAATGCTTGGCAGTTCAGTTCGAGCAAGGACTTCAGTGTCTGATACCTTATCCTGCAAGATGATCCTCAGAATCTTCCTAAGACAGTTCAAATGAAAATGATTCAGTTTCCTGGCATGGCGCTGGTAGACTGTCCATGTTTCACAGTCATACAACAATGAGGTCAGCACAATGGCTCTCTAGACCTTCAGTTTGGTAGTCAGTCTAATACCTCTTCTCTCCCAAACTTTTCTTCAGAGCCTCCCAAACACTGAGCTAGCTCTGGCAATGTATGCATCAACCTCATGGTCAATGTGTACATCCCTGGAAAATACACAATGAAGGTAAGTGAACTTATCCACAGCATTCAGAACTTCTCCATTTGTTGTAACTGATGCTTCCACATATGAATAGTGTGGTGATGGCTGATGGAGCACCTGTGTTTTCTTGGTGTTGATTATTAGGCCAAAATTAGCACAGGCAGCAGAGAATTGATCCATACTTCCTTGCATCTCAGCTTCAGGGCTGCACTGAGTGCACAATCATCTGCAAACAGAAAATCAGGCACCAACACTCCCTCCACTTTGGTCTTGGCTTGTAGCCTTTTCAAATTGAAGAACTTACCATCAGTACGGTAGTTGACTTTGATGCTGTGTTCATCCTCACTGAAAGCGTTTGACAACATGTCTGAAAACATCATGCTAAAAAGCATGGGAGCAAGCACACAGCCCTATTTCACTGCATTGGTGACTGGGAAGGCATGAGAGCATTGTCCACTATCCAGAACCTGGCAAACATGCTATCATGAAATTGATGTACAATATTGACGAACTTCTCTGGGCAACCAAATTTTGACATAATTTTCCATAATACCTCACAACTTCAAAGGCCTTGGTCAGATCTATAAACATTGTGTACAGACCTCTGTTCTGCTCCTGGCATTTCTCTTGGAGTTGTCGGGCAGCAAACACCATATCCACTGTTCCTTGGCCCTTTCTGAAGCCACACTGGCTCTCAGGTATATGATCATCTTCCAGGTAAAGGATTGTCGCAGGACAATCTATTCCCTTTACCTTTATAGAGATGGACAATGGAGGCATCCTTGAACTCCTGGGGGATAACTTCCTCTTGCCATATAACCTGGAAAATTTCGGTCAGCTTTTGTGTGAGCAATGGTTCCCCTACCTTGTAAATCTCAGCTGGAATAGAATCAGCACCAGGTACTTTGCCACATGAAAGGAGCCTAACGACCCTCAAAACCTCTTCTTCAGCTGGAAGTTGAGCTAAGGAGGGGTTGACTTAAACCTGAGGTAAACGGTCAATGGCCTCAGCATTGATTGATGATGGTCTATTGAGAACACTATGAAAGTGTTCAGCCCATCTCTCTAGGATCATGTCCTTATCACTAATCAGTGTGGCTCCATCAGCACTATGTAGTTGTGATGCACCATAGGTTTTTGATCCATAAATAGCTTTCAGGGAGTCATAAAATCTCTTTGGATTGTTACTATCAGCATAAAATTGAATTTCATCTGCCTTCTTAGTGAGCCAGGAATCCTGTATCTCTCTAAGATTTGCTTGTACTTTGCTTTTGATGGAATTAAATGTTGCCTTCTTAGAGGTGGATGAACTAATCTGCTGGTATATTCTATGGAGTTCTCGTATTTTGCTTAGCAGCTTCTGAATTTCCCCATCATTTTCATCAAACCAGTCTTGGTGTTTGTGAGTGTTGTGACCCAGATGAGCAAATGTAGTGCTGTACATCAAATCTCTGAAAGCTGCCCACTCCTTTTCTGCTCCACTGTTGCCCACTATGTGTTGGCTCAACTTTCCCTCCAAGTTGACAACAAACTGTTCATGCTCAGAGAAGAGCTCTAATTTGTTGACATTAATTCTTCTGGTAGCCATTTTGCCTCGGGAATGACACTTTTGATGAATACAAATATTTAGCCTGAAAAGGATGTCTATGATCAGTCCTGCGCTCTGTACCACACATTGCCTTTGTCACTCTCACATCTTGTCTGTCTCTTCTCCTTACAATCACATAGTCTATTAGATGCCAATGTTTGCTGCAAAGGTGCATCCATGAAGTTTTATTGTGTTTAGGTAAACAGAAGACAGTGTTGGTGATGAGAAGGTCAGCAGAATCAATAACAATGAGGAGAATTTTCAAAGTGATGGATTTGGTACAGATGTCAGGAACTTGACATTCATGACTTACCACCATCATCTGTCTATGCTTCCACCAAGACAAAGTCCAATGAAATCAAAGAAAAATTTTATGAAGAGCTAGAGACCCTTGTCATCAATGTGCCAAAAGAGGAAAAACTTATAATTCTGGGTGACTTTAATGCTAGAGTAGGCTTAGACTATCAGACTTGGCAGGGAATCCTAGGGAGGAATGGAGTTGAAAATATCAACAGTAATGGTCATTTATTGCTGAAGACCTGTGTATCACATGACCTTCTCATCACCAACACTGGGAGGAGGTGGGGAGAGATGGAATAGGTGGGATTTATCACAAATTTAATATGTATAGACATGGAGAATGGATCTTTTTTTTTTGGCCTTAAAATTTTTGCATTTGTAAAAATTCATAGGAAAAAAAGTAAGAAAGTGAACTTTTTTTCTCCCAACTTTTCTCTAGGCCCCAAAGGCTAAGGGACTACAACCTGTCTGGTCTCAGAAGTAGAATTATTTTGTTTATAATTACTTTCTCTTAGACTTGTTCTATTTTGTCTTAGAAGGCAGAATCAATAACAACGAGGAGAATTTGGAAAGTGACTGATTTGGTACAGATGACAGGAACTTGACATGCAGAACTGTCCCTGGTAGAATGGGCTGCCTTGGGAGGGAGCGGACACTGTCTCGTTGGAGGTATTCAAGCAGAAACTGGGTCCTAGTCTGCATTAAGGAGGGTGTAGTCTGGAGCCAGCTCTAGTGACTTGGGAGAGCTGATTGTTAAATTTTCAACGTAAGTACTTATTTACATGGAAGAAATCTCTATAAATCAGGGCTTTTTTTTTTTTATTGCTTAGACTTTAAGAAAGTGTTAATTTTTACAGATTAAATCTAAATATGTGTACACAATTTTTTTTCCCCTGGAGAGTTGGATTGTTAAACATTTGGTAGCATACTCCTGTCTAGAGGGGATTCCTTCTGTATATATATTGGATAAGATGGATGCTGAGGTCTCTCCTAATTCTTCAGAATCTAAGATTCCCTCTATTTTGACTCTAAATGCATTCCTTTGGATGTAACAAGGAGGGACCCAGTTTCAAAAAGATATTTGACCCCATTCTCATCCATTGGTTCCTATTCCTTTCTGTCCCTCTGTCTTCTGCTCAGATGTTTTTTTAAAATATGGTTTACAGGGCAGCTAGGTGGCACAGTGGACAGAGCATCAGCTCCTGGAGTCAGGAGGACTTGAGTTCAAATTAGCCCTCAGACACTTGACACTTAATAGCTCTGTGACCCTGGGCAAATCACTTAACCCTCATTGTCTTGCGAAAAAAAAATACGCTTTACTCTTGTCTGCTTCTGAGTGTGTGTGTGTGATAATGGAAGCAGAATGGGGTCATGGTGCATACCTGTGGTATCAGTTACCACGGAGTTGGACCTGCAGTGGGCCAGGCCCACTGGGAATCCCAACTGTTTGGCATCAATATTTTGAGGTCCTGGAAAAAGGGCCACCAAGTTGCCTAAGGGAAGGTGAACTGCTCCCCTCAGAAACTGAAGTCAGTGGTAAGTCAATGGTAACATCAGGCCCATGAACCACCCCTGCATTTCTAGCTTGAGTGAGATAGGAGACCTAATCTTTTTTTTTTTTTAAATAGGGGTTCAGTGATATTATCAACATGGGGAAAACTCCTTGTGTGAAGATTCCCTCCACCAATACTCCTTGTGTGAAGATTCTCTCCACCAATACAGACTAGTAGCTTGTTAGTAACTTCTAGTCCCAGAGTAGGAGTTTTTAGCCTCAGATCTATGAATTCAATATATTTAAAAATATTTTGATAAATATTTCAGTATAATTAATAGTCTTGTGTATTTTATTCAGTCAAAAATATTAGTTGGAGAAAGAATTCATAGGCTTTATCAGACAGGCCAAGAGGGCATGTTGCAAAAAAGATTAGAGAGAATTATCTGAGGTTGCCCAGCTCCCTAACCCTAACCCAGGTTTTCTCAGTTCAAAGTCAGCCTCTACCTATTCCATGCTTTTTATGAATTATTGATATTTTTGTAATGTTATACTATAACGTAATATGACACAATGTTTTAATAGACCCCAAATGATTTATTATGAAAAGACCAATGGCTCATTCAGAGGCAGGATAGAGTAGTGGAAGAGGAGCCAAGTTTGGGAACATGGAGTCATGGAACCAGAGTTCAAATAGCAGCCTTGTCACTTGTTAAGCTTTGTGACCTTGAGCAAGTCATGTTTCCTCATCTGTAGAAAGAGAAGGTTGGGATACATGGCCTTTAATGTCCTATCCATTTTAGATCTGTAATCCTATGACTTTCACCCTACCTGTGTGACTTTGATGAGATTATGTCATAAGAGACTTGGCTGAAGGAACTGGGATGTTTAGCATGGACAAGGGAAGACAGGGGGAATATGATAGCTGACTCCAAATATCTGAAGAGGGTGAATATAGAAGAGGGATCCAGCTTATTCTCTTGGACCATATGGGACAGACAGAACTCAGAGAAGTGGGTGGAAGTCCTAAAGTGGCAGATTTATCCCTAGCAATTCAAGATATCTCCAAATGGAATGGAAGGTGATGAGTTTTCTCCCACTGGAGGTATTCAAGCAAAGGCTGGATGACCACTTGTAAGATACATTGTAATGGGAATTCTTCCAGGTACATGTTGAACTCAGTGGCCACTGATGTCCTTCTGAATGCTGCAATTCTATGAGGAAAATGTGTGTAAATTTCATCTTTTTCATCTGTAAAATGAGAGGTTTGGGGGAGTTGGACCAGATGAGCTCTAAGAATTCTTTTAGCTCAAAATCCTATGATCCTATTTTTTAAAAATTGGGGGCAAGAATAATAAACTAGGTGTTGTGGTTCATCTTTTATTTTCTAAGAGAACCAGTGACATCAAGGTTGACCTGTGCTAGCTACATTTGGAAGGAAGGAATGAGCAGACAAATGCTTTAGGGTTACCTATGATGGGGGCTGAGCCAATCTTTCACCTGAGGTGTTCTGTCATTCTATGTCAAACTAAACATATCCTTCAGGCTTCTGCTTAAATTCCAGTCTTGGACTTTCCATCTCTGGCAAACCCTTCTCCCTTAAGGATACAGCTTAGCTCAGCCAAGGACTCATAATTTTCTTTCCTGTTTACTTTTTATCAATATTTGTTATATTGTTGAGATCATGCCACATGAGGACTGGAGGAAGGAGCCTATTTATAGGACTAGACACTTCTTAAGGAATCAAAAGAAAGACCACAGATCTGGAGCTGGAAGACATATTATAGATCACCTACTCTGAGCCCCTCTTTTTACGGAGGAGGAAACTGAGGCCCAATAAGGTTAACCAATTTGGCCAACATCATATCTGTCTATGACCTGGCAGAGAGAGTTACCTTATCCTAGAGAGTTGCCTGAGGTAGAGAAGTTAAGGATCAGGGTCACAGAGTAAGTACCAGAATCAAGATTGAAATATAGGTTTTCCTACCTCCCAGTCCAGCATTCTCCCTACTCCCTCATTCTGCCTCCCTTCTACACATGCCAAATATCATGTGTTCTTGGGGACATTCATATTTATTTCAAAAAACCTTTATTGCTTTTAAGTAGCAAGCATTTATTAAACATGTACTATGTGCCAGGCACTCTGCTAACCACTTTACAAATATTATCTTGTTTGGTCCTCACAGAAAATCTAGGGGGTGATTATCCCCATTTTACAGTTGAAGAAATGGAGGTCTTCCTGACTCCAGATTCAGTGCTCTATTCACTGTGTAACCTAGATGTCTCTAAATAATTGATCATTAACATTATGTGCATGCTGCACAAATAGGTAAGGTGTTCTTTGAGCACCTATTGACATTTTGGTTGCACTGGGTTGGGAGGTTCATCCTGTAATATGAGCGAAGATAATTGGTTCAGGAATTGAACGTGATATATTTTACCCATATCACATAGTGTCATAGCTGGGAAGGGCCTTAAAAAAGGGAATCTCAGGTCTGGGAGGAGCCTTAATGATGTCATCTTGCTCCCTCATCAGCATGGACCTCTGCCAAAGTGGCTAGCTCATCCCAGGACCCAGGGGTTCTGAAAATATCCACTTACCACCATTCAGGCCACCATGGATCCCCATTGCTGTGACTTCCTGCCTCTGGTCAAGAGTTTGGTTACCAAGGCTGCTGTTCCTCTGGCCCCATCTCCCAACCAAAAGAGAAGCATACACTCAAGCTTTATTATACAATTCTGTATTTTTAGTGGCTTGTTTACAGAACTTGTTCATTTTTAAAATTTTTAACAAAGTTCGTCAATCTCTCATAGAAACTTTTTTTTTTCCGTACAGTACATGAGCCCAATGAAAGGTGTTCACAGGTCCACCAGCTTTGAGTACAACAGGATTTCCGTGTTCGAAGACTATACTAAGTGCTTATTCCAATCCCGTTCCACTAAAGCTAAGGCTAGCACTCTGTGAAGAGTAGTTGCATGTATGCCTAGACCTCAGTATAGCGTTGGTTTCGACAGTAAAAATAGGTCCATTTCCAGGGTTTGCTTGGTTCTGACGGGGCTACGGTCATGAAACGAAGGTGGTCTCTCTATTCCAGGTTCATTCCTTTTTAAAATTGGTCACTGTTAACTACTGCCAGAATATAAAAATACCTTCATTTGGATAAAAATGTATACAGTGGAAAACTCTTCGATGCATAGCCTGGGTGTGTGGAAAGGTTAAGTTTTCCCCGTCAGGGTTTGCCTGGGCCATTTGGTACGGAGGTTCCGCTTGGATGACTGAGGGGCCCATGGCCAGACATGTTAGAATTGCATTCTCTGGAAAAACCTCAAATCTTCTTGCATCCTCCCTGTGACTTCCTGGTGCTTTGACAGAGTTGTTTCGTACCCTCCTTCCCTCTAAGCCCCTCATCAATCATTATCTGTCTCTTTTGAAGGCAATCAACTTTCCCTGCCTCTGGCTGTCCTGACTTAACTTTGGACTCAACCAATGGATTGGACAGTCTTGTAATGGAGAGGTAAAAAAAGAAATTAAAAAGCAAATGTCAGTTCCACATGCCACCCATGTGGGGGAAACCCAGAAGAAACCTACAAAGTTTGCCACAGCTAACAAGTTGGATACTACTCAAGTGGAGATGTTGACTTTCTATTTGATGGTCTTCAAGAGCGAGTACATTGGAAACATCTGGGGAAGGTTCTGTTGAGAGTAATTGTTGCTTATTTGCCCCTCCCCAGTGATGCTTGTGGTCTGAAACTCTGGTCTCTGGGATGAGGACCTCAACAAGTCACAGAGGAAGAGACCTATCCCATCCTACACTCCATGTTCCCCAGATCCAGCTCTCTAGACCTAAGATATTTGAGTTTTGAATGCTGCCCTGCTACCTCAAAATAAGATAGAAGGTATGAAGGGGAACTGGAGGTTTTCAAATTCTTTTCTCAGTTTATCCCCAGGGCTAGAAGGATAATGAATTCTGTGGCTTTCTCAAAAGATGAGGAAGGTGAGGATGATGGTTATCTCATCTCAGGGAAGGGTAAAATAATGGCAGCATCTTACCCTGGGGTATGCCCCAATTCTCTTGGGGAAAATCTCTCAAGGTGTCATACCTGGGATTCCATATTTATTGGCAAAGACCTGCCTAGGCCAAGGATTTCTCAATATCTCTGAGTTGTCTCCCTACTCCCCACCACCCACCCCCCTGGGCTGAGCTCCAGCCTTCTCTCCAATCCTTTTGCCCCTTACCCACCCGCACTCACATACAGGTCACTTTGGGGATTGGGAAATACATTTTGTCCATGGACGGTGCTTGGCTTCTGTGGATTGCAGGTTTCTAACTAGAGGAAGTGTAAGGAATTTTTTTATGTACCATGCTACATCTCGCTCAGGAAGGACTACCGCCGACATTTCTACAACATATACAACGGCACATGACATTCGGTGTTACAAGGGGTTTCAAAAAACATACCACCAGAACGAAATATATACTTGATGGCATCAAAGTTTTGCATTTAGAGTCTTTTGGGACTTTTTTTCCTTTTCTTTTCAACAGTCTTAGAAAGGGCAGTAGTAATGCACTGTCTCACAGACAAAGGTGGGGGAAAAAAACCCGAGCTTCAGAAGTTCCTCCATTTGGTCAGTCTTATAGTGCTTTGTGATGGCTTTGAACAAATGTCTTCTTTAATCTCATCCAGTGGCAAACTACAAGACTTCAGAGACTGTCTGTCTCCAGACAACTGCTACATCGTCCTGACTTATAGCTCTCTTGAATATCAAAGCAGCTTAAACCATTAATAAATTCGAAAGGATCCTTTATTAAAATAGCTAAAAGAGGTCTATAAATATTTTCTTTTTTTTCTTTCTAAAAGAATTCTGAGTTTTCCCAGTGAGGATGGAATGGGGCTAAGCCCACCACCACCTGCAGGGATGTTGGTCAGGGCTGAAGAGAGGCCTGACTCTGAAACTTCCCACCCATCCCCTCAAAATTTCATGGAATTAAAAAAAAACAACTCCCACAAATCACAGTCCACAGATGGAGTTTGATAGTTCTGCTTTGTCCCCCTCCCCCATCTCATCTCAGTCAGACAGAGGGTCTTGCCACCTGATGGAGGGTGGGGAGTGGGCTCTGAGTCTCAGAATTCCCACTCCATGGCCTCCTCGCGGTTGGCAGCCCTCTCTAACCGGTGGATGATGTTGTTCAAGTTGGCCATCTTCTCGTGCCGCCGTTGGGTGCTGGGGTTCGGCTTGGTGCCTGGGTGCAAGGCCCCCACTGTCTCTGCAGATGGGCTGGAACTCGGCACTTTGGCAAGGGTGGCACCAGGTGGGGAGGGAGAGATTGGGGCTGAGGAGGAGGGCACAGGAGACACGGACATCATAAGGCCGGGAGAGGAGGCGGCCGAAGGTGAGTTCAGGGACACCTCCAGGCTACATCGGGAGGACTCAGAGGTGCATTTAAAGCTGATGGGGTCAGGGTGCAGCCGCTCCCCATCCTCAATCTCTTGGGACAGCTGGAGGAGCGGGCAGTCTGGGGTGACAGGTGCCTGGTGCATGTTGCTACCATGCAGGAGGGACCCTGAGGTCCTCTTCTGGACTTCTTCCGTGCCTGTGGGCTCAGGTAGCTCTTCTTTGAGGCTTGGTCCCTGGGTCTGGCTCATTTCTGCCTCCCCTGAGTCCTGAAGCCCCAAGCCCTCCTCTTCTTCCTCACCCTCGTCCTGCTCTTCTTGCTTGATCGCGATCACAGTCTTGCCCTGGGCAGGGAGAGGGGCAAAGCTGTCACTTGTGCCCTGCAGCTCTAGCTCTTTCACCACGGGTTTCTGGTCTTCAGCCTCTGAATCTGGGCTCAGTGGAGTGGGCTCCTGGTGGGAGTTGTTGGCTGGCGGGAAGCTGGGGCAACTGCTCTGGTCCAAGTCAGCGTCATTGTCCTGGGTGCCTTCCACCAGCATCTCTCGGCGCATCCTGGACCTGTGGCAGAAACAGAAAGTTAGCAGGTGGTGAGGGTGCCAGAGTAGGGGCTGTTAGCCCCAGAGTCCCTGAGCACTCTGGGCTTTGGTTACCTTGAGCAGCCAAAGTGATAAGAGCTGGAGGCCATCTATCTCTGCTTAAAGTCAAACACATCAGTTTCTTTAGAAAATTGTCAATCAATTTATTCTACTACAGTAGATTTAAATCAATGACAATTTTTTTTTTAAAAGCGCTCGCACCTATTATGTGCCAGGTACTGTGCTAAACTCTGGGGCTACAAAGAAAGACAAAAACATGAATCCTGACCTCAAAAAGCTCAGAATCTAATGATTCATACATACAAGAGAATGTCCAAACTGGGAGGGAACTTAGAACATGGAATATCATGACAATAGTAATCTAGTATTTGAACACAAAGATCCAAGCCTTTGGAACAAAAACTCATTTTTTGACCAAAACTGCTAGGAAAACTGGAAAACAGTATGTCAGAAACTAGGTATAAATCAACATCTCACAATGTACACCAAGATAAGGTCAAAATGGGGTCATGATTTACTCACAAAGGATGATACCCTAAGCAAATTAATAGAGCATGGAATAATTTATCTGTCAGTTTTATGGATAAGAGATGTATGTTTTGTAATGACAAAATATAAAATACATAATATTGATTATATAAAATTAAAAAGTTTTTGCACAAATAAAAGCAATGCATCCAAAATTATAAGGAAAGCAGAAAACCAGGAAAAAGTTTTTGCAATAGGTATCTCTGAAAAAGGCCTCATTTCTCAAATATATAAAGAACTGAGTCAAATTTATAAAAATACAAGGCATTCCCCAATTGATAAGTGGTCAAAGGATATGAACAGGCAGTTTTCAGACAAAGAAATCAAAGCTATCTATAGTCATGAAAAAATGCTTTAAATCATTACTGATTAGAGAAATGTAAATTAAAATAACTCTGAGGTACCACCTTATATCTATTAGATTGGTTAATATGACAAAAAAGGAAAATGTTGGATGTTGGAGGAAATGTGGGAAAGTTGGGATACTAATGTACTGCTGGCAGAGTTGTATACTGACCCAACCATTCTGGAGAGCAATTTGGAACTATGTCCAAAGGGCTAGAAAATTGTGCATACCCTCTGATCTACCAAAACCACTGGTAAGTCTATTTCCTAAAGAAATAAAAAATGAGGAAAGGACCTATTTGTACAAAAATATAGCAGCTCTTTTTATGGTGCCTAGGAACTGGAAATCAAAGTGATGTCCATCGACTGAGGAATGGTTAAACAAGCTGTGGTATATGATGGTAATGGAATTATTGTGTTATAAGAAATGACAAGCAGGATGCTTTCAGAAAAACCTGGAAAGACTTACATGAACTGATGCAAAATGAAGTGAGCAGAACCAGGAGAACACCATACACAGTAACAGCAGCATTGTTCAATAAGGAACTGAATGACTTAGCTATTCTCAAGACAGTCTCAAAGGAGTAATGATGAAGCACATTATTCTACTCCAAAGAAAGAACTGATATTGTTTGAATATAGGCTGAAGCATGCTATCTTTCACTTACATTTTTTTCTATTTGTCTTCTTTTTTTTTAATTCTATTTGAGTCTTCTTATACAAAATAACTAATAGAGAAATGTTATACATAATTGCACATGTATAACCTCTATCTGATTGCTTACCATCTCAGGGATGAGGGAAGGGAAAGAGGGATGGAGGGACAGAAATTTGGAACTCTAAACTTTAAATAAAAATTTTAAAAAATATAATAGGGAATATCAGAGCTGTGGCAGAAACAGAGTGGAGTGGCTTTAGAACAGGGGAATGTCAAAGTGGGAGGGGTCTTAGAACAAAGTGTCAGATCAAGGAGAGATCTAATAGGGGTGGAGAAACTGTGGCCTCAATGCCACATGTGGCACTCTAGGTCCTCAGGTGCAGCTCTTTGACTGAATCCAAACTTCAAAGAACATGTGACTTTGAGGATGCAGGTTTCTTACTCCGTTAGCTTAGAATGTAGTATGTTAGAACAGGAAATGATCTCAGTCTTCTCATTTTACAAGACAGTAAACTGAGGCCCAGAGATAATGGGACTTGACCAGGGTCATTGAATGAGGGGCAGATGCTGGGCTGTACCTCAGTCTCCCAATTCCCAGTTCAGGGCTCTCTCCACGGCCCCCAAAAGCCATTATAAACTGCCCCACAATGAACTGACTGATTGAAACCAGCAGACCAGAGCAAGAGGCTGCGAGCCGGGTGGGGGGGGGGGGAGGATGGGGTACTTGCTGCCAAGTTTTCACCTGGGACCTGTTCCCGCCAATCCCGTTGGGATTTGATGAGTGGCTGCAAAGTCTTTTCATATTGTTACGAAAGACAGTCTGCCTCCATTTAGGGAAAAGAGAAACCAAAGAATGAAGATGAGGGAGTGGAGAGAAGACCATACTCAGTGTCAGGACAATGTGGGCCTGGATTCTGTGGGGGACACTTACTAGGATGCAAGTGACCTGAGGCAGGGCCCTCCTAATGAGATGGCTAGACTAAGGGGTCTCTAAGCCTCCTTTCAACCCAGAATTGGGATTATTCACACCACTGTGGGGCAAATAATTAAGTGGGACTGACCCATAAGCTTTCCTGCTAGTGCTTTGAGAACATTTTGGGACCCTTCCCTTAACGCTATCTTTGTCCTCTAAGTCAGAAGGATCCCTTAGGATGGGGAGAGAGGGTGGCTTGGATGAAAAGCTTCTGAAATGACTCGGGGTCTAAGACTCCCAACCTATAACCCAAGCCTTTTCATTGTACAAGAAGATCCAAGCACTAACCACTGGGACACTGGACACTGGACTAGGAACCACAAAGTGATCTCAATTGGATGGGTTTGATTCATCAGCTTGAGGGTCTGTGCTACCTTCCATGACTCCCCATCATCACCCCTTTTACTACTTATGGGCGAAATTAGCAAAAAGTCCAAAAAACCAAATCCAAAGTACTGGGCTCAGTAACAGAAGAAGAGAAAGCTACTTCTAACCACCCACCTGACTCTCTCTACCCCATCCACTCTTCTATCCAATGACCCCAATTGCACCCTATCCCTCCCATCCCTTCCCCTAGCTGCTTCACCACTCTGTCCCATGTATCCATCTCTCCAACCTAGACTCACCAACTCCCTCTAGCTCATCCATCTCTCATGGCTTGCCCATGGCCATCCCAACTCCTTCCATCATCTTGATCACATGCTACCTCTTTTCTTTATATTATCAATCCACTCCCCAACTCAGCATTATTGACACCTTCTACCCCACTCCTTCCTCATCCCCTATCCACAACTCTCCTAGTCTCTCCATCCTCCTGATCCCAGACACTCTTACTTATCCATCTAGAATTCTCTCCCTGCTCACACTCTCCTCATTAGATCCATCTCTCTAACCCCTGACCTATTTTCTCCATCCCTTTGACCCCACTGACCTCACCCTCCCCACCCCATCCACCCCTCCATACACTTGGCTTATATTGGTCATTTATTTACTCCATCCCATTTTATCTTTCTCTCCTAGGATTCAAACTTCTGCCTTTCTTTCATCTCCTGACCTCAATTACCGGCACTTTCCCACCTTATTCCTCTATCCACCTGGCCCAGACATTCCCACTCCCTCTACCCTGTCTATCTCTCTCTTTTCCTAACCACAGCTGTCCTCACTCTTCCTATATGTAATCCTTCCTCCCAGGGCTCCTGCAAAGGCTAAAGGAGATAAAATTTGTAAAACACTTAGCGCAGTACCTGGCTGGCTCATAATAGGTGCTTAATAAACTTTTTTAGGCACTTAGGATAAAGGAATGGTGGATAGAGGGTTGGGCCTGGAAATAATCAGATTTGGGTTCAAATCTGCCTCAGACACTATTTATTCCCAGTCACCCTCACTTCACCCCTGCCCATCTATTCCCTCCTCACCCCTGCCCTGACCCCAGATGCCTTCATTCTGACTATAACACTTATCCCTGAGGTACCCTCCACTTACTCTTATGTGATCCATCCTTCAATCTTCCCCATCTTAGTCCCCTCACTCTTTCCAGTCATCCATCCCTCCCTCCTCTCTCAACTACCTTTATTCTCGCCATCCTATAACTGCTGTCCCTCCCCAGACCCCTGCCTCCCCAACTGCTCCACCCCCTTCAGTTCTGGGATCCCCAAATCACCTATAATTGTGGAACCAGTTGATGACAGTGTTGGTTTTGAGATTAAGCTGGAAAGAGAGCAGCTCGATGGTCTGTTGGGATGGGTAGGGCTCCAGCTGGTAGGCCTTCTTCAGCGCCTCCTTCTCCTCTGGGGCCAGGACAACCCTTGGTTTCTTAATTTGCAGGAGGCTCAAGTCCTGGGGCTGAAGCCCAGGGCTGGGGCACTCAGAGCGCGTGACGGGGGATTCGCTGTCTGAACCGGTGCTGATGAGCCCATAGCGACGTTTCAGGTAGGCTGAGGGAGAAGCGCAGGCCAGGCATGTCCATCACATACCCATCCTGATCCCCTGGAGCTAATTCTACCTTCAGAGACTCAGGATTGCTAAGGACAAAAACCATAAGATGGTTTCCTCTCTCCCCCTCCCCCTTTAGAATGTAAGCTGAGGGCAAGGCCTTTCGTTTTTGTCTGTGTATCATCTGCACCTAGCATGAAAGCAGGCACTTAATAAAGGCTTGATTGGTTTTGGGGACTAGGGCTGTGATGTCACTGATGGGGGAGGTGCCTAGAATGGTCACCTGTGCTGTAATTTACAGGCTGAAGGACTTGCCAGGAACCCAGAAGTGTTAAGTGACCAATCTGGGTCACACAGCCAGGGCAGGTCAGAGGCAGGGCCTGAACTTGGACTTCCTAGATTCAGAGGCCAGCTTTCTGTCTGCTCTCTCAATCTGCCTCTCTTAGATGGGATCATTACTATGGATACCGTTTCTTGAATTGAATCAGGACTCTTCCTCAAGAGGAGGAGGAGAGCAGATAGATAAATGTCACTTGAGAAAATGGGCAGCACCTTTAATGACCTCAAGCTACTCCCCAAAACAAGAATCATCCATCTTTTTTGAAACTGATGTTTTCACAGTCATGAGGTACTGCATTGTCTGAAGAAATTGTGAGTTTCCCAAAGGGCAATGGAGGGACCCATGGTGGGCATGAGGAGGTTGCAGCATATCTCTATCTATCCATCATCAATCCATCTCTATTCATCCATCCCTCTCTATCCAATCATCTATCTTTCCATCTATCCATCAATGTATCTATCTCTCTGTAATCATCTACCTGTCTTTCCATCTGTCCATCGTCAATGTATTTATCTCTCTATCCAATCATCTATTATCTGTCTTTCTATCCATCATCAGTCAGTATACCTATCCATCTCTCTCTATCCAGTTATCTATCCATCTGCCCATCTACTTATCCATCACCAATATATCTATAACTATCTATATCTCTCTCTATTCAATCATCTACCTATCTTTCTATCTATCCATCATTAATCAATGTGTCTATCTCTTTATCCAACCATCTGTCATCTATCCACCATTAAACAATGTATCGATCTAATCATCTGTCATCTATTTATCCATTATCAATGTACTGATCTCCTTCAATCATCTATTATCTATCTTTTCATCCATCATCAGTGCATCTATCCATATCTCTCTATCCAATTATCCATCTGTCCATCCATTTATCTATCTATCCATCTGCCTAGCTACCTATCCATTACCCATGTATCTATAGCCATCCCTATCTAATCATTTACCAATTCTATCTATCATCTGTCTTTCTATCTACCTATCATCAATCAATGTATGTCTCTTTATCCAATCATTTATCTTTTTATCTATCATCAATCAATGTATCTATCCATTTCTCTATTCAATCTATCTATCCATCATCCATCTATCATCCATTCATCTATCCATCCATCCATCATCCTTCTGTCTCTGTCTCTCTCAGACAAGATGTGATTTTATTTGCATTTTATCTTCCTGTGAGCAAACTCCCTCCACCAATATAGATCAATAGCTGTGCTTCATCTTATCCCCTTAGAGAGTTGTCTGGGCCACTGAGCAAGTTCTGTGACTTCTCCACACACGATGGGTCAGAGGCAAGACTAGAAAGTAGGCCTTTCTGTGCCCCAAGATTGGCTTTCTCTTCACTGTACCACTCTACTTTTCCAAAGGTATCATCAGGAGGAGAAACACTCGGAAAAGGAAGTATCATGAAGGGAAGCATCATGAACTTTAAATGAGGTATGGCTGATGTGGAAACAGCCCTTCCTTCTACCCTGGAACCCTTTGAATGAGAAAAGACCTAGAGGAGGGTTTCTTAACTTGGGGTCCCCTAGATTTCAGGAGGTCTGTGGATGGGGAAAAATTACATCTTCATTTTCACTTACCTCTTACTGAATTTTCATCTTACTTAGAATCTCCATCCATTAAAAATGAAGGTAATAAACTGTTCTTCTGAGAAGGGGCCTGTGGGCTTCAGTAGGCTGCCAGAGGGGTTCATGACATAAAGAAGGGGAAGAAACCCTGGTCTGGGGGATGACCTCCAATGTGTCAGGTGGGAAGATTGGTAGGAAGATGGGGACAAGCACCATATTGGGCAGGAAAATCTTGATGGGTTGTGAGCTATGTTGGTGTATGGAGTGCAGGGAGTGGCCCCATTGTTACTATCACAGATACAGGAATGATGATGATGATGAGGAGGAGGATGATAATGCTGAGAAGCAGCTTGGCATAATGAACATCAAGTTATCCTCAGAGTCAAAAAGGCAGGTTCAAGTCTCATCTCTGACCCATGCTGGAGGTGTGTTCCTGTGCAAATCACTTAACTCCTTAGTGTCCTCAGGCACCTCTCTAGACTATAAGTTGCAGAGCAAATACCAGTATGCCTTGCTGGAGGAAGTTTGTTGCCTGGGAGTTCCCTATGCCAATGAAATCCTCAGTCTAGTACATTCCACTTTCACCCCTCACACTTCTCCTCCCAAACCAGCCAGGTTATTTGGGTTGTAGATATAGTTAGGAAGGATCAGGGTGGTCATCTTTTCCAAATCCCTTCATTTTACAAAGGGAGAAGCTGAGATCTGGAAAGCTGAAATGATTTCCCAGGGTCACACAGGAATTATATGTGGTAGAACAGCAATTCAAACTCAGGTTCTGCTCTCGGTAGTAAGGAAAGTGTTTGTGAAACTGAGAGTATAGCCTAATTCCATACTCTTATTACTGACATCAGTTATTATCATTGTCAGAACCTAGGCCAACCAACTTGATTTGATTCTGGGGGTGGGGTGGGGTGTGGAGAATTGAAGCCCAGAGAAGATAATAGGATCTTTCTCTCCCAATCTGCCACCCAAATCTTACCTTTCTTCTCCATCTTCTTCATGTCTCGGAGTTTCTCCACATTGTGGGGGTCATTCAGCCAGAGCTGCATCCGCACAAAGGGCTCTCTCCCCTTCAAGCTAAGCTTGTGCCATGGTTTGGGGCGGGACAGGAGGTCAGACACTGAACCCTGTGTCAAGCCCAAGATGCTCTCCCCAAAGAGCCGCTGACCTAAGTGTGGGAAGGGAGGACTCCATCAGGATCCTTAGAAGCCCCCTTCTAAGAGGGGGAGATGTGTATATTTCAGGGCACCCCTTCAGACCCCCACCCTCATCACTAGAGTTAATAAGGGAAGTTCTGGTCCAACATAAGCCCAAAATAAGCTCATCCCCAGGGAACATTCTATTGGGCAGAAGGGAGGTTGATGAGTATTAATTTAATGATGACTTCTTGTAAATTTTTTACAAATAAACAAGCAAACGAATAAATGAACAAATGAATGAGCGACATCTTTAACTTGCCAAGGTATGCAACCCCCGCCCCTTTTAAAACTCACTCTCCTGGGGGGCAGGCAGCGCAGATGACTGGTCCAGGTTCACACAGCTCAGATGGAGCGAGGATCGGAGCCCAGGGATCTGAGCTGCTTTTCTTTTCTCTGTTTTTGATTTCCTCAGCTAATGAGGATCAGAGGCGGGACTCAGTCAATTAATCAACAGGCACCTGTTCTCTAGACTCCAAGTCCATAAAGGTCTGAATGCCTCCTGAGTGCCCCAGCCCTGGTCTGGGCTGATCTGGGTCAGGCAGCATGGCACAGGGACATGGGGTTTGGAGTCAGAGGAACTGGGCTTGAATTCTGCTGTTCTCATTTATGCTTTGTGTGATCTTGGGTCAGTCACTGCTTTGGACCTCAGTTTCCTCATTGTTAAACGTTGGACCATACGGGGTCTAAGGTTCCTTTTGGCTACAGAGCTGTGAGTCTATACGTCAAGGCAAATAGTATAAAGTGCTTATCATGTGCCAGGCAGTATTCCATGTGCTGGGAACACACATGGACACACACACACCTGCAATGCACACACACATACAACACACACACACATCATACACACACCACATACCTACAGGCACACACATACACACAATATACACATATGTAATACACATAAATACAGGCACACAACATATAAATACACAGTTGTTTAGACCTTTCAGTCATGTCCAACTCTCCATGACCCCATTTGGGGTTTTCTGGCAAAGGAGTGGCTTGCCATTTCCTTCTCTAGCTCATTTTACAGATGAGGAAACTGAGGCAGGCAGGGTGAAGTGACTTGACCAGGGTCACACAGCTAGTAAGTGTCTGAGGCTGGATTTGAACTCAGGTTCTCCTGAGTCCAGACCTGGCACAACACACACATAATACACATACATGCAAGCACACATAGACATAAATACATAACACACACAACATAATAAACACGTATAATACATACACACAACACACATTCACACAGGCACACACATACACAATCTATGCACATATGCTATCTATGTGTGTATATGTTTATATATGTACACACATAGATATGCACATAATACCCACCCACAATACATGTAAACACAAATAACACACACATGCTCACAACAAACACACATGTAATACACAAGGCGTATATTTACACACATGCAACACATAAACACACAATACATATACCCACATATACACAACACACATACATATAGGCACACAATGCAATGCAAAATGCACATACACGATGCATAATTCATACACACAATGCACACATGTATACACAACACACATCAAATACACACAGACACATAATACATACACATATACAAGATGCACACACATAGCCATAGAAGCATATACACATGCACAGCACTACCCTCATCACACAATACACAGTGCACACACACACGCCACATACACACGCAGTACACAATATACACACACATGCAATAAATAAACACACAATACACATCTATCCAAGCACACACATACTATACACACAGATGGGCATGTAACAATACACACAATATATACAGATAAAGCATGTACGCAAGCCTAATACAATACGTATAGGCACACATCCACACGTATAATCCCTATACGCAACATGCACACATAAATACATACACTCATACATAGACACAGGCACACACATACACAATACTACACACATCCACACGTATAATCCCTATACACAATATACACACATAAATACACACACTCATACATAGACACAGGCACACACATACACAATACTACACACATATACATATGATAAGACACTCATCACACACATAATCCACATAGACACAGGTACACACATACATACAAGTACACAATATAATATATACACAACATACATACATACAGGCACACACAGTGCACACATATACATAATACACACGCTATACATACATACATACAAACAGACACAATACACACACAGTATACACATATAGGCACACACATATACACATAATACACTCATCACACACATAATCCACATGCACACAGGGACACACACACACACACACACACACACAGAGTTCTCTGTGTCACTTAAGCCCTCTGGCTGCCAGTTTCCTCATCTGTAAAAGGAAAGCGTTCCACACGATGCAGTTTCAGGCCTTTGCAGTTCTGGGTCTGGGATGCAAGGGCCTGGTATCCAAGGGGACAACCTCCCAACAACAGGAGAGGGCATCTGTTGGAGACAGTGTCCACCACCTGATCAGGGAGCTCTGGAGCCCCGGGGTCAAGTTCAGGCTGTTCCCTCTACTCCGTACCTAGGTTATTGTCTGTCAGCACCTCCTTGACCTTCTTGGTGATGGCATAGGTATCCAGCTCGGGGGACATGGCCACAATCTCCTGAATCCCTCCGGGGGCCTGGTTGTTGGGGTATATCTTCCCACTGAGTGTGGAGCTGGAGCGGCCTTCTGGCTGCTGATTCTCCTTGCTGCTCTCCAAAGTGAGGCTCAGGGGCTCCTGGGAGCTCTTCTCAGGCTCCCCTGGGCTGGGTGGTGGGGATGGCGTGGACCGGGCTTCTCCTGGACTCACTGTGGTGAGGCCCATGGATACAGCAGGAGAGAGAAGCGGGAGAAACAGCGGAGAAAAGGAATGAACCAAGCATTTAGGAAGTGCTTACAATGGGCCAGGTGCAGTGTCAAGTGTTAGACGTATAAACAGCAGTCACCCAGCCCCTGCTTTCAGTGAGCTCACCTTCTAATAGGGGGGAAGGGAGAGAGAGAGGGAGAGAGAGAGAGAGAGAGAGAGAGAGAGAGAGAGAGAGAGAGAGAGAGAGAGAGAGAGAGAGAGAGAGAGAGAGAGAGACAGAGAGAGAGAGAGAGAGAGAGACAGAGAGAGAGAGAGAGGGAGGGAGGGAGGGAGGGAGAGAGGGAGAGGGAGGGAGGGAGAGAGAGAGGGAGAGAGGGAGAGAGGGAGAGAGAGAGGGAGAGGGAGAGAGAGAGAAAGGGAGAGAGAGAGACAGAGACAGAGACAGAGAGGGAGAGAGAGAGAGAGAGAGAGAGAGAGAGAGAGAGAGAGAGAGAGAGAGAGAGAGAGAGAGAGAGAGAGAGAGATGAATGGTTTTAAAGTTTGCAAAGGGAAAATTTCTTTTGGGCCAAGAACTGAGCTCACATTGAGTATACAATGGCAAAGAATGAAAATTCCTCTTTACAAGGAGTTGACGTTCTCATGGGGGAGACCCAAAGTACACATAATATAAGTATATGTGAACATAATTGTAAAGGGAATAAAAGCAGAGACATAGAAAATAATTAAATCAAGGGAGTTTGGTAGGAAGGTCAACAGCAAATTTGGGGATCTGGAAAGATCATGCAGAAGGAGAAGTAAGTGTCTCTATAAGGCTGAAGTAAGGAGGGTGTGCATTCAGTGTGAAGGCAGAGAGTTGGAGGGAAGAACAGAGACAAGGCTCCAGTGTCTGGATCAGAGTGCAAGAGGGTGACTAACATCCACGGGGAGTTATTAATAATGATAAATATTAAAAATAATTAGTAGAGTTAGGTGGTACAGTGGATAGAGTGCCAGGTTTGGAGTCCAGAGGATCAGAGTTCAAATCCAGCCTAGAATCTTACTAGCTGTGTGACCCTGCGCAAGTCACTTCATCTTGTTTACCTCAGTTTCCTCATTTGTAAAATGAGCTAGAGAAGGAAATGGCAAAGTACTCCAGTGTCTTTGCCAAGAAAATCCCAACTGGTCAAGACTGAAAAATGACTCAGAGATTACAAATATCCACTGAGTTTGGAACAGTGGGTTGGGGTCACGTTATGAAGAGCTTTAACAGAGAGGCCTTTAACAGACCTTCCTTTAACAGGGTGCCATGCAAGGTGTAGAAGGGACTGGAGGGGAGAGAGGCTTGAGACAGGGAGACAAAAAGGAAGCTGTTCAACAAGTCCAAGTGAGAGGGGTTGAGGGGATGTGAGTGAAGGCGGCCATTGCAGGAGCAGAGATGAGGGATAGGATGGGAGAGATTAGGAAGGTAGAAACTGTAAGATCTGAAAGCTGTTTGAATGGGGGTGGGGAGGAGGGAGAAGCAGAGAATATGGTGAAGATGGTGAACCTGGGACACTGAAATGATAATGGTACCTTCTTCAGAAATAGGAAAGTTCGGCAGATGGAGGGTTTGGGGAAAAGAAAATGAGCTCAGGTTTGGATATGCCGAGTTTGGGATGTCTCCTAGACATCCATTGTGGAATAACTAGTGAGTAATTGGTGGTGTGGGGTTAAAGATCAGGGAAGAGACTAGGGCCAGTTATAGAAATGTGGGAGTAATATGTAAGAAGGAAATGGTTAAACCTGTGGGAGCTGATGAAGAGGGTGAGAGAGAGAGAGGGAGAGAGAGAGACAGACAGACAGACAGACAGAGGGCAGAGACAGAGAGACAGGGAGAGAGAAATGGAGAGGAGTAGAAAGATGGAGAAAGAGAAAAGGAAGAGAGGGAGGGAGAGATAGAGAGACTGAGAGACACAGAAACAGAGACACAAACACAGAAAAAGACAGAGTGAAGAGAGAGAGAAGAGGGCCTAGGACAGAGTGTTGGCACTCCCCCCTAGTTAGGGGTGTCACATGGATGATGAGCCACTAGAGGACACTGGGAAGCAGTAATCAGACACATAGGCGGAGAGTCAGGAGACAGCAGTGTCATGAAACCTGAGAGAGGTGAGACCACCCCTGAGCCAAGGGTGGTCAGCAGTACCCCATGCAGCACATAGGAGGAGAAAAGACCCAGCACATCTGGCAATTAAGAGAGGAGTTTTGGTAGAGTGATGAGGTTGGGATCCCCATTTTACAGGGCTAAGGATGTATTGATAAAAGAGGAAGTGGAAGCAGAATGTAGATTGCTTTTTCACACAGTAGGTGCTTAATAAAGGCTTCCTGTCTGATTAGATGATCCAATGACATTATCTTACGGAAGACGCCAAGGTGAGGTAGACACCATGGTTATTATCCCCATTTTACAGATGAGAGACCAGAGGCTTAGATGAGTTGCCTATGGTCACACAGCCTGTAGGCTTCTGGGGTGGGATTCTAAGCCTGGTCGCTGGCTTCCAGTGCTGAAATCCACCTGATACATCACATTGCCTCTCTTTCATTAAGTTCCCATTTTCATCTTGCATGGAAGATGACAGAAGGCAGTGTGACCCAGAATCAAGGGAGCTGTATGACCCTGGGTATGTCACTTCCCTTTCTTGGGAGCTCAATTTCCCCATCTACAGATGGCATTGGAGGTCCTTTCTAGCTCTAGAGCTATGAACACAGGCCCCTCAAACCCCTCAGTAAGGAGGGCTTTGGTTTCAGACACAGAGACAAAGCTGGAAAGCTGACCCTTGAAGTCCTGTTGCCTCGGTAACCCCTTTCCCCCAGCACTTGCTGATGTCATTTGGTTCCTGTGGTGTCCACTTCCCAAGGGAAGCCTGGAGGAAGCTTCTTAGTGTCTGTACTGTCTCTGATAGAGCCTTGAAAAAGGCAGGGGTTGGGAGGTGGGAAGGAGTCTTAGTGTCTGGGCAAGGTCCCTCTCAGGCCTGTCGATTTAGAGAACTGTAGACATAGGGATGGAAGGGACCTCTAGTCTGACCCTCTCATTTTACAGATGAGGAAACTGAGGCACAGAGGGGTTAAGTGACTTGGCTAATGTCCAACAGTAAGACCACAGGAGTGTAGTTCTAGAGCTGACAGGGACCTTAGAGGCCATCTGGTTAAACCCCATCATTTTATTATTTTTTATCCTTTAAATTTTTTTAATCAATCAACAAATATTTATTAAACACCTACCATATGCCAGGCACAAGGCATCCATCCAAATACACAAGGCTTGCCCTCAAGGAATTGGCATCCTCCAGGGGGACTGATGGGTGTCCAAAGATAAGCATATGGAAGCTATAGACATGCAAAGTCATTTGGAGGTGGGTGATGGACACTGCTACTCAGTGGGAGACGGGACAGGTCTCTCCTAGGAGACACAACATGAGCTAAGCTTGGGAACTAGGTGTATGCCAGGAGGGGCAACCCTTCTCATCTTACAGATGAGGAAACTGAGGTCCAGAGAGGTTAAGTCACATGCCCAAAGCGATGCAGGTAGGATGTGTTGGAGATGAGATCTGAACGCAGCTCCTTTGATTCTTAAGCCAGCTCTCTTCCACCAGATTGCCAGCAATGAAAAGTTTTATTTTTTTGGGAGGGGGTTCTTCCTCTGAACTCCCCAGAGGTTTTGGGCTGTGGGCTGAGAAGTGCCAAAGTCTCCCCACCAAAAACCAAAAGGCAGCTTTTTCAAACTAATTCCCCCAGAGAGGAGAGCGTGACAGCCACAGAAGAGAAAGAAAACCAGATAATTAACATAAAGAGACCAGTGCGATTTCCATATTTCAGGCAGAACGCCAGCCACGTCTGATGAGCTGACTTTCAAGACCATTTTTGACAAAACGTTGGAGAGAGCTGGAGGACAGCCTTATCTTGTAGAACATACTAATTAAAGGGCCAGCAAGTAAGTCGAAAGTGTCAGCACAGTGTGCTGGGGAAGATGTATGGGACAGACAGGGGAGAGATGGCAGGGGATGCCTCCTTGGATTAACCGGAAGATGCTATGGGTTGAATAAAACCCGAGAGGAAAAGGAGAAAGGAAAGGGGAGGGGGGAGAGGAGAAATAGAAGAGAAGGTGACAGACAGAGACAGAGGGGGAGGGACAGAGACAGAAAGCTCAGGTTCGAGAGATGGAAAAACAGGAGACGGTGAGACAGACACAGAGAAAGAGAGAGAGGATGGGCTTGGGGGATGGAAGAAAGGGAGAGAAGGTAAGAAAATGAGAGAAAGAAGAGAGAGAGAGAGAGAGAGAGAGAGAGAGAGAGAGAGAGAGAGAGAGAGAGAAGAATGACAGAGGAGAGAGGGAGGGACGGAGAGGGAGAGACAGAGACAGAGACAGAGACAGAGGAGACACACAAATAGAGACAGAGGAGGGAGAAAGAGATTGAGAAATCAAGATAAAGAAATAGGGAGAGAAGGGGAGACTAAGAAAGGGAAAGAGGATGAGATAGAAAAGGAGATGGGGAGGGGAAGAGAGAGACAGACAGACAGGGACACAGAGAGAGACAGAGAAGAAAGGAGGGGAGAGAGAGCAGAGAGAGAAAAGGGGGGAAGAAAGACAGACAGAGAGAGAAGAAAAGAGAGGAGATAAAAAGAGAAAGAAGGGGGGACAGAGAGACAGACTGAGTGAGACTGAGAGAGATTTTCTCTTCTACTTAAGAATTCCAAGATGACAAATACAGAAGTGTCTGGGATATTTATTATGCACAATGTGGGCATTTCTAATGAGGCAAGTTAATTAAAATAAGAGATGTGACAAAGGGTTCCTTGGCAAGTGGAAGGAGCTGGATGCTTAGTTAATAGTCCTTCTCCTCCCCCACATCCGGCACACGGTCCCCCCTGTAGCTCAGTCTTTCCATTTCCATGGACACCAGCCCCTCTGGGGAGGCCTGCTAGGTGGTGGGTATGGCCCGAAGTAGGGGAAGATCCAGAGGATGAGGTGAGAGAGGGGAGTCCCAGGATGGCTCAGGGAAGACAGGGAGGGGGCTCTCTTCTCCATCTGGAGAAGGGTGGGCTAAGGTAGTCCCAGAGAGCATGTCATGCGAAGCAATCTTGAAATATTAACAACAAATGACAAATGTGCAAAAGATTCTCTGGGATCCAATCACCAGCCTGTAATGGACTGCGGAGTCCCGTGCCCCATCCCTCTGCCTTGAGGCCAACCCATTCTGGCCAGCTGGGATTTATCTATCTTCATTTCAAAGCCTAGCAGGAAGGAGAAATCCCGCTGGCCCCACCTCCCAGGAGCTATGGGACAGCCAGCTGTGAAGTGCTCTTTAAGGGAAAGGCCCTTCTGCTAAGCTTCACATCTGGAATGCAGCCAAACACTGCAAGGCCCAGGCATGCAGCTGCATGAGTCCGATGCCAGTTTTGGGCATTGTCTGGGACTCACTCGGTTCCCAAAGACTTCCTGAGTGCTTTGCATAATGTAGGTTCTTCTGGGTGGGAGCCAATCTGCTCTTAGCACACAGGATGTCAAGGTCAAGAGAATCCAGAACCCAATTCTCTGAGGCAACAGCTTACTACTACCTGTGTGATCTTGGGCAAATTCCACCCGCCCCTCCCTGCTGTAGAGGCCACAGTTTCTCCATCTGTAAAATGAGGGAAATCAAACTAGACTACTTCTAAGGTCCCTTCCAGCTAAGTGGCGCAGGGTAAAGAATGCTAGACTTGGAGTCAGAAAGACCTGAGTTCAAGTCCAGTTTCAGACACTTACTGGCTGTATGACCCTGGCCAAGTCACTTATCCTCTGCCTCATAATACCTCTCAGGATTGTTGAGAGTAGAAAAATAAGATGACAGTTGTAACGTGCCTTGAAAACCTCAAAGGGCTAAGTAAATGCTATTACTATTATTTCTATAATCCTATGAGTCCCGGTCTCCTCAAGTTCTCTTGAATCCCCAACTATTTTTCAGATAAACTTCTAACATCTACTCGTAAGCCTTCCTCTTGTACATAAGAAGTCGATTTCTTAAACTGCAGTAAAAGATTTGACTTTTTATCAAGACTTGATTTATCGTCCTTAACTTTCATCACAGTTGCAGCCCAAAGTTGCATGCTGGCTATGTCTTTTTGAATCATAATTCATTCAGTACATTAATTTTCCTTCTTAGCTCTGTGTCATTTGCAAAGTTCATAAGCATGTTGATCTATACCTTTATCTAAGGCATTGGTCTTGTACTTGTGTCTCGGGCTCATTTATGGTGCGTGTGTGCATGCGTGCGTGTGTGTGTGTGATCTAGACCTGTGATTTGGATCAGCATGGGAAACTTCAGGCTTGAAAACTCCACCCAGGGCTACAGATCAGTCTTTTCCTATCTCCACATCTTTCTTCTTAACATTTTCCCACCCTAAGAATATTTTCCCCATCTCTCCAAACTTTACTCACCTGTTGAGTCCCTCCATTTCTCTAACTCTTCCAGGACTACTCTTGGCCACAGGAATAATATCTCTCATTTCTATAGCACTTTAATGAGGACAGTGCTTTTTTTATCAACTGTGGGAGGAAGTGAATATTATCCCCATTTTATAGATGAGGAAATCAGGGCTCAGAAAAATAATAGGATTCTAAGTTTGGAGATGGACAGGATCTTCATGGTCAATGGGTCTAGCCCTTTCATTTTATGGATTAAGAAACTGAGGCACATAGAGAAGTGACTTACCTAGGGTCACATATTGACAAATGTAAGAGATTGTATTTGAATCCAGGCCCCTTGATCTGAAAGCTTTTTGAATTCCAGGATATTGCTTTCCTGTTCTGAACTCCAAGAACACTTATCTGTACACCTTGTTTGGGAATTCCTTATGCACTCCTTTGTAGCACCTTTCACACTTTTGTATTTATTTCAAGGTTAACAGGGGGTAATGTGTCTGTGGTTCAGTTTGTTGTCGTTCAGTCATTTCAGTCTTGTCTGACTCCTCCAAACTCTGGAGTTTTTTTGGAAAAGATACTGAAGTGGTTTGCCATTTCCTTCTTCAGCTCATTTTACAGATGAAGAAACTGAGGCAAATAGGATGAAGTGATTTGCCCCGGGTCACATAGCTAGTAGTGTCTGAGTCTGGATTTGAACTCAGATTCTTCTGACAGCAGACTTGGTGCTCTATCTACTGCCTCACCTAGCTACTCCTTTTAAAAAAGGAGATTTTTAAAAAAAATTATTTAGTTTTCAGAATTCTACAATCACTAGGGGATGATTATTGTTCAGTCATGTCTGACTCTTCATGATCCTATTCAGGAAATTTCTTGATACTGTAAAGATAAATCCATCGCGTGTCATAAGTATAGGAAGGGGGAGTTCAAGATGGCTAGATAGCAGCCCATCTGAAAAACATCTGTGGGTAGTTCTGATGGACGCAAGCACAACATGATTCAGCTCTGTCATGCAACCCAGAAAACGGGTACAAAATTAAACTGAACCGCATTCATTATAGGAGGCAGTGTCCAGGACTAGGCTGGTAATAGTTCCACTGTGCTCTGTTGGTCTGGCCATATCGGCATGGAATCCTCTGCTTTGTTCTGGGGGCCACATTTTAGAAAGGACACATAATCTGGAGTGTGTCCATAGGAAGGGACCTCTTTTTGTCTCTTTTTGTATCCCTACAAACTTAGCACAATGTTGTTTGGTCATTTTAGTTCTGTTTGATTATTCATGACCTCATTTGGGGTTTTCTTTGCAAAGATACTGGAGGGGTTTGCCATTTCCTTCTCCAGCTCATTTTACAGGTGAGGAAACTGAGGCAAAGGGGATTAAATGACTTTGTCCAGGGTCACACAGCTAGTAAGTGTCTGAGGTTGGATTTCAACTCTTGAAGATGAGTCTTCCTGCCTCCAGGCTGGGTGCTCTATGCATTACGGGGCCATCTAGTGTCCCCACCTTATTATCATCAGTCCTAAATTCCAGCCTATCAAGATTTTTTGGAACCTATCTCTCATCCTGTGGCCTGCTTTGAGTCCTATGCACATTTGATAAGTATAAAATTCATGCCTTTGTTCAAATTACTGGTTTTTGTGTCTAGGTGTCATCTCCCATTTTTTGGTCTAGACCTGTGATTTTATCAGTGTAGGGAATTCCAGGTGGGAAAACTGCCTCCAATGAGGAGGGATTCAGCAACTTCTCTGTAGCCTATAGGATGAGAGAGTTGGAGGTGGACACTGACAGTTAAATGACTCGCCCAGGGTCACCCACAATTTCCTAAATTCAAATTCAGTCCCCATTCACCATTCTATACTTATCTCCCCTATCAGACTATAATGTAAGCTCCTTGAGAGTAGGAACCATGTCTTATACTTTGTGATATCACCTAGGAGTAAAGGTGGTACACCTGGGAAAATTAGGTGGCTTAGTGGATAGAGTGCCAAACCTAGAGTCAGGAAGACCTGAGTTCAAATCCAGCCTGAGACATTTACTAGCTGTGTGACCCTGGGCAAGTCACTTAACCCTCTTTGTTGTTTGAGGAACCCTCAGTTTTCTCATCTGTAAAATGAACTGAAGAAGGAAATGACAAATCACTCCAGTATTTTTGACAAGAAAACCCCAAATGGGGTCATGGAAAGTCAGACAAACTAAAAATGACTGAACCACCACAACAAAGAGTGTCAATGGATAGAACACCAGACCTGAAGTTATTTAACCTCTCTCAGCCTCAGTTTCCTCATTGTAAAATAAGGATAACAATAATACCTACTTCCCATGGTTGTTGTGGGTATAAAATTAGGTAACATTGGTCAAGTTCTTTGCAAACCTTAAATCTATTATAGTCATAATATATTAAATTGCTAGCTATTATGAAATATGTATTGATTTGACTTATCAGTCTCCTCTCCCGTCTCCCAATAAGTGAAGCATAGGATCCTTAAGCAAGTGTCTACACCATCCAAGCTGATCTACGTCTATAAAACAGAGATATAGGGCAGTGATGTGCCCTTAGGACAAAAAAGATTTCTTCAGACCTGATGCCAATTGACTTCACATTTCTGGATACTTTATAATTTGTTATTTTAAAGGGCAAATTTGGGACTCTCGTATCTATCTTTTAGCCCAAAGCACTGGATGGTTTATGTAGGAATCATCCAGTTGTACTGCCCTATACTTGTTTTTAGTGGGCCATACTAAAGACATGTCCATCTCAACAGGTAAATCCCTCCTCACTTCTAGCCTATGTCATCTCTTCCTCTTGGAGGCAGCATCCACATCTGTTCATCTTTCACTTCCTTTACTTCCTCTTTAGGCCAAGGTAAATTCATTTCCCACTCTCTTATGTGGGTTCTGAGTTGGCTCATACCCAAGGATGGGTTCCTGCTGAAGTAGGGAGCATTTAAGATGATGCCTGACTGAGGCAGCATTTGGCCTCAGTTCCAGGCATCCCATTGTAGGAAGGACATTGATTAACTGATGGGGCTTCAGAGGATGATAGATTCAGAGCTGGATGAGACTACCCAGTCCAACCACTTTCCTTAAAGGCAGGTGACCAGAGCCTTGAATTCATGCTATGTGGGGACTGCTTCAAGGAAGAGATGAGAGAGGGGGAACATGCTTTCTGGGGATCAGAATCTGAGGGACTGTTACACAGAAGAGGGATCTGGCTTGTCCTGTTTGTCTCCCGAGAGGACAGAACAAGGAACAATGCATTGGTCCAAGCTGCCAAAAAGGGAGATTTTGGCTCAACGAAAGTGAGAACGAGTCAGAGGAGCTGTCCAGCTAGGAGGATTCTGCAAGTCTTTGACCTAGGTCTTCCCGTAGAGGGCAGTGTGGTGCAACAAAAGGACAACCCAGTCACTTGGAAGACTAAGATTGGAATCTTATTTTTTGAGTGGTATAGGCGTGCCCCATATTTGTCTAGGTCTGTTTCCTCATCGGTAAAACGAGGTGGGCTGCACTAGATGGCTGAGAGCAGGGGTTCTTATCCTTTTGAGAATCATGGGTCACTTTGGCAATCTGGTGAAACCTATGGACCCCTCCTCAGAATCCACTTATTATTTAAAAGCATAAAGATCTTTTCTTCTTTTTTTCCCACCAGTCTCAAATTCTCCCTTCCCCCACCTTTCCCTCACCCAGTGAGAAGGCAAAAGCCCTTCAAACCTAACAAATACATATAGTCATGCAAAACACATGTTGGCATTAGCCATGTTAGAATAATGTTTTTAAATGCAGAAAATAAAACACGTAGGATTCCAAGAATATCCAACTATATTCAAACACAGCAATCAGAATATTAAAAATAATCCAACAAGAAGTTCCTGGACTCCAGGTAAAACCTGTAAGGTCTGAATGAAAGTCTAGGATCCTCCAGGCATTAATTTCTTCATCAGTAAAACAAGAGGGTTGGACCAGAAGGCTTTGCAGGTCTTTTTTAGGTCTTTCATTGGGATTCTTTGTTGTTTCTCCCCCATTGGTCAGTTGGTTGTCCTCATCTCTGCTCAATTTTTTTTTTTCTGGACATTTTGTCTCATCCAAGCAACTAGGTAGCCCAGTGGATAGAGTGCTGGGTTTGGAGTCAAGAAGACCTGAGTTCAGATCCTGCCTTAGATATTTACTAACTGTGTGAGATTGGTTAAGACATGTTATTTATCCATAAAATGGGGATAATAGCACCTGCCCATCAGGGATGTTGTGAGGACTGAGTGACAGAACATATGGAGAGTGTTGAGCAAAGCTTAAAGTACTTTGTGTTGGCTATTACTGATAGCATTCTGACCATCCTAGAATCATGAAATTTCAAAGTTGGAAGAAATGGCAAAGGCCATTTAGTGCAATCTGTGACTGAGCTAGGGGCAGCTAGGTGGCGCTGAAGTGGATAGAGTACTGGCCTTGGAGTCAGGAGGATCTGAGTTAGAATCCAGCCTCAGATACTTACTAGCTGTGTGACCCTGGGCAAGTCACTTAACTGTTTGCTTCAGTTTCTCATCTGTAAAATGAGCTAGAGAAGGAAATGGCAAACCACTTCAGTACCTCTGCCAAGAAAACCCAAATGAGATCATGATGAGTCAGACATGACTGAAATATTACTGAGCTACAACAACCCCTACAAGTGGGAATCCAAATTCGGTTTGAAGACACGCCCCTCTCTCTCCCTAGAAAAGGGGGAACTCACTACCTGAAAAGGCAGCCCTCTTCATTTTAAAATCTACTTAGATTTGCCACTGAGCTCCTGACAATATCTAACCTAAACTCCTGACCTCCTAGCTCTCTTCTTTATTCATAACTCATTTCATCACCATCTGTGGTCTCTGAAATGAGAGGGAGTAGAAAGAACACTGGCCTGGGATTCAGAGGACCTGGGTTAAAATTCTGCCCCAATCCTGTTTACTGCTTATGTGACCTTAATCAAGTTACCAGACCTCAGTTTCCCCATCTGTAAAATGAGAGGGTTGGAATACATGCTTTCTGAGGTCCCTTCTGGCCCTAGAGCTATGACCCTATGAGGTAGAAGGTTTGAAACTCTGGGCCAAGCTCCCTCCTGCCTGGCTCCCACCAGCCCCTGGGACTTACCCTGAGTGGGGTTGGGCTGCTGGCTGATGCCCTGGCCCAGCTGATCCGTGAGCCAGAGTTGCATCCGGATAAATGGTTCACGCCCCTTCTGCGTCAGCTTGCTCCATGGTTTGGGCCGGGAGAGCATGTCACTCACACTGCCTTGGGACAAGCCCAGCACCTGGGGGGATGGGGAGGACGGACAGTCAGCAGGGTCTCCATGATCAGGCCCTCCCACCCCCCTTTCCTGGCCCAGTCTAGGCCATTCTCAGGCCCACTGAAGGGGACTTTAGGGCTTCCCCTGTGGCTGCTCTGGGACAAGGTCCTGGACAGAATAACCTCCAGGTTGGCTTGGTCTATACTGGACCAGAGAACCCTCAAGGCATTATGCTTAGGTTCTTCAGAGAGTCTGTATGTCCCCTGCTCTTCAAGAATGCAAGCTTCTTGAGGACGGACTTTCATTTTTGTAGCTCCAGTGTTGAGCACATAGTAGGTGCTTTGTAAATATATTTTGAATGAATAAATGTAGTAACCCTTCAGCAGAATGTACACTTCTTGAGGTCTTACCTTTGTCTTTTTGTCCCTGGTGCCCATCACAGAGGTGACACATAGTAGGACATATAGTAGGTACTTAAACGTTTGTGAGTTGATTGACTGATAAATATACATCTCCCCCTATAGAATGTAAGTTCCTTGAAGGCAGGGACTGCCTCACTTTTGTATCCCTGATACCTGGCAGAGAAGCTGGCACATAGTAGGCCCTTTATGAATGTTTGCAGATTAATTGATCAATTGATTGACAAATGAACATATTTTCTCCCCCTACAGAATATAAAGTCCTTGAGGGCAGGTTCTGTCTCACCTTTGTTTTCTTGTCCTCAGTGCCTGGCACAGAGGGTAACACATAGTAAGTACTTAATAAATGTTTGTGGATTGATTGACAGACAGATGGGCATGTTTTCTCCCCCTACAGAATATAAGTTCCTTGAGGGCAGGGACTAGCTCCCCTTTGTTTATTTGGCCTCAATGCCTAGTAGAGTGCCTGGCACAGAGTAAGAAAGTCAACAAACACTTGTTGAATTGAATTGAGTTTGACCAGCTCTCAATGCTTCGGGTGCTGGAAGAAGGAGATCCATACCTCCACCCACCAGAAATCCTTGGCACTCCCTCCAAGCTCCATCCAGATCCTGCCAGGACTCTTTGGACTTCTGTAGACAAGCCAACAGCCCATGGTGAATCTAGGCAGAAACTGAAAGCCTTGGTAGCCCTGGCCCTTTAAAGGGGAATCCTTTTAGATGGGTCTCCCCAGGCTTTTCCCAGGACCATGGCCTTACTGGACAGTGACATATGGGGGAGCATGTCATGGGCCCTCCTCTATGGATTATTTTCTCTAATTGGAGAGTGTAGGTTCCCGGAAGGAGACTGTTTCTGTACTTGGTGGTGACTGCATGTCAGTGCTCAGCACACAGTCAATGCTTTTCCTTCATACTCTGTTTCATTCCCCTGCCCACCATGGAGCCCAGTATGGCAGCCCTTACCTTCTCTCCAAAGATCCTTTGGCAGATACCATTCTTGGCCAGCTTCTCCTTGACCTGTCGGGTCAGCTCCAGCGTGTCCACCTCTCGGTACATGTACATCTCATACTGCTCTGGGGTAAGGGGGGGCACGGTGGGCTTCAGGGTCCGGGGCACATAAGCTGGGTAATAGGTCAGTCGTCCACTGCCTGGAGGCTCGGAGCCAGCCCCTTCTAACTTCATCTCACCAACCCTGGGCAGCTCATCCTCCCCATTGGTGGCTGCTGGGGCCTCCTCCTCATTCACCAGGGCCTCCCCGGGCTCTCCCCGGGGCCAGGGCCTCCCATTGACTTGGCTGGAGTAGCTGGAGGAGGAGGAAGAGAGGGATGGCGAGACAGATGTGTAGGGCCGGCTGAGGACGCTGCGTTCTGAGGCCCAGTGCTGGTCGAAGTAGGAGCCAGCATCACCGATCTCAGACTTGACCTTACGGATGATGCTTTGGACAAAGGCCGCAGGGGACAGGACAGTGAGGGGGGTCTGCGTGGCACTGCTGCTGCTCACACCCAGCCCTGCGGGCCCATCCTCCTGTTTGATGTAGGCCTGGACAATATTCTGGCTTACAGCAGCTAGGGTAGGGCGCTCGGTGGGTGAGGGCGGCACTGAGCGGCCCCCGCCACGGTTGGAGGACTCCATCTCCAGCAGGGCCTGTTGCTGGGCCTGCATCTCTCGCCGTGCTTGCTCCAAGATGCTCTTAATGGCGTCTTCTGAGGTGCTGGTGCTAGTGCCATTGGGGACACTGAGTGGGATAGAGGGGTTCTTGGCCTCACCTGTTTAGGGTGTTAGAGAAGGGAAGACAGAGGTCGTGGAGGTTGGGAGGTAGGGCTGACCCTCTCAGTCATTCTCCCCCCTGGGCTCTGGTTCAGTCCAGGGGGCCAATACTGTAATTTGTTTATTATTCACCTTATTACCCATTTGGTGAATTGTCGGGGACCCACTTTTAATTCCAGGCTGAGATAAGGAGGCCATAGCCCTGCAAAAGGGGAATGGAGACCTGAGGTCTAGCCTTGGTGTTACTAATTACTAGCTCTGCATCTGGGTAAACTACTGCCTTCCTCCGGATAGTAGATTCTCCATCTCTAAAATGAGGGGGGCTCTGGCTCCAAACCTGGGCATCCTTGTTTGCCAAAGAACATTGGCCATACCCTGCAGGCAGCATTACCTTCTTGTATGTTTCAGAGCGAATGGTGAATCTCTCTCTATCCTATCACATCTAGCCTAATGTCTGGGTACATGGGGTCTGACCAGGGTAGAGATCCTTGTGAGCAGGTACTGTAAACTCAGCTCTGAGCACAGGGCTTGGCAGTAGAGTGGAACTGAAGCTAGGATTGCATTGATATAAACCAGGTGTGTCAAACTCAAAGAGAAGCAAATCCCCTGTAGCCATGTTAGAAAACCACAAACTAACATTATCTCTATGTTGTATTGTATTTTTAAAAATCATTTTGTCATGACTATCCTCCTTGGCTTCCTTTAAGTCCCAACTAAAACCTCACCTTCTACAGGAAGTCTAAAATGTGCTCCAATTCTATTACCTATTTATCCTGCCAATAGTTTTCTTTGTATATATTTGCATCTTGTCTCCCCTGTGAACTCCTTGAGGACTGCCTTTTTCCTCTTTTTGTATCTCCAGAGCTTAGCCTAGTACCTGGCACACAGCAGGCACTTAATACATGGATATTGACTGATTGAATTACATTTTAATCTGGTTGGGCTATTTTAACCCAGTGTTTGACACTTCTCATATAGAAAACTCTCAGTGAGGAAATTCCTTTTAGCAGTGCAGGTCAGTCCCTGCCCTGAAACTTAGTTCTGAAGAGTTGCCTGGAACACAGAGAGGGCAGGTTACTTGCCTGGAGCCATAAAGCTAGTATGTGGGGGAGGTGGGACTTGAACTCAGGACTTTCTAACATGGAACTAACATCTACTCACTCTTTCTCTCAACAACATAAATGATTGATTGACTGGCTGATATTTTACAGTTTGTTGACTGACTAGTTGAAGAAGGGTTCAGTGCCAAGGAAAGAGATGGTGTAGACTGGAGAAAAGAAGGTTGGATTTAAGAGTCAAAGGACCAGGGTTTGGATCCTGCCTCTGCTGGGTCAACTATGTACCACACTTCTCTGGGCCTTAGTTTCCTGCTCTAACAAATAAGGACTGGACTAGATGGTTTCTAGAGTTCCTTTCTGCTTCTATTCCCCCATGAAAGCCCTGGGGGGAGTCTCCCTGAGGCTCTCTGGTTTCTTATCCAAAAACTAAAATCTATCTTTTTCCAAAGTCCAGGCTCTGAGACCCAAGATAGCGGAAGAACAGCTCCTGTCAGAGGTTGTAGAAGTACTGGGCATTCACAGTGCATCTGGTATCCACCAGGGGGCAGCAGATGCTGCCAAACTAAATAGATCTCCCTGAAAGCTCAGGCTTTTGGGATTCTGTGGAGTTCCAGCACTTTTCATTTGACAGGGGAGAAGAGTGAGACTAGGAGTGAGCTCAGGCAGGATTTGAATTCAGGTATTACTACTCCTCAAGAGCCATTGAAGTAGCTGATCCAGGGTTATGCCAGACCTTCAAGGGGTTTTCAGGGAAGGTCCCCTGACCCGAGAATTCCGTGCCCACTTAACTCCTTGAAGTCCAAAACATTTTCACAGAGGGCCCAGTATCCTCTTAAGTCTCTCAGGCTTGGAACCTCAGAGTCATCTTCCCTTTTGGTCAACCTCTGCCTACTTCCTGTCCCATCAGTTCCCATGTGCTCCAGTTATATCTCCACAGTATCCTAACCTTTGTTTCTACCTCACCAACTGGCCTCCTTGCCCTCTGGGCTCTCCCCTTTCCAATCCATTCTTTATACCTCAATGATTTTCTGCAGAAACAGTACTGACCAGGTCACTACACTGGTCAAACATCTCCAGTGGCTCCCTACTGCCCATCCAATATTATGATGAGATATCATTGGCAGCCGAATGTAAGATCCTTGAAGGCAGGAACTGTTCTGTTACCTTTTTATTTCTGGATTCTTAGCACCAAACACAATGCTTCCTCTCCCTCCCTCTCTTCCTTTGTGTCTCTTCCCCAGTTTCTCCATCTCTGTCTCCCACTCTGTTTTCCCCCTTCACACTTTATTCTCTTTCTCACTCTGTCTCTTCCACTCCATCTCTTCTTCTCCCTCATATTATCTATTTCTTTCTCTCTGCCTCTCCCACTGTCTCTTCCTCTCTCTCATATTCTCTCTCTCCCTGTCTCTCTCACTGTCTCTTCCTCTCTCTCTCTCTCACATTATCTTCTCTTTCTCTCTGTCTCTTCCTCTCTTCCTCTTCCTCAAATTGTCTCTTTCTCCCTCCTCCGGTATTTACAAGTACTTTACACTGACCCAGGCTCCCACAGGTAGTGTGGCCCATTTCCCTACTGTACCTCACAGAGAGGCCAGAGGGGGCAGAGGGAACACTGTTCACACTCACCTCCCTTCTGGGACTCAATTTCCTTTTTTGCTTGCTCCAAGATGTTTTTGATGGCATCGTCTGAACCTGTTTCAGGTGTCCGGATCCTTGGGGTGATGCTGCCTGGTCATAGGTGAAAATAGACCTGTCATTGGGGGCCCAGGGTGAGACCTTCCTGGTCTGCTGCTGGCCAGGAGTCACTGCTTGTAAGAACAGCTCTGGGATTAGTCTGACAGGGAATCCCAGCAATCCATGGGGAAGGCTGGGGTGGGGAAGCTAAACACAGACCAACTAAGCAAAATCTTTGTTGAGGGCCTAGTAAGCGCTGTCAGCCCTTTGGCATTTTGTTTCTGAAGGAAAAGAAGAGGAAAGCATTAGACAATGGCAAAACCAGGTGTCATATGGGATCTACTGATGAGGAAAGATAAATCCTCTTCTCTCCTCTGACACTGCCCTCACCTTGGTGCAGGCCCTTGTCTCCCCACACCTGGATTACTGTAACAAACTGCTGGTGTTTCTCCCTGCCTTATGTCTCTCCCCACTACAATCGAGCTTCCACTCAGCCACCAAAGCGATCTCCCTAAAGTTCATATCTAAACACATCACTCCCTTACACAATAACCCTCAATGGTTCCCTATTACCTCCAGTATCAAATGTAAAAACCTTCTGTATGGCTTTTAAAGTCCTTCATACCCTTGTCTCTTCTTATATTCCCAGTTTCCTTATACCTTATTCTTCCTTTCTACAAACCCTCTCTGATCCAGTGACTCTTGTCTCCTGGCTACTCCCCACATAAGCCACTCTGGGCATTTGGCCTGGCTGTCTCTTGGGCCTAGAATGCTCCCCCTTCTTGCCCATCTTTTCCTTCTGGCTTTCTGCCAGATTTAGCTCAGATATCACCTTTGGCAGGTGGCCTTTTCCAGTCCCTGAAGATCCCAGTGCTTTTCATCTACTCTGTATACAGTGATGCTCAATAGAGGGTTCTTGATTTGATGTCTGCCTAATTGAGCAAGGTGCTAAATTTGATAAATCTCCCCATTGGAATCTAAGCTCATCTCAAGTAGGAAATGTTTTATTTCTGTCTTTGTATCCCCAGTACTTAGTACAGGGCCTGGCATACAGCAGGAGCTTAATAAATGCATATTGAACTGAAGTTAATTGAAGGATTTTAGCTCAGGTGTCGCTATCTACCTAAGGCTCTTCCTGATTCCTTGATTCCCTTGGTTGTTAGTGTTTCATCTCGCCCACTCCTTGAAATGTATTTTGTAATTACTTGTATTGCCCCTCCCCCCAGTAAGCTCCTGGAGGGTAGGGACTGTTTTCATTTTTGTCTTTGTGTCACTTCATGTAAGTTTGTATAAATTTGTATTGCCTTAACAGTGTTCATGTTTCTTCCTCCCAACAGAGTATAAAGTCCTTGAGCACAGGGATTATTTCTATTTTTGTGTGTGTGTGTCTGTAACTCCAGGCTTGGCACATAGCAGTTGCTAAAGAAATGTTTGTTGGATTGAATTGAATTGACTTGGCTAAAGAGAGAGCTCTTGTCTATGGCCTGGTTGGCAGCCCATTGGAAGATGGCGGGAGGGTAGCTCACTCACCTCGCTGGCGCACCTGAATGGTCCTTAGCGCTAGCACGTTCTGCTCATCGGACAGGAACTGCTTCATCTTGATGAAGGGCTCCTTGCCCTTCACCGTGAGCTTCCTCCAAGGCTTGGGCCGGGCCAGGATCTCACTGACCGAGCCCTGAGACAGACCGAGCACATAGTGGCCGAACACCCGCTGACCAATATTATGTTTCAGCAGCTGTTCCTTCACCTGGAAGGCAATCTCTGCCGTGTCCAGCTGCTCCTCATCCACTGTGGCGCCCTCCACCTGGTCCCCAGGAGGCCCAGGGGTTGTGGCATCGGTGCTGGCAGGTGGGTTTGGCGGGGCTGGAGGCGGTGGGGGCTTGGCATTGTAGAAGGCCGGAGGAAACACCAGCAGGCCCCCACCTTCACCCTTGAATGCTGGGGGCATCATTGGCTTGGGGAGTAGTGTCTCTGCTGAAAGCCTCTCACCAGTGCCCAGACTAGGGAAGGGGGACAGGGAGAAAGTCCTTTGGCCTTCCTGTCCCAAGCCAGGGCCCAGCAGGGACTGGACGGGGCTGGGGGAGATGGGGTCTTCTGGCCCTGAAGGATGAGGCATCTGCTGAGGGGAGGGGTAGGACTGGTCGGTTCCCAGAGAATCTTTGACAGAATCATCTTCAGAATGATCCTCCTCTAGAGAATAAAGAGAAAATAAAGAGAGCTATAGGGGCCAAGGTCAGTGGGCACTTCCCCAGGGAGGCCATCCCTTTCACCCTTAGAGTCTTCACAAATTCCAAGATGTTTTATCTCCATTATTTCCTTTGATTCTTGTAATGTACCCATGAGGTAGGCAGGGCAGGGATTATACTGTCCGTTTTACAGATGTGGAAACTGAGGCATACAAAAATTAAGAATCATACTCCCTGAGTATGGGGAGCTGGGCAGTGGGCAGCTGCCCAAGGCTGCTCCAGGAGATGACTGGTACAGGATGAAGATGAAGGAATGACCTACTCTAACTTCATCCCTGTCTTTCCAGTGGGCCTCAGTTTTCCCATCTGGAAAATGGGGGAGGTGGGCAGCAGTAAATGTGTATAGAGAAGGAAAGGGTATGAAAGGAGAGAGTAGTGTTTGATCAGTGGTGAGATGAGCCTGGGAACTTAGGTTGTGCTCTTAAGATGCCACAGGGAAATGGAAAGAGTTAGAGTCGGGGGCCTGGAGGTCAAATTCTAACTCTACCTTTTGCTATTTGTGTGACCTTGGGGGACTCATTTCCTCTCTATGGGCCTGTTTCCTACTCTGCAAAATGAGGCACATAAACTAGGTGACCTCAGAAGTCTACCAGATTTATATGGATGACCCTATGGTCCTATGTCTCTGGGCCTGTGTCCTCATCTGTAAAACAGAGGTTTGCATTAGATGATCTCCAAGCCTGCTTCCAAGTCTAGAGGGGTGATCCCCAAGTTCTCAGACTGACACAAGATATTTCAGTCTGAACTGATTAGTTATGTGGCTATGTGAGATAAGGAAAGGACACAGTCTGACCTCGTGTCCTAATGGTGTGGCCCCTATCCAGACTCATTTCTCCTGCTCACGTGCCAGGAACAAGTCCCCAGGGGAGGGCAATTACAGAAAGGCAGCCAGGGCCCTTGCACTAGTGGGCTCCTCCCTCCTCCCCATGACCCCCGCACTCTGCAGGGCCCATCATTTCTACCAGTGCTGGCCAGAAGGCTCGGCTTTTCCAGGAGGAATTTCTGGGCAGGAAAGAATGCATCCTTTCCTATCATCAAGGCATCCTCGGGCTTGGCCAGACTCTGCAGAGGGGGGAGGGGATGAGTTAGGTTAAATTGGGTTCTGAAAATTTTTCTTCCTTCCCAGGCAGAGATAGAGACGCTTACCTGGGAGAGGCTGCAGGTGCTGGAGGCCAATTTCATAGCTTTCAGGATGCTGCCAGAGAGAGGGGAAACCACTTGGTGTTAGGGCCCCAAGTTTGGGGAAGGGACTCATAACAGGACTGATTGGATAAAAGCTTTAACTCCCGGACATGGTCTGCCCCCAAAATCCCAACTCCAGGGCCGTCCTTGGATATAGGGGAAGTAGGTGCTTGGAAAGACCCACATGTTCCTAGATGCCTCTCCATTGGAGGGGTAATAATCTAGCTAACTAACAGACTTAACATTCACCAGGGGCTACTTAATATGCAACCCCTGAATGAGAACAGCATCCCATTTGGTGTGTGGAGATGGGCAGAAGAGACTCTGGATGGGAGCCCACTGATGCAAAGAGAGAGCTGGGGGTATGGCATGCTAGCTGGGAGTGGTGCTCTGGGCAGCCAGAAACTGCCAGGAGGCTCCATGGGCTGTGGGAAGGGAACCCTCCACAGGATAAGGACGTGTCCAAATGGGAGAGAGGGAGGTACCGACAAACTTAGCCCACTTTGTGCTTCTTTGGGGTGGACTCTATTACATTATTCCTTACTCCAAGCAGAGAAAAGAAAGAGAGAAGAGGAGAAACGAGAGGGAAAAATGAGGAGAGTGAGGAGAGATGGAAGGAGAGAGGAGAGGACAGGAGAAAGGAGAGAGAAGAAGGGAAAAGAGAGGAGAAGAAAGAAAAGATAGAAAAGTGGGAGAAAAAAGGAAAAGGGAAAAGAAAGAGAGGACAGAGGGGAATGACAAAAGATGGAAGGAGAGGAGAGAAGAGAGAAGAAAGGAGAAAGAAAAGAGAGAAGAGAAAAGAAAGGTAGAAGAGAGGGAGAAAAAGAGAGGAAATGGAGAAGGAGAAGAGAGAGATGAAGGAAGAAAGAAGAGAGAACAAAGAGGAGAGAGAGTGAAGGAAAAGAGAGGAAAGAGGTAGCCAGCCCACCCTCCCCTGGGTCAGGTGTCCTTCTCTAGAGAGAGGGGGATGGCCGCCATGACCGTCCTCCACATACCTTAGTTCTGTTTTAATCTCCTCATAGTCAGACTGAGCCTGGAGCTTTTCCTCCAACTTCTGAAACAATAAACCCCAAAAGAAGAGTTGGTGGGGCTCGTGGCAGTCATCTGGGGATCTCTAAGCCCCAGGAGAAGACTTGTCCCGCCTTGAGCTCCATCCATGAGCATTTCCGTGATCCTACTAGAGTCCCCATCTCTGATTCTGGGACCTGGCCTTGGAGGAGGGGATTCCATCCCAAGGTCACACTTTAGCCATGGATCCTAGCTCCTACAGCTGGGAGGCAGCCCAGAGGTCATGGAGTCATGCTCCCTTGTTGCACAGATAATTCACAAGTGACTTGCCTATAGTCGCTTAGGTAGCACGTTCAGAGGCAGTATTTGAACCCAGGATTTTGGTGCTATCATTTTGCCCAGTGAATCCCACTATGGTAGGTGAGTGAATCTCTTTTGGGAGACAAGGGCATCTGAGAGAGTTCATCAGCTTAATTCAACCAATAACTACCTACTGTATGCAGAGAACTTTGGGGAGGTGAGGAAAGATTGTTAGATGAGACATAATCTCTGCCTTCATGGGTCCCATAGCCACTAACAGAGAGGCCTGTAATAGTACAATTTGGAGAAGGATAAATGGATCGGCCACATGAGGACTGTGGGGGGAAAATGTCTTCAATAAATTTCTTTTCTGACCAGATTTGTGATTTCACTGGTACGGGGTTACCCCAAGGTCCTCATACCATTGCAGTTAAGAGAATGGTCTGAGCCACCATGTCATCAGACAACTCGCCTAGGGTGGCCGAGCCAGGCAATAAAGAGAGGTAGTCCTGGGGCCAGAGTATCCTTGACTACAAGGCCAGCTCTCTCACTTGGCTATCATGCCAGCCCTTCCTATATAAATTGCAGTGAAGGTGATTACCCCCGTTAAAGAACATTAACTACTAGACTGTCCCCTTTGGCCATCTATTTTGGGGAAGCCATGAAGGTCTCAACCATAGCGTCAAGGTCAAAGCCAGGATTTGATGTCTTCCTAATGACAAGAGTGGTCCCAAAGTGGATCTGCTTGCCTTGGGTAGTGGGAGACTTTCCCTCCCTGGAGGTCTTCAAGCAGAAGCTGGGGGACCACTTTTGGGGGATGATGTAAGAGAAGATTATTTGGGGGGAATGGGGTTAAATGAGGTAGCCAATCAAGTCTCCCCCTCCAATTTTGAGATATGCCTTCATGTCTCCCTTAGTCTCCTAAACCCCTCTCTGGAGACTTCTCATAGGAGGCTGGCACCTACTTCGATTGCCTCAGTCTTGGCAGTAAGCTGCCTCTCCAGATCGGCTATCTGATTGGCTGACGTCTCCTCTAGCTCCTGGAGTGAGTTCTGGAGTTGCTGGATGTCCTTCAGAAGCCGCAGGATCTCCCGGTCCTTGGAGGCCAGGGCAGCTTCCAGCCTGGGTCCAGAGCACAGGGCATAGTTGACCTTATCCTGAGAGCAGAGATAGGTTTTATTCTCTTAGAGGGGAGAAGGACTCTTGGGGAAGGGGAGGGATTGGAGGAAGGGAAGCCAGTTTCCTGAATTTTAAAGCAAGAAGTCTGCATGGAGGCTGACATGGTTCGAATCTTGCTACAGACTGTACCCTAGAGTCAATTCCCACCTTCAAGCCTTTGTCCCTGCTGCCCCCTGTCTGACTAGGATTATGGTGGGCAAATTGGATAATCAGAGAATCTGATTTCCTCTCTTTGACTACACCGCCACCTTGTGTCCTGTGACATATTTGGGTCAGGGCCACCATTACTATCTGAAATTAGCAAGAGACTCCAGGACTCAGGGCCCTGCCTCAGAGACTCATTGAGGCTTCCCACAAACATCTACGTCTTCCATTCTCAGGAAAAACTCCTATATCATCAAATCTCAGCTCTAGAGCTAGAAAGAATCTCAGAGTCCATCTCATCCAACTCTCAAAGGAGGAAACTGAGGCTCAGGGAGGCCTCTGGTTCAAAAATATTTCTATCGTACAACCAAGTTCTGTGGTTTCTGGCTTCTGAATTTTCAGAATCTGCTATGGGGGCGGGGGAAGAGAGAAAGGAAGGGGAGCGGGGAGACGCTGTCCTAGGCAAGGGCTTCTAGCAAACAAACACAACAGTTATCAAGGAAAAAAAGGCTATTCTGCAGGGAAGATAAATGCTGATTGAAAGAGGAAACGGATGTCATTAATATATTAAATTAATTAGCATTGAGGTTCACTGTCTCTACTATGAAAAAAACCTCACCCCCCAAACCAGCCACGTTCCTAGTGGTTGATTAGCACAGTTGTTTGTTGGGTTCCAAGGGGGTTAATTAAGAAGCATTGCCAGACAGGTACCAGGCTGAAGAAGGTTACCCCTCACTTTTCTCCCTCATTCATACACAGACATGGGGACAAATGTACAGAAACGCCAGCATGTATGGACACATGCACAGATGTGGACATGCCCAATCCTACACACACACAGATGCAGAGAGGAAAACTCTCAGACATAGACTTAACAGACAAGTAGATGTGGCCCCATGCATGTCTACCCATGCATGATCAGTTAATGGTATGTCAGATACTGGGGTTACATAGACAGAAGTAAAATTGTTCCTGCCCTCAGGTAGTTGACAGTCTAGCTGAAGGAGATGATCCAGGATCCTGTTTTGGAGCTGGAAAGGACCTTAGAGATGATCCAGTTCAATATTTTATAGATGAGAAAATGGAGGCCAAGAAAAGTGACTTGCCCAAGGTCACACAGGTAGTAAATGTCTCAAGAAGATTTTGAAGTCCAGTATACCTATCCATCATACCAAATATCCATCTACTTACCTACCTACCTACCTACCTACCTACTCACCTATCTATCCATCCATCTATCTATCCATCCATCCATCCATCCATCCATCCATCCATCCATCCATCCATCCATCCATCTATCCATTCATCCATCTATTTACTCATTCATTCATTCATTCATCCATCTATCTTTCTATTCATCTATCCATCCATCTATTTATTATTTATCCATCTATCTATCATCTATCCATTCATTCATCCATCCATCTATCTACCCATCTATCCATTCATCTGTCTATCTATCCATCCCTCTCTATCCATCCATCTGTCTCTGTCTGTCTCCATTTCTCCATCTCTCTCCACACATACACACACACACACATATATGTGCATACAGAGGAATATGTACAATATGAACACAAAGTGATTTTGCGTGGGGAAGGGGAATCTGGCTGGGAAGAGGACATGAGGGCATCTTCACGCAGAAGGTGGCACTTGAGTGCCACTTCTAAGTCTAAAAGGAAAGTATCCTGGGAGATCAAGGTGAGGAGGGAGAGACATGGAGACCCCAGCCCACCTGATATACATTAAACCAGTAAGCAGAGGCTGTTGCACACAAGCACACTCCTAGAGCAGTGAGAATGTGAAGACCCATACCCATGCACAGGCACATGCACAGAGAAATGCCGATGCGTGCTGACCAGATGTGGATTCAGACAACACAGGCGCACACACACATAGACATTCAGACACATGCATCCCCTTACGTAGACAGTTGCTGACACACACATATGCACCCATCAGCAGAAACAACAATCAATCGATAAACATTTATTAAGCACCTACTGTGTGCCTGACAATGCAAGGGATGTTAGGGGATGAAATAGTCTCTGCCCTTGAGAAGCATATATTCTACCACAGTAGACAGCAAATGCCCACATACAAGTACACAGAGAATATATACAGATTATACACAGTAATTTTGGGGTAGAGGAAGGCACAAGCAGCTGGGGGGTGGGGTCAGGAAAGGGCTCATGGGAAAGGTGGTGGCTGAGCTAAGCTTTGAAGGAAGCTGTGGATTATAGCCATGTGCCAGCATCCACTTAAGAGACCCATACAAACACACACACACACACACACACACACACACACACAGACCCTAACAAAAAGATACACATTTGTAAGACACACAGATAGACAAACACAAACACATGTGCACTCACACTTCTACAGATTCATGGCCCTTTAACCACCCTGACACCCCCAATTGCCAAAGGCAGCAGCAGCTCCCTGTCCTCAGCGCCCCACTTCTCCATCCTTACCCCGCTGGGTCCTTGGGGAGAGCAACATGCCAGGCGGATGGAGCTATTGACAGATGCTAACTGCTCCCGAAGGCTTTCCACTTCCCTCTGGGCCGCCTCTGCTCTCTGCAGGATGAAGGAAGGCAGCAGAAGTGAGGGTGGGGTGGAGAAGCGGGATGGGGAGAGAAGATGAGCAGCTGACAGTTATGCAAAGTTACAGAACAGGAGCTTCATCTATGGTCACTCTGAACCTGGGTCTTGAACTGGTGGGAACCATGACAATATCATGGTAGTTCTTAGGTTCCTCTGTCTTCTTACTTCATTCCCTAGCTTCCTGGAGTGGATTTTAGAGTTTCTCCCTTCATTAGGTGACTCTGTCCTTCATCCACTTGGGGGTAATTTACCCCTGTTTATCTCAGTTTCCCCATCTGTAAAATGAGGAAATGGAAAACCACTCCAGTATCTTTGCAAATAAACCCCAAATGGGGTCACAAAGAGCTGAACATGATGGAAATGACTGAACAAGTATCAGATGTAGGATTCAAACTCAGGGCCTCTTGACTGCAAGTCCCTAGCTCTATCCTTTTCACCAGATGGCCTTTCTCTAAGATCTGGCCCTCTATCCCATTACTAACCCTATCTCCCCTTCCAGAACAAACTAGAGACAAAAGGGAAGGAAACTGTCTTTTCATCCACTCTTGATCTTCTTACCTGATTGGCCTTTTCCAGGTTGGTCATGATCATTCCTACTTCATCTGCCCTAAGACAGAAAAGAGAAGCTGTGAAAGGGGGTTTCCAGGATGAAAGTGAGGGACCCTACCCAAGCCCTCACCTCCCTGCATCCATTGGCAGCCATGATCAAGGAGAGGGGACTCCGGGAGCTGGGCAAGGTGAGGCTCCTCCATCTCTCCCACCCACAAGGTCAGGCAAAAGGTCCATCCCCTGGGTGACAGGCATCTTTCTGTGGGGGAAAGAGTGTTCTAGCACTATCTCCTGAGATTAACTTGGTGCTTAGTCTGGGAGGGGTGAGTTCTAACTTAAGCCTGACTCCCCATCCGGGAAACTAGGCTGCTCATGGAACTTTCCTCCCTTGCTGATAAAAAGAGCTGGTTAAAATGATGAGGTGGGAAGGGCTGGCTTCCTTCCTAATCTTAAAATAAACCAACCAAACAAAACTAAAGATCCTGCAAAAATACTGCCCAGATCAATCCGCCATTTATCAGGGGCTTACTGTGTACAGAGCACTGTTAGGTGCTTGGAGTGGTACAAAGTTTAAACAGGGCAGGAGTCTTTAAATAGAAGGCAAGTTCTTGGAAGGTAAGAATTTTAATTTTTGTCTTTGTTTCTGTGGTACCGGTAGTGTGTCTGGGATGGAGTAGGAGCTTGATAAATGTTGACTGAATAAATGGTGACTCTACTTACCTTTTTACATGTTATATTCCCCCCTACCCCGCAGTAGAATATAAGCTTCTGCCTGGTTCCTGGATTGAGTTAAATCTCTCTCCTCATGGGAGGCTAGGTCACTGACATAAATAGCCACCTGGCATTGCTTATGGGTGAGCTAACAACACCCTTCAAATGGATTTTATAATCCATAATTGTGAAAAGGTACAAGAAGAAAGCTAAATTCATTGAGCACAAAGGGGAATTAGCTACAATAGTGGCTTCTAGATGCTGAGAGAGTATATATGTTAAAGTTGATGCTCCCTTGAAATGCCAGTGCCCTGGAAGAAAGCCCCAGACACTTCACCCTAGTTATGTCTCTGGCAGCGGTATATATGGTGTTGGAAAGAAAAGAATGCTGGGGGTTGAAGGTATGTGGCATAAAGATGCTACATGGGAGACACTGAGAGGAAGAATCATTAGGAAAAAAGAAAAGGAAAATTTCTGGGAGATGGAAGAGATTATTATAGTTCAAGAATTGCAAGGGATGTTGGAGGCTGTCTAGTATAGTCCAATCTCCTCATTTTACAGATGAGGAGACTGAGGCCCAGAGAATTTAAGTGACTGCCCTTGGTCACAAAGCTATTAAGCAGAAGGAGTGGGATTTGAACTCTGGTCCCCTGTCCTCAAATTCAGTGGTCTTTCCATCCATTTTATTGCATTGAGGAGGAAGCACTAACAATATAGCGAAGGGGATAAGGAAACAGGTGGAATAGGAGATGAACTGTAAAGGAAGAGAGGGACTGAAGAGGAGGAGGGAGGGAACATCAGGCATATGGTACAGCCTATGCAAAAGCATAGAGATGAGAGATGGAGGACTGAATTCAGGGAAATGAAAGTTGATCAGGGTGGCTGTAAATGTAGGGTGAATGGCCCCTTTTCTGAGCTGTCACCTCCAAAGCCCTGTTGGCTCCAAGGTTTGAGACTCAAGTCAGCTTCTTAGCTCTTGTGATCAAGGTCTGGGGCCATGGTGGGTTCAGATTTCAATAATGGCACCACGGAGCTTTGGGGAGGAGGAAGAGGAGGGAGAAAAAAAGGAGGAGGAAGAGGAAGAAGAGGAGAGAGAAAAGGGAGAGGAGGAAAAAGGAAAACAGGAGGAGGAGGCCAGGTAGATCCTAGTGGAAGGAGAAGGTTAGGTTTCCTGACCCTTTTCTCCTTGACCTGGCCTGACCACTTCTCACTCTCCCACAGTTGAAGCTTTGAGCCCCGATCAAAGGGAAGATAATTTACAACTCCACATTGTACGAATGGCATATCAAATTACCCAAGAACATCTGTTTTGGTATTATATGATTAAGCGTTCTTTCTGTGTTGCATAATGTGAATGAAAATTCTGTTGCCGTGTGTTTGTGAGACTGGCAAAACATTTGAACAGCTGTAAGTGTTTGGCAGCGGAGGACGCTGGTGGGTGCCAAAGAGAGGCAGGAGATGTTCCTGCCTCGTAAAAATAGATGGCATCTTCCCAACAAAAATAAGAGCGGCAAATGTACATTTAATGAAGTGAAGGAGTCAGCTCAACCCCAGCTACCACTTCCCAGGCAGCATCGTCCAAAGTGGGTGTGCGTACCACACGAGGAGCCAGCTACTGCTCAGGCAGCTGAAGGAGCATCCAGCCATCCAGCCATTGGTTAGTCTGTGAGTCTGCAGGGCTCTGAGATGCTCCTGAAGATGTCTGCTCCAGCACCTTAGCACAAGAGCCAGAGGGCGCCAAGATGGTGAGTGCGGGATGGACGGGTAAGGACGGGATCCTAGAAGGGTCAAGGAGCCTGGAATAAGGGTGTTGGGAGTCGACAGTGAAGAAGACAGTTTCGGGATGACTAAATGTGGAGTATGTGGTGGTAGGGATTCCTTTTGTGTATGGGTTAGCCTGGAGGATGAGATCCATCAAACTCTCAAATTCTGTGACTAGGAGGGTCACTAGAACCTTCCCTCCCAAACTACTTTGGATGTAACCACATTGTATATATATGTATATAATCTATCTATGTACCAGTGCATCTATGTATCAATGTATCTATCTGCCTATCTATGTACTGATGTATCCATCTATCTAATCTATGTTATCTGCCTATATCTCTCGATATACCTATCTACCTAATAGATCTATTATATCTATCTATCTATATATCCATATTATATATCTAATAAATCCATATTACATCTATTTATAATATCTATATCTCTCTATATTATCTATCAATTATATCTGTGCTATATCAATCTATATTATATAATCTCTCTATTATATATCACAAATATCCACATATCTATATATAGATACATGATGGGGAGATAGGTAATGCAGCGGAAAGAGTGCTGGGCCTAGAGTCATGAAGACCTGGGCATCAGACATTTCCTAGCTGTGTGACCCTAGGCAAGTCACTTCACCCGTTTGTCTCAGTTTCCTTCTCTGTAAAATGAGATGCAGAAGAAAATGGAAAATCATTCCAGTATCTTTGTCAAGAAAAGCCCAGATGGGGTCATGAAGAGTTGTACAGGAGAGAAAAACAGCTGAGCAACATGTAATAGATATATCTATAGATACAGATATTTTATATTGATAGCATATGTCTAGTATCACTCTCTATTTTCTTCCTATATTTTTATCTCTCTCCCTTTAGAACATAAGCTTGCATGTGGGAATTCTTTTATCTCTAGTACTTGTATGCCCAGTGTCTGGCAAAAGGGAAAGGAAAAGCATGGAAAAGGCTTATTGGTTGACTGGAGATAAAGGAAAGTCTTGGGGATCATAGATCTAGAGCTAGAAGGGACCTCAGAGGTGACTAAACCCACCCTCTCATTTTATCGGTGAGGAAACTGAGTCCCATGAAGGTGAAGTAATCTGTTCACGGTCACATGGATACTGAGTGACTGAGGCAGGGATGGCTAGAATTCCATAGTCTGGCCAACCCAGCATGAAGACTCAGTGATACGGCACCAGGGAAAGGGGATATGTTTATGGAGGTCAAGAAGTCTAACCAACTCATTCATCATATCAGTGGCTGGCATGACCCTGGGTTACTTAATTTATTATTAATAATAATACTAGGTCACATTTATGTATCATTTTAATGTTTGCAAAGCATTTCATATATGTCACCTCATTTTATCCTCACAATGACCCTGTGAAGTGGTGCTATTATTATCCCCATTTTACCACTGAGAAAGTTGAGGCCAAGAGCAGTAAAATGACCTGTCCAGGGCCACACAAAACTAATAAGTGAGGCAGGATTCGAATTAGGTTTTCTGACTTTAAGTTCCAAGCTCTGGACATTGCACCATCTGATCATCTCTATTGAGCTGTACATGGGGGTCTGTGTTGACCCAGGAGGGGCTGAAATTGGGCAGTGCTGACTTAGCAAGTGTTTCCTCACCTGTTCCCATTGCTTGGACCCTGGCCCCCCTCAACAAGGCCAAGCAAAAGCCAGATGGGGAAGTCTGAAGGGGCTCACTTACTTGGATGCTGCTTCTTCATCGTATTTACACCGTAGGTCCAGTAGCTCTGTCTGCGTGGCCTTTAGCGCTGTCCATCAAGAAAAGAAGGGACATGGTGAGTGAGCAAACCCTCCCGCTCATGGAGCCCCAACGAAGAGGCCAAGGGAGGGATGAAGAGAGGGTATGAGGCCAACTTCTCATTCCCACTGCAGGACACTCTCTGCTTCTGTCATCCCAGTAGGCAGGATGGCATACTCAGGACCTTAGAAATCACAGCATTCCTTGTCCATCCCACCCCAACAACCCATTTTATGGATGAGGAAACTGAAGCCCAGAGTGACTTGTCAAATGACTTGCCTGTGGCCACCTCGTTATTCACTGTCTGAGACAGGATTTGAACTCAGTTCTACCTGGGTCCAAGACCAGGGCTCTCTCCACTAGGCTACCTAGCTTCCTCCATGGAGGGCAGTCTTTTTGGAAATGGGAATTACCATAATCAGGAAGGCTGGAGGGCAGGACCAAGAAGACAACAGTTGGTACTAACATCCCTGATGAGAGCACTATAGCACCTTGGGATCATAGATTTAGGAACGAAAGGGACGCCCAAGGGCCATCTAGCCCAACCCCTTCCCCATCCCCTAATATTAATCCCTACTGCCACATGGCTGCCCAGGCTGATCCTTAAAGTGTGACTGTAAAGCTGGCCACTTAGATGGGAGGGAGGACATGGGAGCAGTTATGGGGAGTATGGTTACCTGGGACGCTTCTTCTGTTTATCTGGATTTGTGTCTCCCTGTGTTCTGTGAGGCTCTGGAGAAAGCCTTGCACATCAGGGCTGTGCTAAAAGCTGTCTGAGGTCTTAGGCCCAGAGTATACAGATGAACTGGGCAACGATGACTGAGTCACAGCCACATCCTTTGCCAAAAGAGCCCCACCCCCTCCTGCCCTTGTCAGTGGTCCTGGGTCCCTGACAAACAGGCTAAGGAGCTGTGGGGGTGAAGGGTTAAGTGGGGAAGCATGGAAGTTTCTCCTTTATGATGTCATCACAGAAGATCACGGACACAAGCTTGGCTTCCTTAACATCCTTCATTTTCCTCAATCTCCATTAAGCACAAGTTCCTGCATATCCTTCTTGGACTTCCCCATATATTGGGCCTGTGGTGCCTTTCAGGGGTAAAGAATCTCATATCTGTTCACCTGGGGTAATTCATCAGACATTTATTTAAGTGACATTTCTTTTTATTGATCCTAAATCTGCCTCCTTGAACCTTCAGGCGTTCTTTCCTTCTACTCAAATAGGGATCTGGTGATCAAGTCCCTGCTTCCCCTTTTCCAAATTCTCCATCATATCCTAAGTGACACTGGTCAAGTCACTGAAATCTCCATGGGCTTCAATTTCCTCATTTATAAAACAAGGGTAAGACTTGTTACCTCTGAGTTCACTTCTATCTCTAAATCTGGGAACCTATTTCTACTACTATGATCTGTGGTCCTACTACCTGTGTGAGCTTGAGCAAGCTATTCACTGTTTCCAGGCCTCAGTTTCCTGATCTATAAAATGAGGGAGTTGGACTAGATGACCTCTGAGGTCCCTTCTAGTTTCAGAGCTATGATCCGAGGATCCTAACTCTTGCTGACCTTTATCTTTTTAAACTGAAAAGTTGTACATGTATATATTTATAGCTATGGGTACATAGATATAAGTATGCATATATATTATATATAAACATACATATCTATCCATCCATCCAATGATTCATCTATCCACCAATTCATCTATCCATCCATTCAATGATCCACACATTCACCAACCCATCTATTCATCCAGCCATCCATTCATCCATCCATCTACCAATTCATCCATCTGTCTACCAATCCATCCATCCAATTCATTCATCCATCTAATGATTCATCTATCCATCAATCCATCTATCCATCCATCCATCCAATGATCCATACATTCACCAATGCATCCATCCATCCATCCATCCATCCAACCAACTAACCAACCATGTAGCCATTTATGGATCTATACACATACACTCACACACTTCTCTCATTAGGAAACCTCATCACTTTGCAGGATGGAATCAGCCTTGATCCTCACACTTCCTTGTAACACTCTTGCCCCTCTAACTAGAAGGCACAGCCATGAACACCCTTCATTTAAGGAGGGGGCCCAGCACAGCCATTCCTTCCCTTATTTCCTGGCTGGCTGTCCTAGTTCTGGACTTCTGGACATTCCTACCCAGGTATCTTCCTGAATCTCCTTCCTTCTACTTTTCAGCTTTTATATATTCTCTTCCTTCATTAGATTAGAAGCTCCTTAAGGGTAGAGACCATATTTCTTTTTTGTGTTTGTGTCCTCAGCACTTAGCACAGTGTCTGGCACATAGTAGACCCCTAATAGATGTTTCTTGACTGACTGACTCTCCTCTGAGTCTAGGTGCTGGACCTTGGGTTGGGAAAGAGTAGAATAAGCTGAGATCAAACTATGTCATTGAGGCTTGGCAGCTGGCATAGTGGACAGAGGACTATCCTCAAAGCCAGGAAGACCTGGGTTCAAGTTCTACTATAATCTGGCTGTGTGACTGTAGGCAACTCTTTTAAACTCTCAGAGCTCTAAATCAGTGAAGTCAAACTCAAATAGAAATGGGGGCCAGTAAACCAGTCATAAAGATCCTCGAGGGCTACATATTGACTTAGAAAACCACATATTAACATCGTCTATGTTTTACTGCGTTTTTATTTATTTTGTTAAATATTTCCCCACTTCATTTAGTATGGTTCTCACTGCATTTGGGAGTTCTGTGGGTCACCCTGCATTTGACCTCCCTGCTCTGAACAGCTCTTTAAGATGAGAAGCTACAGAGAAAGTTCTGATTTGCATTGGTGGAGGGACTTTCTTCCCCTGGGAGTTCTCAATACCAATCAGATCACAGGTTGAGGTTCTATCTCCCATCTTTGGTTATATCATAAGAATGTACATCTCAATTGAGAAGGCAGCAAGGGGGCACAGTGGATACAGGGTCAGCCTAGGAACCACAGATTTAGGGTCGAAAGGTGGTCATCAAGTCTTCATTTTACAGATGAGGAAGTTCAGAAAAAGACCGAGGGATCACAGAACTAGATCTAAAAGGGACATTTTTGCACAAATGTCTTATTCATGGATTGAGAAACTGAGGTATAGAGAGGTTCAGTGACTGACTCAAAGCCACACGTGTAGTAAATGGCACATTTACAGTTAGGATTTGAACAAATTCAGAGTTCTTCCCCCGTATGACACTGTGTTGCCCCATTTTCCATGACAGCAAGAAACACTTTTCTTAAGCACACATTGGATCATGCCTTGTTTGGCATTAATCATTAGAAGTTTGTAGAAGAGTCCATTGGTGTCTTTCTGTAACATAAACAGAGGGGACCCCTTGTTGGAGGAGAGCCTTTAATATCGAGGGCACTAACTAGCATTTATATGGCATCTAATGGTTTGCAAATGAATGTGTGTGTCATTTTATCCTCACAACAACCTTGGGAGGGAGGTGATATTATTATGTTCATTTTACAGATAAGCAAACTGAAGCTTAAGGAGGACAAGTGACTTGCCCAGGGTCACACAGTAAGTGTTTGATCCCAGGTCTTCCAGACCCCAAGTCCCTCCCTTTCAGCACTCTGCCAGCTTTAAAGAGGCATTGCGACTGTCCCCAGTCAAATGTTTGGATTCAAGTCCCTTCTTTGGCACATGCCAGCTGTGTTGCCCCTTCAGTAAGTTATTCTCTTTCTCATCAGGTATTGCTTGAAGACTACAGATTACAGAAGAATTATTCATCTGTATTGGGAGAGGGAATTTCTTTGCTGGAAGTACTTGTATCAATGAAATCACATGATATTCTGTACATGTAGAGAAAAGCAGCTTAGTGGACAGGAGTCCATGGAGCCCATGGAGACAGGAGTCAGGAAAGAGCTAGGCTGAAGTCCTGCCTCTGACCCTTGCTGGCCCCTTTGAAGAATGAAAGGTACCAAGGAGTGGCTAGTCTATGTCCACGGATGGAGTTCCTGCACTTAGAGTCCCCCACACTGCATAATCCCAGGTATGGACACATTTTTTTTTTCCTATATGATCTCAGCTCTGGAGCGCTGGCTCACTCCTCCAGCCCAGGCCCCTGGGCTCTGAATGGGGACCCTTTGAGTACCTGAATGTAGAATCTTGATCTTTTCTTCTGCCTCCCCCAGTCTAGCGGCCAAAGTGATTTGTGCTTCCTGTAGGCCCCTGTGGAGAGACCAGTCCTGGTTCAGATTGGTTTGAGATACTCAGGGCCAACCCCTGCCTTATGCTGGGGCCAGTCACCTTAGAGGCTGCTAGCTGCCTCGCCTCTGACATTTTGGTGGAGATGCAGAGCTGGGCAGTGAAGAGAAGGCTGGCCAGCCTCAGAAATCCGCAGCCCTGGATTCAGGACCTGCTTCAAGCACATCTCAGAACGTCAGATGGGAAGGGACCCCAGAAGCCACCTACTCCAAGCCAAGCCTGGACCAAAGCTGTTCTCTAACTGCCTGGGCATGGGGTCATGCAGCCTCTGCCAGAGGATGCCCAGGGTGGCTCATTCCTCTTGGGATGGCTCTCATCACTAGGGAGACTCTCCTGATATTGCGCTTAAATTGGTCTCTGAATTTTCACCCACTGGTTGGCCCTTGGGGGCCAAGTAGAGCCACACTTCTCCCTTCTCCATGTGATGACGCTGGATGACAGCTAGCATGGCCCCCCTGAATCTTTTCTTCTTCACACTAAACATTTCCAGTTCCTTCAGATGAATTAAATAATGGCAATAACGAACATGAATAATTAATTCATTATAATAATGTCCACTGGTAATTATTTTATTAATGACATTAATACTTAATAAATGAAAATCAATAATATTGATGACGTCAGTATTGAGCTTTAAGGTACTTGAAAAGCACTTTATATGTTATATATAAATATGATTATATTGTATGATTACAGTATATTAACATGTCTATATTATTTATAAATATCATATTTATATATTATCTCATTTGATCCTCACAGCCCTGTGTTAACCCTATTTTATAGTTTAGGAAGCTGAGATTGACAGAAGGAAGGAAACAAGCATTTATTAAGTCCTTACTATTTGCCTAGTTCATTTGATCCACACCATAACCCTGTGAGGCAGGTGCTATTATTATCCCCATTTTACAGATGAGGAACCCAAGGCAAACTGAGGTCAAGTGACTTGGTCAGGGTCATACAGCCATTAATTGTCTGAGGCAGGATTCGACTCCAATTCAAACCCTCATCTGCTGCACCAGCATACAATGAGATACTGACTTTGTCATGTTGGCTGTTCATTCTCCAGTTTAATTAAGGTCCTCCCTTAATTGTGCTGCCTAGACTGGAACCCAACATTTTAGATGTGGTCTGCCTAAGTTAGGGGACAGAGGGGCTAAGAACATCTCTTTATTCCCAGATAATAAGTCTATCTTGCTACCCCTTTGTTCTGAAAAAGGACAGGGGCTCTGTGAGCCTCCAGTGAGTTTCCTGATGCCTTCTGGGATAGGAGACTCCCCAGCCCCCTCTGGCCCTTGGGCAATGCCTGTCCCTGGTGGAGACCTCACCATCCTCCGTCTTATTTCCATTGGTTTGCTCTGTTACCTTTTTACTGCATACTTAAGACTATAATTCAGAAGTTATGCTACCAAGTTTATGTGCTTATTATGGGCCCACCATTCGGGATGCCCCAGTTAAGGTGCTGTCAGCATTTCCATTATAAACCTCTATATCCCTGGGTTTATAGCCCTGACTATAAAAACCTCTCTCCAGGCTGGAGTTGGGCACCTTGGAGCTCAGCCCAGAAGAAAATCTCTCTGTAAAATTTGTGATGGAAAGAGATAGAGAGGGAGGGAGGGAAGAAGGAAGGAAAGGAGAGAGACAGACAGAGAGATAGACAGAGGGAAAGAAAGATAGAGACAGAGAGAGATATGGAAAGAGAAAGAGGGAGAGAAAAAGGGAGGGAGAGAGTGAAAAAAAGAGGGGAGAGAGACAGAGAGACAAAGGCAGAGGAGATGGACAGAGGGAGGGAAGGAAGAAGGGAGGGAAGGTGAGAGAGGGAGAGAGGGAGAGAGAGGGAGGGAGAGAGAGAGAGAGAGAGAGAGAGAGAGAGAAGGAGGGAGAGACAGAGAGGCAAAGACAGAGACATGCAGATAGACACAGAGAAACAGAGACAGACAGAAAGACAGAGACAGAGAATAGAGAGACAGACAGAGAAGTGACAGGCAGAGAGCCAGAGTCAGAGGATCCTGGGGTGATTACGAAGTTGGAAGAACACAGACAAAATTGGGCCAGGTTGATAGGAGGGCTCTTAAGCAGCTGGCAGGAAAGAACAGAGGTTCCTGGGTTTCTCGCTGGCTGAAATGAGCGGTCCACCATTGTCCCTGTGTGAAGGTCTCCTGGTGAGCAGCTGTTTCTTCACCCAAAGAGGACAGGGCTCAAATTACAGAGCACCTAAGGTGATGCATGTGGCTGCAGTGCTGGGCTTGGGACTAAGGCGAGCTGAGTTCAAGTTCTGCCTCAGACATAAACTAGCTGTGTGACTTATGTCATTTAATCTCCCTCAGCCTCAGTTTCTCATCTGTAACATGGGGATAATAACAACACTTACTTCCCAGGATTGTCATGAGGTTAGAATGAGATGCCGTACACAAAGCACTTTGCAAAGCTTACAGCATGGCAAACACATTTTCTATTACAGTTAGTACAGGTAGAAGGAAGGTCTGAGAAACTTTTCAGAGGCTTTTAAAAGCTAGGATCTGACAAGGGACCTGTGACTGAAGGACCCTGTTCTCCAAGAGAGATAGATTACAGGGATGGGGAACCTGCGGCCTTGAGGCTACATGTGGCTCTCTAGGTCCTCAAGTGTGACCCTTTGACTGAATCCAGATTAGAATGAGAGAAAAGAAGACTTCATCGTATCCTTGGTACTTAGTACACGACACACAGTAGATGCTTAATAAATGATCACTATTGTGGAATGATGGGAGGGGCACAGGAGAGCTGAGTATTTAAAAACCTGTCTTGTGGAGAAGGGATTGGCCTTAGTTTTTCTTGATTCTAGAAGGCAGCACCTCAGACACTTGACATTCACTAGCTGTGTGACCTTGGGCAAGTCACTTAACCCCAATTGCCTCATCCTGGGTTATCTCCAGTCATCCTGATGAATATCTGGTCACTGGATTCAGATGGCTCTGGAGGAGAAGTGAGGCTGGTGACCTGCACAGCCCTCCCTCACTCAAAAACAAAGTCAAGTGTAAGTCATGTCATTATTTCTCTGATGGCATGGTCTTCTTCGGCAACGAAGGACGAACACACACAAATAGAAGGCAGCATCAGGAATAACCTTTTTGCATTTTGGGTGGAGGCCAAGGAATCTTTCTTAAGCACTAGAGCTGCCTAGAAGTGGGAGGGGGCTGTCGCCTCAAGAGACAGCAGTATCCCCCCTCACTGGATGTTCTCAAGAGAAGGCTGGATGAGCCCTTGTTGTGAAGAGAAAAATCTGGTACTGTTGGGGCTTAGATTAACTGACCACTAAGCTCCCTATCAACTCTGAGATTCCATAATCACAGAATATTAGTATAGAAAAGACTTAGGGGCCATCTTTTGTATCCTCTCAAACTCTCAGTACAGTGTTTGGCATACAGTAAGCAATTAATAAATGCCCATTCATTCACCTAGTAGTTCTCAAAGTGTGGTTTGCAGACCTTTGGAAGGCCATCCCCCGGATCCTTTCAAGGGCTCCTTGAAGTCAAAACTATTTTCACTGTAATACTAAGATGCTTCAGTTTCTAACATGGTAAATATCAGTAGACACAAAGCACAAGAAACAAAAGCTCTTTGGTGGAGGTCCTCAATAGTCTTTAAGTGTAGAGGAGTCCTGAGACCGAAAACTTGGAGACTCTTGATCTAGACTGAATTCCTTATTTGCAGAGGAGGGGGGCAACCAGCTTTTATGTCAGAAGACATGGGTTCATGTCACTGCTTGTTGGTCCTGGGCAAATCATTTAACCCCTCAATTGTACAAGGGGGATGAGACGACAATGGTATCTTCTGCAGTCATGTGACAATGGCCTTTCTTTGTTACATGGCAGCCCAAGCAAGACTTACCCTATTTTACATATCAGGAACAGAGAAGTTAACTCATTTGCCCAGAGTCATGTAGCTGGTTATACAGAAGGTAGGATTTGAACTTGGCTCATCTGACGTCAAGATTTTTAATTCTTTCTCTCTCAATTCTTCCCTTCCTTCCTTCCTTCCTTCCTTCCTTCCTTCCTTCCTTCCTTCCTTCCTTCCTCTCTCTCACTTTATCCTCACAACAACACTGAGAGGTGGGTGCTATTGTTATTCCCATTTTACAGATGAGAGAACTGAGGCTGAGAGCAATTGACTTCCCCAGGTTCACACAGCTACTAAATGTCTGAGGTTAGTTTTGAACTCAGATCCTCCTAATGCCAGGCCCATGTTCTTACCCACTGTGCCCCTTAGTTGCCTCTATAACATGCCCAACAAATGGTCATGCAGCCTTGACGTAAATTCCTCCAGCAATGGGGAAGCCACCTCCTTTCAAGGCAGCCCATTCTAGCTTTGATTGTTGGGAACTTTTGTCTGACACAGACTTTAAATCTGCCTCTCTTCAGCTTCTATCCATTGCCCCTGGTTCTGCCTCTAGGGCCAAAGGGAACAATCCTTGGGCTGTTTCATTAAGGAAGGCATCAGAGTTTGCCCTGATCAGGTCAGATGTGGAATATTGTGTTCCCTTCTGGGCACCACATTTTAAGAAAGGCATTGATGGAGAGAAGCAGGTGATCTCTAGCAAAGGACGATTCTGTATGACTTGGAGAGTATATGCAAAAACAGTGACCACAGTAACTAGAATTACAAGGTGATGAATGTCTGTGGTAAAGAGGGTATAGACTAGCATTTAAACAATCCAAAAAATTCAACTCTATTATGTATATATATATGTATGTATAGATGTATAAAATATTCAAATACATACTCTTTTTAAGATGTGTCCTAGCATTTAAGCAATATAAAAATTCAACTCTATTATATAGATATATATTTAGTATTCAAATACACACTTGTCTTAAGGTATATCCTAGCACTTAAACTATCCAAAGAATTCATCTCTATAATATATATAATAATGTTTAATATTCAAACACACACTCTTCTTTACTCATTCGAATTCCATACAACAAACATTTTAAGTACCCAATATGTCTAATAAAATAATCTTATTTTGAAAAAAAAGGGCATTGATAAACTGGAGGGTATCCAGAGGAGCGCTACCAGGCTGATGAAGTGCCTTGACTCCATGTCTTATGAGGATCCATTGAGGGAACTGGGCATGTTTACCCTGGAGAAGGGAAATTTCAGAGAGACCATGATAGCTGTCATATGGAAGAGGGATTAGTCTTACTCTCCTTGGCCCTGGAGGGAAAAACTAGGAGCAGATGAGGGGAGGGGAGGGAGAGTTGCAAGATGTCCAGGAAAAATTTCCTCCCAAGTGGAGCCTTCTCCAACACTACTGAGAGTGGGTGCTTAGAAGGACTCAGTGTCCTGGCTAAGCTAGGGAGAGCATGGATTTCCCTTGGGAGACAATAGGCTTTCAGTGTTAAGAGGCCTTGTTAACCACATTAATGAGACAATTAATAGATTTAATAGGCTTACTTACTTACTGTTCAAGAAAAGAGCTTCCTAAGCATCTGCCTACCCCAGAAACTATATACATGAGCCATTACTTTCTTAAAAATAGTAGGAAAATTCAAGACAAGGAAGTATGGTCCAGTGGGAAGTAAATCAGAAGGCTTGTTCTTGGCTCAGTCATTAACTTGCTTTATGACCTTGGAATGGTCACTTTACTTCTATAGGCTCAAATTTTTCCATTGGTAAAATAAGGTACATGACCCCTACTCTCCTTATCTCATAGGACATTTTCATGGATGTGTAGGTTACCAACACACTGAAAGTGACTAGGATGTGCTGAACCAGGAGAACAATTTCTAGGGTAACAGCAACATGGTGAAGGTGGTTTGGAAAGACTTAACTGACCAACACAATGGCCAACAATGACTCTGGAGGACCAGTGATGAAGGATGCTGCCTACTTGCTGACAGGGAAGGAATGAACTCAAGGTGAGGAGTAAGATGAACATTTTTCAGACACAGACAATGTGGGAATTTATATTTCTTGCTTATGTTTTAAAGGATTTTGTTTATCATTTTTTAAATGGGGGTAGAGGAGAGGGATAGAAAATAAATGTTTATTAATAGAAAAAAATTTAAATAGAGAGTAATGGGTACACAAATGTAAAGGTAATTCATACTACTACTACTACTACTACTACTACTACTACTACTACTACTACTACTACTACTACCACAACTACTACTTAATAAATACTTATTAATAGAAAGAATTTTAAATGAAAAAAAGAGTGACAGGTATACAAATGTGAAGGTAATTACTGCTACTACTACTGCTAAGACTGACTACTACTGTTACTATTACTACTACCATTTCTATAGCATTTTCTATAGGGTAAGTGCTTTAATAATAATAGAAATAATAATAATGGCTGTTGCTCAGTCTCTTTGTGACCCTATTTGGGGTTTTCTTGGCAAAGATACTGCCATTTCCTTCTCCAGTTCATTTTACAGATGAGGAAACTGAGGCAAACAAGGTAAAGTGACTTGCCTAGGGTCACACAGTTAGTAAGTACCTGAGACTGGATTTGAACTTGGGTCTTATTTTTTTTAAAAATTATTTTTTAAATTCTTTTTTTATTTATATTTTAAAAACTTTAGAGTTACAAATTCTTTCCCTCCCTCCTGCCCCTCCCACTCATGGAGAAGGCAAGAAATGTGATATCAGTTATATATGCAAAATCATGCAAAGCATATTTCCAAATTAGCAATGTTGCAAAAATAAACCCAAGAAAAATTAAGAAATTAAAAAAATTATGCTTCAATCTGCACTCAGACTCCACCAATTCTCTCTCTGGATGTGGATGGCATTTTTCATCATGAGTCCTCTGGAATTGTCTTGGATCGCTGTATTGATCAGAGTAGCTAAATCTTTCACAGCTGAATATTCTTACCATATTGCCCTTACTGTGCACAATGGTCTCCTGGTTCTGCTTACTTCACTTTGCATCGGTTCCTATAAGTCTTTCCAGGTTTTTAGGAAACCATTTCCTTTCATCATTTCTTATAACACAACAGTATTCTACCACAGTGACAGATCACAACTTGTTCAGCTGTTCCCCAGTTGATGGGTATCCAATTTCCAATTTTTTTGCTACCACAAAGAATTGCTATAAGTATTTTTATACAAATAGGTCCTTTTCCATTTTCTTTGATCTCTTTGGGATACAGACCTAGCAGGGGTATTGTTGGATCAAAGGGTATACATAGTTTTATAGCCCTTGGAGCATAGTTCCATATTGTTCTCCAGAATTGTTAGATCAGTTTACAACTACACCAACAATGTATTAGTGTCCCAATTTTTCCAGATCCCATCCCCTAGTTGTCATTTTCCTTTTCTGTCATATTAGTCAATCTGATAGATGTGAGGTGGTACTTCAGAGTTGTTTTAACTTGTATTTTTCTAAACAATAGTGATTTAGATCATTTTATATGATTTTAGTTAACTTTGATTTCTTCTTTTGATAACTGCTTGTTCATATCCTTTGACCATTTACCAATTAGGGAATGACTCATATTGTTATAAGTTTTACTCAGTTCTCCATATATTTGAGAAATGAGGAGCTCAGGGCTTGACTCCAAGCCCAGTGCTCTATCCACTGAGCTACCTTGCTTCCTATTAGATCCAGGCTTCCTGGATCATTCTACGGGAATGGAGGCTTTTCTGGGAACTAAGGAGCATCTGTTCTTCCCAGCCCTGATCACTAGGCTCCCCTGCGCAAACCTCCCTTGCTCCCCACAAACACCCTTGACTCACTCACTTTTCTTTCTCTGCCTCATTTCTCTGAAGCAAGGTTTCTGTTAAAAGTGCTTTGTTGGGAATGCCCGGAAGCCTGGGTCCCTCTGACACCGTGAACCCAGCCGGAGTCGTCCCTTCTCTCTGCTCTGGAGGTTAAGAAAAGAAGACAGAAACACATCATTGGAGAGGCATGACAAGTAGAGAAAGCAGCTTCCTTCTGTGAGGCTAAAGACCAATAACCCGTGTAAAGAAACTGATTTCCCCAACTTCCCACATTGATTTTGGCACCTGAGTTGATACATCCGGCCATCAACTATGGGATGTCGCGGGGTGGGGTGAGGTGGTTGCTGGTGTTTAATCTGAAATTCTACATTCATCCTGCCCCAGCACCAGATCACCTGGAGGGCCTGAATACATCCTTACCTGCTGTGTGGCCCTGGGCAAGTCATTTAACTCTGAATCTCAAGTGGCTCCCTCTAATAAGATAAAGAGGAGATCTGCATGGGTGACTGCAATTCCCACACGGGGCGGGGGGGTGGGGGGGAGTGGGATGGGGGTGGGGGATGGCTCTCTCTAATGATGAGATCCCTGAGAGATGTAGATTTATGGTTTACAAAGTGCTTAATAATAGCAATAAATAATGATAGGGTAATTAATATCTATATCAGTTTACAATGTGTGTTTACAAATGTATTATCCCATTTGATCTTTGCAACAACCCTGGGAGGTAGGGGCTATTATTATCCCCATTTTACGGATGACGAAACTGAGGCCGAAAGAGGTGAAGGGACTTTTTACCTTCGTGATGTTGGCCAAGTCCCTTCACCTCCGTGGGCCTCGACTTCCTCATCTGTAAAACGAGGTGGTTGGTGTCAGTGGCCTCCAAGGTTCCTTTCAGCTCTAGCCCTGTGACCGATCCTATGATCTCCCTCTGGGCTTCGGTCTCTTCACATCTAAAAAGAACGGAGGTGGGTGGAGTCGATGGTGTCTGAGCCTGTGATGCCAAGACCAGTGTGCTGCCTATTGTATCGCTGATGGTCACTGGGGCGCCACAGTACACAGAGACCTGTAGACTTGGAGTCAGAAAGACCTGAATTCCAATCCAGACTTAGACACTCATTAGCTGTGTGACCCCTGGGCAGGTCACTTAAACTACTGCCTGCCTCAGTTTTCCCATCTGTAAAGTGGGGATAATAACAGCCTCTACCTGCCTGGGTTGCTATGAGGATCAAATGAGTAACGTGTTAAGAGTTGAGCATAGTGCCCAACACATAGTGGATATTATGCAAAAATTTTAGCTATTATTAATCAATAAACACATATTAAGTGCCTACTATATGCCAGGCACTGTGCTAAGCAAGGGAGATATAAAAAGCAGCAAAAGACAGTCCTCGTCTTTAAAGCTGGTACAGTCTAACGAGGGAGACAAGACGCAAACAAACATATACAAAGCAAACCCTATACAAGATAAACAGAAAATAATTAACTGGGGAAAACACTGGAATTAAGAGGGGTTATTGTCATAACACCTCTGTGAGGCAGGTAGTGCATGCCTGAATATTTCCATTTCACAGATGAGGAAACTGAGGGCACAGATCACACAGCTAGAATCCTGTGTCTTGAACTTGTACCATCTGGCTCAGGATTCAGTTCTCCTTCCACTCCACCCCTCTGCCTCTTAAGAAGGCCCTTCCCTTTCCTGGAGTGCAAGTGTCAGTAGAAATTCTGCTCCTTTCAGGAAGCCTTTCTTGAGAAGTCATTAATCTCTCCTGCTCCTGAAGTCCCCGAGTCCTCCGCTGGCAGTCAGTCATTGATCACCCTTTGTTGTCATTGAGGGCAGGTGCCTCCTGTGTCTGTCTTGTCTCCACACCTTGCCTTATATCCCTTCAGGGCTTGAAAGATACCCCATATCCTCCCTTGTATCTCCCACTCTGGGCCTTGCCCATACAAGGCAGGCATTTAATAACATCCCGGGCCTCCCTCACAAAGGTTGAGGGGTTGAAGGGCAGAAAGGACAGAGTTCTTTGAAAGGGGAAATGCTCTGTGTTGATTCAGGGGCTCATTCCCTTCCAGGGTGTGACTGTGGCATGTTGGGTACTCTGGGCTTTCAAAAGTTAGGCTAGTGGAAAATCTAGTATTTCTAGAGATCAGAACAAGGAGCAAAGGGTAGAAGTGGGGAAGGGACTGATGAAGTTTCCACTGACTCCAGAGCCATGATGGATAGCAGGAAAAACATCCCTACAATGAGTCTTCCACAGGAGGGGAGGAAATATGGGGTTCTCCTTCCCTCCCTTCTTTCAGATGAATGAACAATTGGTGGGTACGTTGTAGTGGGTTGTTTTTTGAACATGGGTCTCACTCGATGGCCATTCTGGTCACTTGAGATTGAAAAGCCTGGACCTGTAACTGGAGAGTGAGTTATCCTGAAGAACACTCAGATCCATGGGTGCTGAAGTGATCACTTAAGGCCAGCAGGGACTCTAAAGGTATGAACTTGTTTTTAAAACTATTCAATAGCTGTATGTCAATTGTAATTGGATTCTTTGTAATCCTGCATGTTTTATGTATTTAAAAAATGTTAATTCTAGAAGGAATCCATAGATTCACTAGCCTCCAAAGGGTTCCATAACACAATGAAGGTTCAAAGTGCTTGACCTAGAGAGAGGAGACAAACCTGGGCAAAGTCTGGTACGCCCTACTACAGTGGGAAGGGCTTTGCGTATGCCCACACATGGGAGGCCAGCTCCAACCCGAAGAGCTGGGTTTGGATCCTGGGTTTGTTGCTCACTATCTGTGTCACTGTGGCAAACTCACTGCCCTTTTTCTAGCCTCAGTTTCTTCATCTGGTAAATGATGGAGCTGACCTCAAAGGTCTTTTTCAGCTTCAGATACAGGATCTTATGATTGGTTATTGAAACACAGCGGGCCTCCGTTTCTTCCTCTGTAAAATAAGGGGGTTGGAGTTGATGATAGTCAATGTCTCTTTCAACTCTAGATAATCCTATGATGTTGTGACCAACCTAGCAGAGCCTGAAAAGATTCCACCAGATATAGGGAGATGACTTTGGACACAGAAGCTCCTGGAGACAGACCCTCTACTAAGGGGTAACGGGGTTAGGAGCTAAAACAATGCAAGGAATACTCACAGTGGTGAAATTGGGGCTTCTTGGAGGATGAGCATTTCTCACCTCACTTTTGAGATCATGAGAATGGGGCAGTTAGGTGGCTACTCCTGCAGTGGATAGAGTATGCTAGGCCTGAAGTCTGGAAGAGTTGAGTTAAAATCTGGCCTCAGATACTAGCTGTGTGATCCTGGGCAAGTCACTTAACCCTGTTTCCCTTAGTTTCCTCATCTGTCCAATGAGCTGGAGAAGAAAATGGCAAACCATTCTAGTATCTTGGTTAAGAAAACCCCAAACATGGTCACAGAAAGTAGGACTGAAATGACTGAACAACTAAAGACACAAGAAAATAGATCTAAAATTCGTAGGGTCTATATCTGTTTCAGCCAGCAAGGATGTAAGCTTCTTGATGGTAGGGATTATTTAATTTTTATCTCTTCATCCCCAGTGCCTTGCACATAGTAGGTACTTAATAAATTTTGATGGACTTATTGTATACAAGTGTGCCCCTTCCTGGTTCTGGTCTGCTCCTTGTGGGCCTGATTACAGGGACCTTTTCATTCTTTTTAATTATATCAGAATGCAGAGCACAGTGCTTAGCACACAGTAAGTGCTTAATAAATGTTTCTTGAAATCGAAGCTCTCCATCCTTTCAGCTTTCCCACTACTGTAAAGTGAGATATCTTGAGTTTCAGCTTGGATGCAATTCCTTGGGGATCAGGGATATTGGGGGAACTGGGGAAATAGAGGAAAAGTGGAATCAGAAGAGAGAGATGCTCTCTCAGATACAATGTGATGGTTGGAAGGGACCTCAAGAGCCATCTATCAATCCAATCTAAAATCTTCATTATAACAGACTTGGCAATGGTCATCCAGACTCTGCTCAAAGACCCACCACCTCTCGGGGAAACTCATTCCATTTTTTCCTGGTTTTAAGCTCAAATTTGACTCTTTCCATTATTTGATTTTGCCTTGTGGTGTCCAACAGAACAAGTCTGACCTTTCTTCATATGAGCCTTGTCTTGTCTTGTCCCCCTGAGTTTTCTCTTCCCAAGTAAACATCCCCAGTTCCTTAACTCAATCTTCATATGACATGAACTCAAGGTCCTTCACCATCCTGGTTCTTCTTTGGCTACTCTCTGCTTTATCAATGTTTTTCTTAAACTGTGGTGCCCAGACCTAAACACAATATACCAGATGCTCTGATCAGAGCAGGGGACAATAGGATCCACCGCCTTTTCTGGAAGCTTGGGCCATTCCAATGCAGTCCCAGATAGCATTAGCTTTGGGTTTCCAACACTTGTGACTTGTATTGAGCTTATAATCCACTAAAACCCCCAAATGATTTTCCTCAGGGAAACTTTTAGGCAGAAAGTAATGGTACCTTTGGTCTTGAGAATTTCTGGATGTTTCTTCCACTGGACGTGGAGATCTTTCAGGGGTTGGCTGGTGGGGTCAAAAGCTTGTAGCTGCTGCAATCTATCTTCTAAGCTTCTTGCTGCCTCAAACACAGGCACAGGATCTGGGGAGAAAGCAAACTGTGAGCCGCTTGCCCAATTCACCCCTCCTCACTAGCCCCATCTCTCCAACATGGAGAAGCCACCAGCCTAGCTTAATAGGAAAAGCACAGGATTTGGGATCAGATCCTGGTTCAAGTCCAGCCTCTGCCTCTTACTAGTAGTGTGGCAAGGATAAGATACTTAACTGCTCCAAGTCTCACTTTCTCCTTAGTAATATGGGGATAATAAACCTCTGTCTTCAAAATGCAACCTGACATGTGATAGGGATACTGGACTTCAGAGTCTAGATGTATAGGTGTGAATTCTGCCCTCACCAACACTATGACCTTGGGTGACTCTTATCCAGGAGACTTTCAGTTTTCAAAGCCTCACTTTCCTCATCTGTAAAATGGTGACAACAAAATTTGTGCTACTTACCTCATAGTGCTGTTGCAAAAAAAGCACTATGTGCAACCAAAGCACTCTATAGACGTATTATTAGCAATAATTTTAATTTTTATTAAATAATATATACCATATTGATTAACAAACTTTTTAATTATTCTATAAACTATGGCATTTAATATTACCACTATTAAATAACAGTACCTAATACTATTATTATTTGATAGCCTTATTAATAATATTATTATCTCCTAGGGCAGGGTTCATGTGGAGAAAGAATTTTTTAAACTATAAAGTTTAAATGTTTTTAAACTGTAAACTATTAAATGGAATTTAAACTATAAAGTTTAAATGAGTGGCATACTGGTCAGTGAAAGCCAGTCGTCTAGAATGAGAACAGAATTCTCGGACTGATGCCATCCCTACACGGATACTTGAAGAACCTTTTCTAGGCCTGTGTAATGGAGGGCATGCACAAGCTTCAGTAACTGGTTCCTGTCTGCTTACTGTCAGTTGAAGAGGAGCCTGTTCTTTGGCTGCTGAATCAGAAAGGAGCATGTGTACAAAAGCACTCTGGTCTCTCTTTTTCATGGTAGTGAGTGAGGCGAAAAACTGCTGTAAGCCTCCAGGTGGGGAGAACACCAATGGTCTTACTCTTCCTATCCAGACTGAAATGAAACCCCAAGGAAAAGGCCCCAGCTCAGCAACAGCTGATAGCCAAACTGATAGCCTCTGTCAGGCAGCAAGGGAGTGGCTTGTCCGGCAGTTAGATGACATGCCAAAATGAACTTGGTGGGCTGAATGCTCCATAGTAACCACTTTAAATCTGAGCTCATTTCCCCCAAAGATCGAGGGACTGAGAAGAGCATGCATCACACCCTTCCAGGTTTGGGGGACTGTGTTTACAATTTTATTCTTGCTGTATCTTCTCAATAAATTTCCTTTTTATAAAAGGTAATTGATATTAATTGATTAAATGATACTGGAGTGCTAACTACTGGGTCAGTCAATGATACAGGAGAGGCGCTAACTGTACCTGCCAATTGATACTGGTGAGAATACATAGAAATGGAGTATTGAACCAATAGAAATAGAAACATCCCCTGCCCCCAACATCTCAGGAGTGTACTGAGGGGGAGATGAAACTAGCCAGTCCTGTGGGGTAAGGCCTACCTGCCCAGAACATAGTTAAGAGGCGGGAAGAACTTTAGAACATGGAATATCAGAGCTGGAAGGACCATAGACCATGGAATGTCAGAGCTGGGCAGAGTCCAGTACATGGAATATCTGACCTTGAAGGGGCCATAGAACATATATTGAGAACACAGGGCTAAGAGGGACCTTAGATCATAGAAAGTCAGACCCAAGAGGGACATTGGTACTAAAAAAGGGTACCTGCAATGAGAGGGGCCTTTGAGCACTGAATGCCAGAGCTAGAAGTGTCCTTAGAGACCATCTAGTCCACCCCTCCAACCCCTCATGTCACAGAGGGCGACATGCTCCCACAGAGGAGAAGCGGCTTCTTTAGAGAGCTCATGGCCAACCCCAACACTCCCGATTCAATTACTGTTTTTTTCCCCATCCCACACTGCTTCATTTCCATTTCCCATCCTTATGAAGAACCTGCCCTCCCAAATGGGCATTTCTGAGTCATGTGTTAACCCCAGAGTGGCATCTTTACCCTGCTCCTGCTGAGAATCCAGGGACCACCGACCCCTTCCCACTAGAAGCTCCTTGGCTTCCCTTGGCCTCAACAAGCCAACCTCTTTCCTCTCCCTCACTCCACCATCCCCCCTCCTAATAATGCCTGTTTATTTAGGCAAAGGAAGAAGGAGACAATAGCAGTTTATGCCGAGGTAAGCAGGTGCATTCAAACAGTCTGTCTCTCCTCTGTCAGCATTACACCATCATTAGCCAGTGTCTGCTCAGCAGGGTGTACCATTATGTCTCCCACGGCTGATGTAATTATACATTGACATAATTAACCCAGCAAGCCCATTAGGCAGGCCAGCTAAAAATTCATCTATAATTATTTGTTGTGTGCATGCTAATGAGTCCATCTGCACCGCCATTGTACAACACCGAACAAATTAATTTACAAGTCTGGATTTTTTAATAAGTTCAAGAAAATGCTGCCTATTGTGTTGGGTTTCTCGAAAAAATGCCAAGAAGGGTCCAGGGTCAGGGAAGTCGGACCAACATGAGAGTGGCTCAGGGTGCTCTGGTCCCACGCCTGGCTTGCGGGAGACTGCCGAGGGCTCTGCCCTGATTCCGGGATGACTGGAGAGGAAAAATCCAGCTTTGTTGTGGCAAGGGGAAAGAGCCCAGCCCAGCACCCAGCCTGTACAAGTATCAATGCAGGATAATTACATGCAATGGTAATAAAGGATGGCATCCATTCCCGGGTATGTGAATTATAGTATTGATGCTGCATTGTGCTCCAATGTTGTAATTGTTTGGGTCACTGGGATTCCTTCTCCATTCAGTCCTGGAAACTGTCTTGTTGCAGGGCTCCTACACCGGGTTGCCAAGGGTGGCTCAGGTCAGGGCATGAAGACCCTGAAGATGTTAAGTGGAGGTTTGAGAAGGCTTTACAATTTCTGAAGCCTCTTGATTTTTGTTTACGGTGGCAAATCTGTGCATTTATTCACCCTCCCCTTCTTGGCCCCAATGCTTCAGGAGAAGCACTCTTCATGAACTCATGTGGATGGCATTGGAAGAATGGGTCGGTGGTGAGCTCACAGGATGACCGCGTAGTGCTGGGTATACAGTAGATGCCTAATAAATGCTTCTTGCTTTATTAGCCTAGGTTCCAATTCTAACTCTGATCCGACCTCAGGCAAGCTGTTTCATTTCCCCAGTGCCTCACTTTCTTCATCTACAAAGTAAGTGTTTGGACTATATGGCTTCTCTAATCTGTTTTCAAGTCTTAGCAATTCCACCTTCAAAGCGTATTTTGAATATACTCCCTTCTCTCTTCTGACGCTGTCCCCACCCTGAAGCAGACCTGCTTCACTTCATGCCTGAACCATTGCAAAAGCCTGCTGGGGGTGGGGGTGGGAGTCTGCCTGCCTCCAGTTTCTCCCCACTCCAATCCATCTGCCACTCAGCTTTCAAAGTTCCTAAAGTACAGGTCTGATCATGTTACCCCACACTCCTTCACTCAATAAACTCCAACGGCTCCCTATTACTTCTGGGATCAAATATAAAATTGTCCATTTGGCTTTGAAAGCCCTTTACAACCTGGTTTCTTTCTTGCTTTCTGGTCTTCTTACACCTTTCTCCCCTTCACTTAATTTCAAATCCAGTGTCACCCGCCTCCTGGTTGTTCCTTCCATAGGACACTCCATCTCCTGATCATCCCCCATGTCTAGAATGCTATTCCTCCTCATTTCCACCTCCTGACCTCCATCAAGTCTCAGCTAAAACCCTACCTTCTGGAAGAAGCCTTCCTGAGCCCACTGCCACTAATGCCTTCCCTCAGAGATCACTCCCAATGGAACCTGTCTCCATCTTGTTTGTACATAGTCATTTTCATGATGTCTCCCCTGTCTGACTGTGAGCTCCTTGAGGTCAGGGCTTGTCTTTGGCCTTTCTTTGTAGCCCCTTGTGCTTAACTGTATGCTGGATAACTGATTGACCATACTCAATGGGATGAAATGTTGGTGAGATCCAACCCCCACCCCAGGCTCTCCAGGCATGCCCAGTCTCAGAGAGATGGGAGAAGTGGCAGACTCACCCTGGTTTTTTAGATGGAATAATTAGGTTAGTACTGGATTCACAAACTAGTCAAACTCATTTTACAGATGAAATGGATGGCTGCCAGGGGTTAGAGGATCAAAGTCTCATTTAGGGACTGCTTGGATGATGGCCAAGGGTTGTTTCATCATGTACTGCCAGAGGACCTGGAGGCAAGGGTGGAGCATTGAGGCAGCTCAGCATTTGGAGTCAGGGAGGCCTGCGTTCAAATCTAGCCTCAGACACTAGCTGTATGGCCCTGGGCAAGGCATCTCAGTCTGCCTGAATTTCCACATCTGTAAAATGAAGATAATAATAGCAGCCACCTCCCAGGTTTGTTGTAGGGATCAAATGAAATAAGGATTGTAAAGTGCTTAGCACAGTGCCTTGGTACGCAGTAAGCGCTTGACCATCTTGGCTGCTTTCCTCTGGATACCATAAAGCTTATCAACATCAACATATAGTGCCCAGGACTGAACAAGACTATTCCACATGTGGTCTGACCAGAGAAGAGAATGGGCAGGACTTTTGCCTTATGGTTACAAATAAACTTTCTGAATTTAGGTGACTTAGCCAAGGTCACACAGAAAGTTGACAAGATCATAAACTTAGATTGGATTAGAAACTCCTTGAGGGTAGGGATTTCGCCTTTCTTTGCATACCCAGTGTTTGGCACAGTGCCTGAAACATAATAGGCACCTACTACTACTACTACTACTACTACTACTACTACTACTACTACTACTACTACTACTACTACTACTACTACTATTGCTTGCCTGACTTGCCCAAAGTCACACAAATAGTAAATTTCAGGGCTGGGATTTGAATTCAGTGTTGGGGTCTGGTAAGCTATCTTGGATTTGCCTCAGTGCTCCAGCCCAGCTGTTTTGAGCAAGTCCTTCATTCCCTATCCCTTGTGGAAATCTTCCAGGGCCCCTAAGGCCTGGGGCAGGGAAGTTTTGTGTCTCCCTCTTAAGATGACCCAGGAAAGTTTTTCTGTAACAGGGCTGTGCTGATCCTTAAAAAGGGAGACCCACGAAATTACTGGCCAGTTAGTTTCATTTCAATCCTGGTAAAATATTAGGACAAATAAGAAGGCAATTGATGGGCAAACACTTAAAAGAGAAACAATATAATGAGTGATTATCAAAGCCAGTTCATAAAACACAGACTGGCCTGACAGACCCAATAGCCTGCCCTGACAAAATTATAGGTTTGGTGGCCGCTTCATCCTCCTTGATTCTACACACATTCTAGCATGGGGAAGAAAAATAACGTATTAATATAATAATAATAAGAATAATGAAAAGACCTTTGTAGTACAACAGTAACTTACATTTCCCTGGCCTCGGAAGATTTGCAAAATGCTTTATACCCATCAAGCTTTGATCTTCTCAAGTGTGCTGAGTGATCTGGGATCATAAAATAAATCACTAAATCTCCAATTTATCCTGTATTTTTCTTGACTTAGTTGCATGAGGTCTTCCCTCTTGAGCCTCTAGAGAGGACGGACTGTTTTTTGCCTTCCTTTGTATCCCCAATGCTTAGCAAAATGCTTGGCACATAGTAGGTGCTTACACAAATGTGTGTTAACTGACTAAAATGTCTGGATTTGGTCTCTTTCGGATTTAAATCTGAAATGATCTGGGACCTTTCTGAAATGTTTTAGGTTTATGAACTTTTTTTTTTTTTTTGCCCCTAATGACCTTGTCAAGTAGCTCAGACTGGTGTTATCACCCCCATTTAACAGATGAAGAAATAGAGGACCATAAAGGGAAGTCCTCCAGCTTGCAGAAGGCAGAGCCAAGCAGGCCTCCTGACTACAGGCCCAGTGCTCTGCAGTACTGTGCCTGATAGCAGGGAAGGCTCCCTAGCCAGGAGAGCTATTCCAGAGTGGATTGTGGGGGTAGTGAATTCCCTGTCACTAGAAGTATTTGAGTAGATCCTGGGTGACTTGCTGCTGGGGATGCTGTTGGAAGGATTTTTGTATAGGTGTGGGCTGTGCTATCTGGTTTCAGAGGCCCCTGGTACCTCAGAGGCTCTAGGATTCTTTGGTCAAAGAGACCAAAAGACCTTTTGGATTTGGGATCTAGAAGCAGTCTGTGGTCCTGCCTTAGCATCCACTAAAAAAAAAGTGAGGCTCAGTGACATACAGTGACTTGTTCAAGGTCACGCAGGGAGTCAGTAGCAAAGGGCTTGGAGCTGCATCTTCATGAATTCTGGTACAGGACTCTCCCTACTTGACCCTTGAAGTGGGTGCGCTGTCATGCTCTCCCAGCTCCCTGAGATGTCTGGGCCATAGGTCAGTCATGTAGGAGATGTTGATGGGCTGGAGCAGGTGCCCAGAGCAGCCATGGAAAGCTGGGCACAGTGACTAGGGCAGGGATTTCACATGTACTCAATTCAGGCAAAGTCTCCAGGAAGGAAGTAGAGGCAGGGATCTTCCCAGTAATGAGGATCGATAGGACAGAAATAGAGCATGGTCCTGTGATTTAACTATCATGGAGGAACTTTCATGTAAGGAAACTCACTCCACCAATGCAATCAGCACCTTCTCTTCAACATAGAGTGTTAGAGAGTACTTGAGATACTGAAGGGTTAAGGGACTGAAAGTCATGCAGCTGGTGGGATTCGAACCTAGGTCATCTTGACTCCAAGGCCAGCCTTCTGTTCTCTATACTATGCTGTCTTTGAGATGGGGATGATTGTCTTAAAATCTGTCATTAGTTGGGAGCAGCAGGAGCCTAAGGATTCCTCAGCTGGGTACTGAATGGGTGGGGTCATGATGAGACCAGGCAAGGAACATGAGGTTGGAAGTGTCCTGCTGTCTCTGAATATCTGCAGGGTTGGTCTATGACAAGTGAACCTGGGGTCCCTTGGGGCATCATGGGAACTGCTGGGGAAGTGGCCTTCATGTGGGGCAGCCTGGCCTGCTGACGTGCTTTCTCCTGAGATGAACTGACCAGTATGGCCTCCGCTCCTTACTTCAGATGAGCCTCCTCATTACTAGTGGGGTGGGGATATGTTTGCCTTCTAGAGGCTGGTCCCGATGGCCTCTCCAAGAGAAGGTGTCTGCTTCCCCCATCTGCAACGTGCCAGCAAGGAAGAAATGCTGCCTGTGGTCTCAGAAGGTCTGAGGAGGAGACAGCATATCACCTCCCCATGAGTGAAGGAATCCATCCATCAACATTCAGTAAGTGCCTGCTGTATGCTGGGCACTGTGCTAAGCACGTTTTCCTTTGAGACTCAGCTCAAATACACTCCTGAATGAAGCCTTTCCTGCTGGTTCCCTCCTACGAACAGATTTCACAACTTTGTGCTCTGTTTGGCATTCAAGGCCTTTATAATCAGCAACCCCCCACCTTTCCAACCTTCTCCCACCTTATTCCCCAACAGATACTCTTAGGTCCTGGGACTCTGGCCTCCTGATTGGTCAATGAACAAGACACTCCATTTCTCAGTTCTGGGCATTCTCACTGGCTGTCCCTCCTTCTCTCTACCTACTGACCTCACTGGCTTCCTTTCATTCCCAACTAAAATCCCACCTTTCACAGGAAACCTTCTCCAACCCCTCTGAATTCCAGCATCTTCCCTCTGTTAATGATTTCCTATTTATCCTGTACCTAGTTTCGTCTACATGTTGTCTCCCCAACTATATTGTAAGCTCCTCTAGGACAGGGACTGTCTTTTGTCTTTTTTTTTTTTGGTATCACTAGCGTTTTAGCACAGTGCTGGGCACATGGTAGGTGCTTAATAAATGTTTATTGATTTCCTTTTTATCCAGTATACAGTGTGCTTTGTACATATCTGTTTGCATGTGGTCTCTACCATTACAATGTAAACTCCTAGAGGGCAGGGACTGTCTTTTGCTTTTTTTTTTTTATACACCCAGACCTACAGTACCTGCCAAACAGTAGGTGCTTAATAAATGCTTATTGATCGATTGATTGACTGGATACTTCCTTAGACATGTCCTTGTTTTCTCTCTCTTTAGGAGGTAAGGTCCTTGAGGGCAGGGTCTTTTTCATTCTTTGTATTTATTTGTTTTCTCAGCACTGAGGGCAATGCCAGGTACATAACAGGTGCTTAATAATCCACTGCTATTTATCCTTGCTTTAAGGTCAAGGGACCATTGTTCAATCATGATCTATAGGATCATAGGTCTGGAGCTGAAAAGGACTTTAGAGGCAATAACTTTCTCCTTTTTTAGATGAGCAAACTGCAGAGCAGAGAGGGAAACCTGCTTGCTCACGGTTACACAGCTTGTTAAGTGGAGAGTCTTTCGGACTCCTCACTGTCTCATCTGGATGAAATGGCAGGTCAGCCTCCCTCCCCTCCCCCTGCTGTTTAAGTAACTTAAACAAGTTACTTAAACACTGTAGGTCTCAATTTTCACAAATGGGGATGAAAACAATAATTTAGATTTCTTGAATGTTTAAGATTTCCAAATGGCAATTCTCATAACATGCTCTGTGAGGTAGGCAGGGCAAGCGTAGTATCATCATCCCCTTTTGACACATGAGGAGGAAAGAGACAGAATGGGAAACTGAAGGGGTGAAATGACTTAGTACCATTTAAGTAAGTACTTAAATGCTCATTCATTCATCCCTGGGGTTTCTTTCCTGATCAGGCATTATGTCTCCTCCAAAGTCTCCTCCAATTACACACACACACACACACACACACACACACACACACACACACACACACACACACACACACACACACAGTAATTTGTCTTATAATGCTGATCTGAGGAAACTTTTTTTGTATTGCTTACCCCAGGCACCACAAATAATAGTGATGACTCTGGTGCCACGGAGGCAAGAGAGGACAGAAGGATAGACAGACACAAGAAACAATAGAGACAAGAGACAAGCCCAAGGGACAATAAACAGAGAGAGATACAGATGGGGGGAGTTACTCATCTGCATTTCCTGATCCTCCCCTTAATGGGAATCGTTTCCCTCTATTGATTATCTTCTGTTTATCCATTTATCCCATTATCTCCCTAGGTCTCTGGGCAGTTAGGTAGTACAGTAGATAGAGCACCAGTTCTGGAGTCAGAAAGAAGTGAGTTCAAATCCAGCCTTAGACATATACTAGCTCTGTGACCCTAAGCAAGTCACTTCACCTTGTTTACCTCAGTTTCCTCATCTCGAAAAAGGGGACTAATGTGCATCAATGCCTATAAGTGTTCTCATTTAATATTTCACTTGTAAAATTCTGCCTGAATCCCTGGCTGACTATATGTATAGATTTCCATCATCCTATATTTGAGCAGCTAGATGGCACAGTGGACGTAGTGCTAAGTCTGGAGTCAGGAACACTCATCTTTCTGAGTACAAATCTGGTCTTAAAGACTTACTAGCTTCGTGACCCTGAGCAAGTCACTTCACCCTGTTTGCCTCAGTTTCTTCATTTGTCAAATGAGCTGAAGAAGGAAATGGAAAACTACTCTAGTATCTTTACCAAGAAAACCCCAAATAGGGTCATAAAAAAGTCACTTCACCCTGTTTGCCTCAGTTTCCTCATCTGTCAAATGAGCTGAAGAAGGAAATAGCAAACCACTCCAGTATCTTTGCCGAGAACACCCCAAATGAGGTCACAAAGAGTCAGATGTGACTGAAAAATGACTCAACAACCAGGATCGGTGCGAGGATGTGCTATTACATGTACGGTGCTTTGCTTCCTTCGAGAGCTCTTGAAATGCCTCTGCAACGCCTCCCTCCTCAGTTCTGCCTCCTGGCATCTTCAGCTCTCCTCCAGGCTCAGCCCGAGGGGCACCCCCTCCAGAAGTCCTTTGTAGGTTCTCCACCCATCCCCTCTTTCGGTCCCACTGCTTATTCACTTTCCCAGGAATTACATTGGATACATTATATCTCTTTGTAATGCAGTAACTCTGGTACCTAATGCATGTTTAAAAAATGAATTTGTGAGAAAATCTGGAACTCAAAATCTTGTGGAAGTGAATGTCGAAAACTAATATGTATATAAATGAAAAAATGGATTTGTGATTTCATTCCTGCACTCTACCATGGCTAACTGGCACTTGGTCTGGGACATCTATAAAGTCTCCAAGAGTTGCTGGGGGCATTGAGAGGTTCAGTGACCTTTCCAGGGTCGCAGAGTCTCCAAGGATTAGGGTTTGAACTCAAGTCTTCCTGGGAAGCTAGGTAGCCAGTGAAGTTGGAGTCGGGAAGGCCCGAGTTCATATCCAGCCTCGGGCTTTTTATTATTTTGGGCAAATCATTTGAACTCCGCTCCAGTTATTGTAACAGTAATGTAACAATATAATGTAACAGTAATGGCTCTGGTCAATAAATGGTATTCTATAAAATGGTAATGATGATACGAGCATACCGCTCAGGGTTGTTGTGAGGATGGAATGAGATAATATTTGTAAAGTAGTTACCTTGTATAAATGCTAGCAATTGTTATTTTCATATCCAAGGCTGGCTTTCTGTGCCCTACCAGGCATGGGGAACCTGCAGCCTCGAGGCCACATGTGGCCTTCTAGGTCCTTGGGTGTGGCCTTTTGACTGAGTCCAAGTGTTACAGAACAAATCCTGTTGTTAAGGGGATTGTTTTTGCGAAGTTTGGGTTTAGTCAAAGGGCCTAGGGGGCCACAAGTGGCCTTGAGACCTTAAGTTCCCCGAATGTGCCCAATGCCTCTCAAATAATAAATTCCCAGCAGACAGTAGTCACTTAATAATTATAGGTTCAACCGAATCCAACTGAAGAGATTTCAGTGTCTCCCTTGGGAGAACCTCAGCATCTGTCCCCATTGGACCAAACCGTGATGGAGTAACTCAGTACCCCAAATCTTAATAGAGATGGGATTTTTATGGAGTCAAGCCCACTTCTTTCCTACTTTACATTCCGACCCATTCCAATGGGCCTCCATGGAGAGGCAGTTTCCACTCAAGAAGGCGGCCCCATTCCTGGAGAATTCTCATTATTTTCGAACACACAAAGAGTTGGGCTGTGAGCTGTTTTAAGTCTCTGCTCTAAAATGTACACAGTGATGATTATAACTTACTTCCCAGGGTAGCTTCCTTTATTTATTCTCTCTCTCCCTCCCCCCGTATATTGCTGAGTTCCTAGATTTTTCAGCGAGCTTGCAAACTAATTTCTTTCCCCAGTCCTCTTTGGGGTTAAGTCCACAGAGCCCTCCGCTACCCATTCTGAATATCTTTTCCCCTTTGTTGAGGGTGGGGGGTGGGGAAGAATTATTTAGAGGAACAGAGGAGAGGACTCTGTCACATTATGCAGGCTTAAAATGTGTGGAACAGGCATGCTGGTGAATCAAAGGTGTTCTCAACTCTTTTGTCCACGAGTGTTATTTAAGGCATCAGCTAAATGTCAGTAGCTGTTTCTACCAACGTAAATTGAAAGTGAGAGAGGAAAAAAACAACAGCTGAACACAGGCTCACTTTATAATATCTGGAGTCAACTCTTCAGCAAATACAGAAGCAGTGATGGCCCTGGGGAGACTTCAAGCCTTTTCCTCCTGTTCTCTTTTCTCCAAAAGCACCTAGCTCAGGGCCAAGGGTGCATGGTAAGTGCTCAATAAATAGAGCTTGATCAAGAAACCTCACTAGCTCCCTATTGCCTTTAGGGTCATATATAGACTTGGCAATAAAATCCTCTACAATTTGGCTTTTGCCTATCTTTCTAGGCTTATTGTATATCATTCCCTGCCCAGACTGACTAGCTTGCTGGTTTTTCAAATACTCCCTCTCCTTCTGCTGTCTTTGAGCAGGTTTTCCCGGACGCCTAGAAGGCACCTCACCCTCTTCTCGGCTTCTTAGAATTCTAAACTCATGGGTTCCCCTCTGTGAGGAAGTTTTTCCTGTCCTCATTATTTTCTCCCTCACCAAATGATCAAATAGGTACTGAGTTCAAATTTAATCTCAGACATTTACTTGTTGTGTGTGCTGTCTGCCTCAGTGTGCCTTATAGGGCCAGAGGTACATGATTGAATGAGATGGTAATAGCTGATGTTTCTATGGCACTGTAAAGTTTGCCAAGGGCTTTACATATGTAATCTCATGTGAGCCTTACAAGACACTCACTAACCATGTGACCTTGAACAGGTCATTTTACCTTTCTTGGTCTCAGTTTCCCCATCTGTAAAATAAGGGGGTTGGGATCCATGTTTGACTCCAGATCTATGACCCTATTAACACTCTGAGGTAGGTACTATAGGATTTATTCTCATCATTTTACAGAGGGCAAAACAGAAGCTCAGAGAGGTTCATTATGTGTCTAAGGTCACACAGCCATGACTAGCAATATTAATTGCAGCTAGCACTTCTATAATGCTTTAAGGTATACAAAATGTTTTACAAATATGATCTCAATTGATCATCACAATGGACCTGGGAGGTAGGCGCTGTTATCTCCATTTTATAGATAAGGAAACCGAGGCATATTGTCCACTGCTCTACCCACCATGCCACCAGCTGCCCCAGAGGAAGGATCTGAAACTCAGTTCTCTGGGTCCAACTCCCTGTTTCTTTCTGTCAAGCTTTCCCTGTTACAAATGGTGAGGTGTACACTGTGCCCAGGATTAGTTAATGAAGCCTTTTCCATTGCTTATCTCCCAGGATGGCAGTCAAGGACAGCGATGGCTTCATTTCTCACCCTGAGAAACCTGGACCAGCGTTGCTAGGGAGAGAAGATGTGATGTGATGCTGGGCACAGAGGCTAGATTAGATTCTCTCTGCTCCTCCTTTCCCAGCATCCTGCAGCCTCCAAACCCTAGGGCAGGAATGAATGGGGCATCTTCTATGAACAAGGATGATGTCTTTATCCCTTCCTCACCTCCTTCCAGCTTTAAAAATCTGTCTGTCTTCATGGAACCATTCTTACTCCCTCACCTAGCTGCTGATGTCTGGTCCAACGGCAGTGGACTTGGCGTCAGGAGGGACTGGGTTTGAATCTTACCTCCGATAATTACTAGCTGTGTGACCATAGCCAAGTCACCCACTTCTTCTGAGGCTCAGTTTCCTCTTCTGTAAAATGAAGATAATAGTACTGATAGTGTTGACCTCCTGGGGTTATTATAAGGCTCGGATGACATAACGTATATATAAGAGCTTTGTGGGGGCAGCTAGATGGTGCAGTAGATAGGACAGCTAGGTGGCGCCACTGTACATAGTGTTGGGCCTGGAGTCAGGAAGGCTCATCTTTCTGAGTTCAAATCCAGCTTCTGATACTTAGCTGTGTGACCCTGGGCAAGTCACTGTTTGTCTCAGTTTCCTCATCTGTAAAATAAGTTGGAGAAGGAAATGGCAAACCAATGCAGTATCTTTGCCAAGAAAACCCTAAAATGGGGTCAAGGAGAGTTGGATACAAATGAAAATGACTAAACAAAAAGAGCTTTGTAAACTTTAACATGGCAGAAATTTAGGTTATTATTATTGTTACCTCTGTGAGTAGGAGCGTGACCAGGGCCTGGAGTGCAGAGTAAGTTGGCTCTCAGTCATTCATTCCTTCATGGGATGTTAGAGCCAGAAGGGGCCTTAGAGGCCCTCGATTTCAAATTCCTTGTTTAACCAAGGAGAGAGTTAAAGTGACTAGTCCAGGGTCACACAGCTAGAAAGGGTGTGAGGTAGGATTTGGACCCAGTCTTCTTGACTCCAACTCTTAACACTAGCCATTATACAATGGTGTGCTCATTCATTCAGCATACAATACACAGTTATGATGCACCTACTCTACTCCTGGCACTGAGCTGGAGTTCTAGTCCAAAACCAAAAAGCCTTCCTGTCTTCAAGGAGCTTATTCTTTTCTCGGTTCAGTTGTTTCAGTTGTGTCTGATCTTTTGTGACCCAAGTTGAGATTTTCTTGGCAAAGATACAAAGGGAGTGGTTTGCCATTTCCTTCTCCAGTTCATTTTATAGATGAGGAAACTGAGGCAAACAGTTTCAAATCCCTCCTCCAACAGTTATTGGCTATGTGACCAGGATAAGTTGCAATATATTGCAGAATATAATATTGCATCATCTTCCTGAACTCAGGAAGATGAGTCTTCTGGACTCCGAGACTGCTGCTCTATCCCCTGTACCACCTTCTTGCCCACAATATGACATAGATAATGCTAATTTATGATTTTCTAAGTTAATATGTATCCTATAGGGATCTGTTTCTATTTGCTTCTGACAGCACTGCTCCAGGCAACTTTTTAATATAGTAAATTACAAGGAATGTGCCAGTTTGCCTTGGTCAAGGGAGCTCTGCAAGTTAATGAAATCACGGGTCTGGTCTCTATCTCTTACCCAATGCTTGATACATTATTATTATAATTATTCATTATTATTTTGACCCAAATCTTTATTTGTATAAGGAATTTCCTCTACAGATGAAAACTGGGAATACACCTGTATCTAAAGTCTTTAAAGGGTAGTAGATAGAGCACTAGCACTGGAGTCAGGAGGGCCTGAGTTCAAATCTGGCCTCAGACACGTGACACTTACTAGCTGTACCTTGGACAAGTCACTTCACCCTGTTCAACCACAGTTTCCTCATCTGTAAAAAGGGCTGGAGAAGGAAAAGGCAAACCACTCTAGTATCTCTGACAAGAAAGGGTCATGAGTCAAACATGATTGAAGAACAATGATATATTTCTATGTGTAAATGTCATCCCCCAAGATAGAATACAAGCTTCTTGTTTTTGTCATTGTATTTCCAGTGCTTAGCAGGGTGCCTGGTACAGAGTAGGCACTTAATAAATGCTTATTGATTGACTGATAATACCTAGCACAGTGTGTCAAACATAGGAGGGATAGAGACTTGAATGAATGATTTAGGGAACTCCTGTATGAGGGGATTCCCTCTATTAGTGCAGGTCACTGATGGCTGTCTTTGTGTTCTCAAAGCACATAGTAGGTGCTTAATAAATGCTAGTTTATTAGCATTTAAGTAATTTACCCAAGGTCACAGAGCCAGTTTGTGCCAGAGGCCTCCCCCAACACAGTAGGAGCTTCATAAATGCTTTTGGTTGATGGCCCCAGAGGTCCCTTCCAGTTCTTCATATGGGATCGTATGGTCCTATGATTGATTGCTTGTATGCTCCCTGTAATAGAAGGGCATTGGGCAGAAGGTGGATGACCCCTGATCTGGGATGTTTCAGAGGGGAGTCTGTGGTGAGTAAGGATTTGACGGTCCTTCTTGCTCAGAGATCTAGAGATTCTGTCACCCGGGCTCCTGAAACATGAGTATTTGGCGACTGGCCATTGGCCCGGATTCCCTCTTCTTCATTTCAAGTAGCTGGGAAGTAGCTGGCTCTCAGGAAAAGCCCCAACTTAATACAGAGCATGGGGCAGATATGACCTGGGAGCCCAGAACTGAACAGTTCCATGTCAATATATAGACTGACTCGGCTGCCCTCCCAGAACATCACTTCCCCTGCTCCCTGTCTGAAGATCCGCCAGGAAAAAAAGGAAGAACGAAACCCAAATTCAGAAGCATTTGAAATGTAACAGGCCCTTTGATGTGCTGAGTGGGGAGGGCTGACAGGGATGAGCAAACAGGGATGTGGGAGATGCCTGGCCAGGCTCCTGATAGTTAGGAGAAATAACAAAACCAAACAAAAAAGCGATAGAAAATGGAACAGTCTTTGTACAATAGCCCCTAACCTGTTCTTTATGCATAAAAACCACTTAATCAAATGACTAATTCATTTTGATTACAGTAGATCTGAACCTCCTGAGGAAGCCGGCAAAGGATCTGTAATATTTTAATATAAGACAAGCCTTTCCAAAGGTATTGTCTCGGGAGCTCGATTTAAGGCAACTATTCTAACTTCAGCCACTAGCTGATGCTATTGGACATACAGACGTAGAAATATGTCTATTTTAGCATCTGCGGAGAATCGAGGAAGAGAGAGGGCCTCTTAACACTCCTACTGGGTCCATCTGAGGGGAAGCGGCAGGCGGGGGTTTGTTGGGCTTTTTTTAGGGAAACGGGAGGAAAAGAAACGACGTCCGAGATGCTGTTTAAAAACACATATATGCAGAGCTATGCGTGAACCCCTCCAAAATATCACGGAGACAGAAGCCTCCCACCATCTGGGCCAGACTGTGTGCGTCTGTGTGGGTTGGAGCACTGGGTACTGACAGCCACTTGTCAGTCTAACTTGGAACCCAGCGCCTTAACTTTCTAATGGTGGATGAGCTTGTGGGGCCTTGTCTTTTTTCTTTCTCTCTCCCTCCTCCCTTCTTTCCTTTCCTTTGCTCTCATCTTTTTTCTTTTTTTTACTTCTGCTTTTTTCCTTTCTTTTTGCTTCCTTTCTTTTTTCTTTTTCTTTCTCCTTCCTTTCATTTTTCTTTCTCCTCTTTCCTGACTCCTTTTCTTTATTTTTCTTTCTTTTCTCTCTTCTTCCTTTCTTTTTCTCTTTCCCCTTCCTTTCTTTATCTCTCCCTTCTTTCCTTTCTTTCTCCCCCTCCTTTTTCCTTTCTCCTTCTCTTCTCTTTTTCCTTTCTTTTCTCTTTTTTCTTTTTTCTCTTCTTTTTCCTTCTTTCTTTCTTTTCTCCCATGGCCCCTCAGCGATCACTCAGGGATAGATTTCATTTTGGAGAGGAAGAAGTTACCTCATGTGAGAATCATTGATACCAGTTTGGATCTTGTGCTCCCAATCCTCATGTGCTCAGTGCTTCCAAGATGTCCCACTGTAACATCCTTCCTGGGCATAGGCATACTTTTTCAGATTTAGGTCTATTAGAAAAATTCCCTATTCTAATGCCATAGTTGTCTCTCCATCCCTGTATTCTTCACAGGACCACTGTAGTTATTCTCCTAAAGCACAGGTCTCACTATGTCTTTCTCCTGCTCAGCAAACTCCAGTGACTCCCTATTATCTCCAAGATCAAATACAGAATCTTGTTTGCCATTTAAATCTCTATACCAGGTGACCCTTCCCTTCATTTCTGGTCTTCTTAGATTCTACTGCCTCCACACAGTCCATGATGCCGCCATATTGGATTGCTTGATGCTCCATCATCTTAGTGCTCCATCATCTCCCATCTTCATGACTTTGCATTGACTGTATCCATACATGGAATGCTCTCCCCCTCACAAGTGCTAACTCTAAAAACACCTGGCTTCTTTTAAGACTTTGGAGGGGTTCTGGCTTCTTTTAAGATCTACTAGTCCAGTGCCCCCAGCTGCCTTTCCCTCTAAGGTTTCCTTCCATCTATAAAGTTCTGATGTATATGCTACATTCCTGATGAGAATGTAAGGTCCTTGAGGGCAGGGGCTGTTTTTGTTTTTTCTTTTTTATCACCAGTGCCTGGATATTTTAAGGGTCTAATAAATGCTTATTGATTGGTTGATTAGATTTCTGAACTTTCCTTAGGGATGATTAAAGAAACTAACTCTGGGTGAATAGTTGACTACTAGTTAATGTGTTACACCTCCTAGGTAATAAATACACTGGCATTTCTGGTGATCTAACCCAAGAAATGCTGGATATCTAGGCAAGGTCACTGGGGTACTCGTTTTGGTTCAAGGTGGGATATCAGTGAAGAGAGGGCTTCAGAAGTAGGTCTGTGCTCCTGTGGATAGAGACTGTGGGCTCCTGCACTGATAGGAAGCAGGAATGTTTGCTTTACTACACAGCTTTCTCTCTCTGTCTCTCTCTCCCTCTTCCCTCCCTCCTTTCCTCTCCCTCCCCTTCTCTCTCCTTTTCTTCCCTATCCCTTCTCATTTCCCACCTCCCTTCTCCTTTTTTCCCCTTTCCTCTTCCCCATCTCTCTCTCTTTTACTTCTCCTCTCCCCATCTCTCTGAATCTCTCTCTCTTTCTCCTTTTCCCCCCTCCATTCTTCCTTCTCCCTCTCTGTCTCCCTGTTTTCCCCTCTCTTCTCCCTTTCCCCCTTTTTCTCCTCCCCATCCCTCTCTTTCCCTTCCTTTGTTTCTCTGTCTCTCCCTCTTTCTCCTTCTCTCTTTTCCTCCTCCTCCCTCCCTTCTCCCTGCCCTTCCTCCACCATGCTGCATCTTAGCTATACACTTCCCATGTTCCTACAAGCCTGCTGAGAGATGAATACTCAGTAACAATCTGATTCTCCCTTTCTCTCTGTTCAGGGCCAAGGGGACCAGAACTTCTGAAGGCCTCCATCTCTTGAGGCTGGATACAGGCCTAAGAGGCAGAGAATAGTGCAGTGGAGACAGTACTCAACTTAGAGTCAGGAAAACTTGTGTTTGAACCTCATCAGCTGTGTGACCTTAGGCAAGTCACTTAATAGCTCTGAGCCTTGGTTTCCTTATCTGTAAAATTTGATGATTTCTAAGGTCCCAGTTAGCTCTAAATATATGACCCTATGAGCTGGTAGGCAGATTTCTGACCATCCAAAGCTAAGCCTCACTGGTCCAAAATGTCTTCTTTCGGAGCTCCCTAACCCTGTCTTCCCCTTACACTTGTTGCTGTTGTCTCTGAACTGAGTTTCTTTCCATTCTCTGCTCCCTGACCAAGAACTCTGGAGGGTAAAGACAGATTTAGTGTCCTCTTTTTGAAAATGGAAATGATGCTGATGATAGCTAACACAACTTTAATTATCACTATTTTATAGATGAGGAAACTGAGATCCAGAGAGGGGAAATGATTTACTAAGTTTGCATGGGTAGTAAGTATCTGAGGCAAGATGTGAACTCAGGTCCTTTGTCTCCTAAATCAGTGATCTCTGTACTGTACTTTACTGCCTTTCCAAAATCTAGTTTCCATTTTGGTTAAAATTTTTTCACTTACAACAAATAACTCTAAAGATATTGTAACTGACCTTTAAGCCGTGACTATGGCATAGTTTTTTCCTTGTCTATATGGACAGCACCTCTGGCAGGCTCTTCCTAGTCTATCGCGGCAGTTGCATTATGGATCCCACCTTCTCTCTCATTTGGTCACCGTGATAGCAACAATCATTGCTGACATCTTCGTAGCACTTGGTGGCTTACAAAGAAATTTCCTCAAAATCATTCTGTGAGGTATCTACTGCAGTTATTCCCTTTTCACAGCCAAGAAAACTGAGGTACAGAGAGATTAAATGTCCAAAGTCACCCAGTGGCAGAGCCTGGATTCAAACCCAGGTTTCCAGACTTCCATTCCATCGCCACATTTACCTCACCAGGTAAAAGGTGTCCCCAAAGGCCAATAATGCAGCTTCTCATTATTCCCCAACGCTAGGGTTTTCATGGGAACTAACTGTATAACATATTGCTGGCTAACATATACCATACAGAAGAACAGTTTGGCAATTCTCAAATTAGCAAACTACTTATTTCTGCTTCTTTTGCAAACGATAATAACGTCTCAGCTTAAGTAAGTATTTTGAGTTGCTGAATCTTAACTCTAGATATCAGTTCCAGAAAATGTTGAGAGGGCCTGGGTCCCTGCTGTGACATTCAAACATAATCTCATTTACCAACGGATGCCCTAATGGCTCAAAAAAAGGTGGTGCGTCTTAATTAGAATGGAACAAATGATGAGCCTTGTCAATGAAAGATTAAAAGGACCCTGATGAATGAATTTGTAATTGTTCTTCCCTATTTTGGTGTGAAAAACAGACCCACGCACACCACAATAGATGTTTATGTCTTATAGCTATATATATATATATACATCATACACAGGATACCACACATACATCCATGCATGCACACACACGTGAGCAAATACACAGAGACAGGGCTAATGATCTAGATGCCATACTGGTCTGGTGATCTCAGCACTCTATCCTGAACACTCACTTTTAGCTCAATTCAAGAAATAACTCCTAAATACCTACTATGTGCCAAACTGTCATCCACAACAAGGAAGCAAGAGCCAAACCCAGAATTTAGGTAACCTGAAGCCCAGTGCTTGGACAGATGATCATTCTCTACAGTAAATATAGAAGGGCTCACTGTAAAAACCTGAAATTTCCAGTTTCAGAAAAGAAAGAGAAACAGAGAGAGGAAAAAAGAGAAGAGAAAAAATGAGAGAAAGAGGAAAATGAAAGAAAGGAAAAGACAGAGAGAAAAAGGAGAAAGAAGAAATAAAAGAATGAAGAGGAAGAACATGAAAGAACAGGAAAAGAGGGAGAGGAAAAGAGTGAATGAGGGAGAGAAAGAGGAAGATGAAAGAAAGTGGGAAAGGATAAAAATGAGGGAGAAAGGAAGAGAAAGAATGAGGGAGAGGAAGAGGGAGAGAGGAATAGAAAAAGGAGAGAGAGGAAAAGGAAGAATTAGGGAAAGAAAGAGGCAGATGAAAGAGAGGAATAAAAAAGAGGGAGAGAGAAAGAGAGAGGATGAGAGGGAGAAAAAAACAAAATAGAGAGGGAGAGAAAGAAAGAAAATGAGGAGAAAGGAGAAAAAGGGAGAAAGAAAGGAAGGAAGGAAAGAAAGAAAAGGAAGGGAAGAAAGAAACACAAATCCATGGAAGGAAGGAAGGAAGGCAGCAGGGAAGAAAGAATGGGAGGGAGGTGAGAGAAAGAATGTGAAAGAGAGAAAAAGAGGATAAAAGAGAAGAAGAGAAAAACCCAACTCACCACGTCAGTCCTCTCCCTGGCTCATCTCTTATCGCTAGGCCATCGCTGGACTGGCTGCCCTGATTTTAACTAATCACTCAGCTAACAAGTTAGCTGCCTTTAAGCTCGGGCCGGTATCCAGTGATTCGGCAAACACAATAAAGAAATCAGCCCGTCACCGATACAGAAGTCAGAATGAGGTTTAAATCAAATCATCCTCGACAACAATGACATTAATTATGCTTTTAACACGTTTTTACTGCTCTGTTTTTTTTACTTCACGCCACATCTGTGTGAACAATATCGAAAAGATTTACGATTTTCTTTCGTAATTACAGACATACAGCCAGCTCACTTATCAAAATACTTGCTGAGCAATCAGACCATATAGCATTCTCGGCAAAAGATTTGTGTTGACAGCAGCCATTCAAAACAAAAATGTTGAATCAGGGCTTCCAAAAAAAAAAAAAAAAGCCTTCGACAAATAATTTGCCTGTCAAGAAACAGAAAAACAGGGGAGTGAGCGCTTGGGCATTCTGGCGAATTCTAACGGAATATTATTTCCAAGGGAGGGAGTTGGGGCTGACATGCTCAGAACACTGGCAACCGAGCTGACATTTGATTCTTGTATCTCCAGATAAAATTTAATGAGAACAAAAATATGTCTTCCTAATTCCCCTAAGAAATCATTAAAACATTTTGTTATTCTTAAATGTCTCGAAAATGAATTAGAGGCCCTGAAGGAGCCTTTTGTAGGGTACATCTCCATCAGTTACAGGCTGCTCATTCTCAGACTTGTTGACAGCTGGGGCTGACTTCCCCCATCTCTTATCAAGGAGAGCTGGAAAATGAAGCAATCAAAACCCGCATCAGGCTAGGAATGACCTTCCTTTTTAGTTGGGGGGGGGGGTGGTGGCAGGATAGAAATATGGGACTTTTCTCTTAATCATGGGAGTTCTTGGGCCAGCTGAGCCAATCTGGGGGGTAGGTTCCAACCCTGGCTACTGTCCAGAGCCATGGTCCTGACTAGCTGTCCTCCATCCCCTGGTATTCCAATTGGATCATCCCATCCAATCTCACCATCATTATAGGAAGTGTTTACTATGTGCCAGGCAGGACTTAGGAGTCTATATTCTATTGAAGGTGGTAGTGGGAAGGACATACAGGACATATAAATAGATGAGTATATGTATGATCCTTTGGAGGCAGCTAGGTGGCTTAGTGGATAGAGTGCTAGACCTGGAGTCAGGAAGACCTGAGTTCAAATATGACCTCAGATGCAAATCACTACACCTTTGATTGCCTTATTCCACTGGAGAAGAAAATGGCAAACCACTTTCGTATCTTTCTCATGCAAACTCCATGGATGGTGTTGGCATGTTATGGTTGATGGGTTCACGAAGAGTTGGACACAACTGAATACTAACAAAAATGATCTTTTGAGGAATGAAAGGGAGAACGCTAGGGATTTAAAAGTAGGTATGGGGTGCAGCCTGCAAAGACAAGGAAGTCTGAGGCAGAGGGGCTGGGTTTTGGGGAATAGATCTCCAGTAAGGAAGCACCCCATTAGTCCTAGAGGCAGCCCATCCCGCAGCAGTATAGAGCTAACTAACAATCAGAAGTTCTTCCTGACCTCAAAGCATAAATTAGCCCCTCTTCAGTTTCCACCCATTATTGCCCAGCTGGACCAAGCAGAATGAGCAGTCATTGGATTACTGGAAAATGGTGATCGGGTGCCCCCCTCATTCCCGAACCTTCTGTTCTCCAGACTAAACACTCCTTATTTCCTTCAACTAGCCCTCATGTGAAATGATCTTGAGACCCTTCCCTATCCTGACTGCCTTCCTCTAGTAGGGTACCCTGTCTCTGCTTCCTTCTCTCCCCCCAAAAAAGTACAAAACAGAAAACTGTGTTAATATAGGGGCCTGTTGCAATGTGACAGTATAATATGTGCACCCTTTAAATGGAAAATGGCCAAGATGACTTAGAGTTAGGAAGGTGCATGGACCAAGTCTCAGGGGAAGGAAAGACTCCGGCCTTGTGGGCAGGCTAAGTCGGGTAAACCTTTCTATTCCACACAGAGACTCATGAGTGATAAGACTCCTCAGCCTCCCTGCTTAGGGCGGTTGCTGCCTAGAGAAGGATCAGATGCTCCAGCAGAGGGCAGAAGGTCTGAGTCAGGGATAGCCCACTGTCTTTTGAAAAATGACTCTTCTTTGGATGGGCCTGGGGATTTCATTTGTAGGAGGAACTCCCAAAGAGGAAACCGTCTCCATGAATGCAAATTAGCAGCTATTCTGCAGTTTACATTTGTCTGAGGCTGAGTGACTCTGCCCAGGGCCACACAGCTAGTACTTGTCAGAGGGGGCACTTGGGCCAGGTCTTCCTGATGCCCAGGTTGGCTCTCTGCCCACCCAAATTCATTCCAACTCAGCCAGTCTCTGTAATATTAGCTTAAGAAAAGGCTTGTAAGAAAGCAGTCTGGTAGGGGAGGAGGTGAGGCATGATTGGATGCATCTTAAAGACAAATAGAAATGAATCTGGAGATCTTGGTTGAATTCCTGGCTCTGTTTCAATTATTAACCAGGTGTCTTTGCAAGCCATTTCCTCTCTCTAGGTTTTGGTCTCCTGCAAATGAAGGTGTTGACTGAAGTTATAATTTTTAAGGGCCCTCCCAGCCCTGACATCCCCTGTTCTAAAGTCTCTCCCAGCTCTGACATTCCCTGTTCTAAGGCTCCTCTCAGGCCTGACATTCTGTTTTAAGGTCCCTCCCAGCTGCGACCAATCATGTTCTAAGACCCTTCTATGTCTGACATTCCGTGTTCTCCTGGCTCTGATAGTCTTTGCTCTAAGGTCACTCCCAGATCTAAAATTCTGTCTTAGTCTACTGATGATTAATCAGTGCTTTGGATTACTTATGTCACGGTTCTCTCCCATTAGTAACACTTGCATTGGGACACATGAGTATCTGTCATCACACCAGGTTTCATAGTCCTTGGACATCCTAAGTCAGCACTTTTGCCCATCAGTGCTAGAGAGGGATGGTAGTGAATGTTGATAATAAAAACATCTCAAATCTATTAAGTGTTTCAGAGTCTCCAAATACTTTCTTTACAAGAATTGAGAAAGGGTGGATAGTGCGGGGTTTATTACAGGTTTATTACCCCATTTTACAGGGAAGCAAACTGAGACTAAGGTACAAAACAATTGTCCATTGGTCCCTTAACTAGTAAGTAGCAGAGGTGACATTCAAACCCAATTAAAATTCAAGGCCCAAGTTCCACCTGCAGCAATGTGATGATTTTGCAGTGGTACTGGAGGTGAGAGGTGAAGGCTTGGCACAGACAGGGCAAGGGTTGTCGGGGTAGCAGGAAGGGGCAGAGTGTGGACACTTCCTTTGGAGTCTGTAACCAAGTCCATTATCACTGTTCATCAGAAGGCTGGAAGTTGCCTTTTTATATATCTTAATATTATCAGGCACCAGGCATTGGCAGGAAAATAGCCTTTCTCCAACGGGGCTTCTCACTTGATCAGGGGGCCAAGGAATGCCTAGACCAGGGACTGCTGAATAGGGGAAAGCTGGCCAGCTGGCCAGCTAACCTCTGATGAACCAGAGAGAGAAGGCAACTGGAGCAGTCTGATGAGGAGAGAGCTCGCCCCAGCAATATTCCCCAGGAAAGAGGAACCCAGAAACCTTCCCATCTAGGACAGCAAGGCACCACTCAAGAATACATCACAGAGGTCAACCTTCCTAGGCTTTAGCTGCTAGGTAACCTATGTCTGAAAGTCTTAACAATCCCTCCTCATCATTAATTATTCAAGTAAGTGGTCCCAGCTTTTCTTACCTGGTGCTTCAATTAATTGCTTGTAGACACTCAGGAAGGCAGACTCAGCCTCCTGGCTTCTCTTACTAAGGGCAACCACCTTTGGGATCCAGAGGAAGAAAAAAGAAGACAAGAAAGAAAGAGAAAAAGAAAAAAGAGAGAAGATCACTGGTAACTATGGGAATCAGAGTCTGGGGCTAAACTTTAGCTTTTTACATGTGAGCACCCCTGGGGACAGGATGAGGGAGAGAGTCTGCAACAAGCCCACTTGGTGTATCCATTAATTACATTAACTAATCATTATCAATATTTAAGTGTTTACTTAATATTTATTTAAGTTTAAAATTTAAATGACATTTATTATGAATAATTAATTCATGCTTTTATTAAGCACCAACTGTGTGCCAGGCATTGTACTGGGCAATGGGTTTGCAAAGATAAACATGAAATCCATCCTGCTGTCAAGGAACTTATGGGGTGGGGCAGGGTGGGTGTGGGGACAGCACATATCTATACAAGCAAATCAGCATAACACGATTCAAAGCAATTTTGAGAGGAAAAGAAACTCATAACTGGGGGAGTAAGATGGCCTCGTGTAAGTGGTTGGAACCTGGGGTGTAGTTGGGGGGAAGCTGAGGATGCTTGGGAAACAGATGATGAGGAAGGGCTCCCCAAATATGGGGATGTTAGCTGAGGGGCCTCTTTCAAGCTGTTGCAGAAGTAGGATGTTCTAACAACACTTCTATTTTGTTTTTTCAGGGAACATGTATGTGCACGTGTGTGCTCTCACATGTGTTTTGGGAGAATGGTTAAGTTGGAGAAAACCTCAATTTTCTGCTTCTAAAAATGAAAATGAACCCAGAGAAGTTGCTGCAATTAAAAAATGAGTTGAAAGGCTCTTAAAACTCTTTAGATATCCCATGGCTTCTTCAACAAGGAGTGAGCCATCGATGGCAATGAATGAATGAGGAAATCAAAACTGTAGCATTCTATGAGGCGACAGAGCGTCTTCATTCATTCAGAAATATTTTTTGAGTGCCTACCATGCACAGGACTGAGAAAACCTCTCTTGTCCCACCCCCCCTTTTTACCCTGTCAACACACATATACACACATGCACACACATACACATATGCATGTGCACACACACACACTTTCCATTCAAACTCCAAACATTGGAGAATGACCCCAACTGGATCTCTGCCCATCTTGGTTACCTCACCCATGCCAAACAGGCTTTGTGTGACCCACACAATAGAAACAAGACAGTCTTGGCCTCGATGCCTCGTTGCCTGGTGATTCATTTGACCACAACTGTCAAATTCCACCCCTAGAAGTTCCCAAGGATGGTCCACACTCTTTGAGTGTATGTATATTTGGCTATGATCTCTCAGTCCTTGGTTCTCAAGTTGATGGGGCTTTTGCAATAGTCTTGTTGTCGGGAGATGTGGACTATGATGGGGTTTACTATATCAGATATGAAAATATATTTTCTCTCTACTCTAGAAAAATCTGACATTAATATGATTTCCTAACTGTGTGATCCTTCTTTCCTTCCTTCTTTCCCTTGTTCCTTCCCTCTTCCTCTTTTCTCCCTTTCTCTCTTTCCTTTCTTCCTCTCCTTTGTTATCTCCCTTCTTCCTCTTTTCCTCTTTCCTTCCTCCCTTCCTCCCCCCTCCTCCCTTTTCTCCCTTCCTCCAATCTGTACAGAACTAAAATTGCCTCTAATTCCTGCTTTTCTGAGTCATTCAAGACAATAATATAACAACAACTGACATTTCTCTCTTACTTAAATGTTGTACAAAGCTCTTTACATATATTCTCTCAGCTGACACTCACAACTATTCCATGAAGTAGGGGTTGTTATCATTCTCATCTTCCACACGTGCAAACTGGGGCTCTGAGTTTAAGTGACTTGCTCAGGGTCACATAATGGGGAGGTGTCTGAGGTTGGATTTGAACTCACATCTTCTTGATTGCAAATCCAGTGCTCTAGCCACTAAACCAGGTCTCCCCTCTACCAATAATAGCTAATGTTTTTATAGCATTTAAGGTGTGCAAACAGTATCTCATTTGATTCACACAAAACCCTGTGAAGTAGGTGCTATGTTATTTCCACTTGACAGAAGAGAAAACTGAGGTTCAGGGTCATACAAATAGGATCTGAAACCAGGAAGGTCTGCCTGACTCCCAGTCCAGGGTTCTAGCCATGCCTCTAAGACCTGTGTTTGAATGAGATACAATTGCCCATGTCTACTTATTCAATTGGAATCTTGAATTCCCATCCATCCTTCCCTTCACTGCCTTCAAACCAGAGTTAAATATATTCCTGTAATACATTTCTGATAAGATCTCCCTTTTAATCATTTACTACATGATTGTTGGGGTCTGCCTTCAATCTGGGAAGGACAGCTTCCTGAGGCTGCCTCTAATTGGCGCTTTACAAAGGCAGTATAATAAAGTTAATAATAACGGTGTAGAAAATTCTTGTTTATGAAGTGCTTTTATGATACCAAGCACCAAGGAAATATTCTCTCATCTGAGCGTTCTATAGTGCTGAGATTTTTCAACCTTGATCTGCAGGTTCCAAGTCTATGCCTTGACTGAGACTGAAGCCCATCAATAATGTAGGTGACCAGATACTGCCTGAAGACCCCTCCTGATGAGGAACTCATCACTTCTTGATAAGCATAACCCATTCTACTTTGGGACAGTGGGAAGGAATATCACCCCTCTTTACAGAGGAGGAAACTGAGGCGGAGGGTAAGTGACTTGTTCAGGATCACCCAACTAGGAAGTGACCAAATTTGAACTTGGGTCTTCTTAACTCCATCCCTGGCACTCTATCTGTTTTTACCACTGGTTGCCTCATTAAGGAATGTTGTCTTGTAATATCTTTTCTTAAAAATCATTCACCAATTTAAAGAGTTGGGAGGGATCTCAGAGGTCATCATCTAGTCCAACTTATATCCCCTCAAGAATCCCTGCCATAATATACTTGGCAAGTGGTTACATAGGGTCAGCTTGAAGACCTCCAAGGAGGGGAAACCTGCGACCACCCAGGGAAGTCTGTTTCACTTTGGGATGATTCTAACTGCTAGTGAGTATTTCCTCATATCCTGACAAAGTCAATCTCTTTGCAATTTCTACATATTGCTCCCAGTTCTTCCCTCTGTGGACAAGTCTCTTCTACATGAAAATCCTTCAGTTACCTGAATTTGGCTCTCATATACCTGCTTCCTCTGACTCCTTCCCCAATTTTTTCCCCCTTTTCCTCCTCCAGGTGAAATATCCCCACCTTCTTCCAGTGATGCCATGTACTCAAGGTCTTTCAGCTTCCTGCTTTTCCTCCCCTGGATGCCTTCCTACTAATCAAAGGATCCTGGTAACCAACCTAGAGTTGGAAGGATCCTAAGCAGCTGTCTAGTTCAATCCTCTCATTTTCTGGGAAAGTACTGAAGGCCAGAAAAGTTAAACAACTTGCCCAAAGCCACAAAGGGAGTCAGGATCAAAGCAAGGATCAATGTCTTTCCCAAAGTGTGGTACCCAGAACAAGACTCCAAAGGGGTGTTGTCCAGAACTGAACTCCAGTTGTGGCTTTCACAAGGCAGAGGTCAGAGGTATTAAAGAGAAGGTAGCAGCCTAGTCAATATAACTCAATTAGCTTAAGTAACAAAGATTCCTCCAAATGTCATTTCCCCTTGGACTCGAGGCGTTTTTTCTTCCACTTCTGCTGCCTTCACACTCTTGAAATTCCTGTGCTTTTTCCACCTTGGAGCATCCCTCTGCCCTGTATGGCCCCTTTCTCCTAACAGGAATCCCTACTAGGACCTCCATTATGAAGAAGAGTTCAGGCAGCCAGTTTTTTTTCCTTTCATGGCTCTGATTTCTGACTCTCTGACTCCACCATCAACCCTGCCCTGCCCTCCTCAAACTGCTGTCTTATTTTGTGCTGTGTTTATCCTCAGCATTCAGCACAGTGCCTGGGATACAGTGGGAGCTTAATAAATACTTGTTGACTTCTTCCTGCCTAAAGAGGCGTAGGCCAGATAGCTTTCTGGCTAGGATTATAAAGCTAAGTGGTACATATATGACTTTTGGACAAACATACTAGAACATTGACATTCAAATGAATGGGATCCCTTCAAAGTAGTTTGCTTCAGAGGCTATTCATCTATTCCAAAGATGAATATAAAAAAATCTTTCTTCAAACCCTTCTGGAAGCTCTTTATCTGGAAGTGGTTGTGAACAATTCACAGTCTAGACAGTTCAATCCAACAAATATTTTTTTCTCTTCTGAATGCTCTTTAGAGAGTTGGTTAGGTGGTGTAGTGGACCATGGTGGTCAGATTGTTTAATTTCTTAGGACCTCAGTTTCCTCATCTCTAAAATGAGAAATCTCTAAGATTGTTTCCTTTTTTAAACTGTATGATCTTTGCTTTTTGGGGGTAGATTTGAATTTTGGAAGTGGTCCAAAGCTTTTCAGAGGCTAGGCTGGTCACTACAATGGGTGGCCAAGCTGGGTAGCATTAGTTAGACTTTTAATATGGGGCATGATTAGAAATGGATATTTTTACGTGGCTTGGAAACAGGTCCTGAATATAATTCCAAGGGGAAGTTCAAAACCATTTTGAGCAAAGACTTTCTCTGGAATAAGAGTGTGACCTCCCACAGTGACAACATTTGTTGAATCACAGACGAAAGGGACCTCCGAGGTTCCTTCGTTTGACCCATTCCTGAACAAGAAAAGAATTCTCTCCTTAATGTACAAGGGGTAATCCAATGTTGATTGCACACCTCTAGGGATGGGGAACTCACTGCTTATTGTGGTATCTCATTCTACTCTGGAATAACTAAACGTTCAGAAGTCTGTTAGCATCTGAGAAAAGGAGTCAGCAACTGAATAACACTAATCTTGGGGCAAATGATATTACCTCTGTGAACCTCAGTTTCCTGAACTGTCAAAATGGCAGTAGGGGTGGGAGAATATCTGCTTTACTAACATCCAAGGACTAGGGAAGGTATAGTCTCATTGTCCTTTGCCCTGATCAGATCACACCTGGAGGACTGGGTTCAGTTCTGGGCACTTTATTTTAGGAGAGACATTGATAAACTATGGAGAATGTCCAGAGAAAGGCAACCCAGGAAGTTGTGAAGTTCAAAGGAGACAAAAGTATAAAAATGCTCGGGAAGGATTTAATATATGCTTTTCCTTCCTTCCCTCCCTCCCTCCCTTCCTTTTCTTCCTTCCTTCCTTCCTTCCTTCCTTCCTTCCTTCCTTCCTTCCTTCCTTCCTTCCTTCCTTCCTCCCTCCCTTTTCTTCTTTCCTCCCTCCTTCCTTCCCTTCTTTCTTTCTATTTTACAAATGTCAAAAATTCTTCTTCTTATAAGCATTATCATTGCTTACTCCATGCCATTACTTATTGGAGAGGGAGACAAAGAGAAATAATTTTGCTCATGTTCCCGTGAACAAAGTTTTGCATAAATATATGAAAACATTTATTTAACTACAACCTTCCCTTGTGAAGGAGGGCAGAGAGAAATGCACAGGATTCTGGAGTGTGTGTGAAAATTTGTGTATGTGTGTGTGTGTGTGAGAGAGAGAGAGAGAGAAAGAGAGAGACAGAGACAGAGAGAGAGACAGAGAGAGAGAGAGAGAGAGAGAGAGAGAGAGGGAGAGAGAGAGAGAGAAGAGTGTGTAGGGGCAGTTCAGGTAGCGTCATCTCAAAGAGGTCACAAATAGAGAGACCTTTGAAATCTCGACATCAGAAATAGTCTGTGGCTGATGAAGCACAAGACATTGATATCACACTTTTTTCCCCTAATAGATAAGGGATTAAAATAAGTTTGGTCTCCCAAGTATTAAAATAAGAGGTGTAGTTGTGTTATCAGGCAGAGGCTAAAGCCAGAGGGATGTGAGAAACTCTTTCTTCCTCCTGGTTTCCGTCTATCAAGTAGGTTATAAATGGCAACTCTTGGAACACCCAAAAGCCATGTTTCCACCAGCTGCTGGGTCATAGTTCACTTCGGGTCTGGGGGACCTGGGAGAAAGCTGAGGAAGGACTGGGTTTGGAGTCCAGAAGCCTGGATTTGGAGTTTACCTCAGGTATTTAAGTAGTTGTGTGACCCTAGGCGAGTTGTTTAACCTCTTTGGGCTTCAGTTTCCTCATCTGTAACATGACAGGTATAGAGTTGATGGCCTCTAAGTTCTCTTCCAGCTCCAATTGGTTATTTTTCAAACATGGCCCTGGAAGATGGGGGAGAAATGGAGGATTGGCTGGCCTGCATTGGGCAGGGTTGCTTGGGGAAACTATATCATACAAAGAATAGCTGAAGGAATTGAGGTGTTTAAGATGAAAAAAGCAGCCCCAAGGGACAACTTGACAACTGTCTTCAAATATTTTGGGGCTGTCATGCAGATGACAGAGGACACTTGTTCTTCGTGTCTCTAGAAGGAACAACCTAGAACAGTGGGTGGAAGTTACAAGAAGGCAGATCTTGACTCAATATTAAGTCAACAACTAAATGTGTCTGATATTATCTCAGAATCACAGAATTCTGTGAGCTGAAAGTGACTTTAGCTCTCTAGTCTAATCTGTCTCATCTAGTCTAATTTACAGCTGAAGGGAATCCCCACCTTGAAACCAGGCTGCTTTGTAAGGGACTGACTTACAAAGTCAGTAGGGATTCCCTGTCGTTCTTGGTATTCAAGAAGATTAAAAAAATCTCAGAGTTGGAAGGGTCAATGAGCACACAGGAAGCACTTAATATATGCTTTCCCTTCCTGTCCTTTTCTCTCTTCCTCCTTTTCTTCCTCTCTCCTCTTCTTTCCTTCCTTCCTTCTCTTCCTTTTTACATCTCTTTTTAGCTCTTTCTTATTTTCCCCCTCCTTCCCTCCCTCCCTCCTTTCCTTCCTTTCCTTCCTTCCTTCCTTCCTTCCTTCCTTCCTTCCTTCCTTCCTTCCTTCCTTCCTTCCTTCCTTCCTTCCTTCCTTCCTTCCTTCCTTCCTTCCTTTCTCTGTCTTTCCCAAAACCTTAAACCCAGTACACTATGGAGCCCATACATTGCACAACAATAGGTCCCTGCTCCAAATCCACTTAATGGCTCTTTTTGGGACCCTCCTGGCTTCAGAGTGATTATCAATAGTAACTGTTGCTCTTTCCCTCCCAGGTTATTTACTTATTTTTTTCTTTTGCTCATTAAAGGGGCCATTCCTTGATTACTTCTTAAAGATACCTATTCACTGAATGGGCATTAACTCACTCTAAGTGGGTACCTGAATAGACCAAGTTCTCTCATTGTATCATGGGCCTTCTCTAGTCATCCTGATGAATATCTGGTCACTGGATCCAGATGGCTCAGGAGGGGAAAGTGAGGTTGGTGACCTTACACAGCCCTCCCTCACTCAAAACAAAGTCAAGTGCAAATCATGTCATCATTTCTCTGATGTCATGGTCTTCTTTGAAAACGAAGGATGAACACATAGACTGACAGTTTACCAACAATCTCCTCTATCTCATCTTGGTAAGTAGTCATTTAGTCTTTTCCTAAAGGCATCCAGTAGAGGAAAAACCACTCTTGGCCCAGGTAGTCCATTCCCCTTTTGGCCAGCTCAAAGTGCTAGAAAGTTTTCCCTTAAATCAAGTGCAGATCTGCCCATTGCTCCCAATTCTACCCTTGGGTCAAGTCTAATTCTTCTGCATGGCAGCCCTTTCAACACTTAGCAATAGCTATCTTGTCTTCTTCCCTGGGTTTTCTGGATTCCAGGCTAACACAAGCTCATATGGCTCTAGAATAAGCTGATTTTGCTCCTTTGTATGTTCTCTGAGGTGCTGACCATGATACTGCAGGAGTGGTCTGGTTAGGATGGAGGACAACAAAACTCTCATCATCCTGGTCATAAATACTTGGCCTCTCTTAACACAAAGCCTAAGATCAATTGGCTTTCCTGGTTGGTATCAAATTATTGATGCATATTGAGTTGGTGGCCCACTGGAAATCTCAGATCCTTTTCAGATCAGTTGCTATCTAGCCTTGCCTCCTTCTGGTATTCTGAACTTGTGAAATTGGATTTTTTGAGACAAGTGAAGGATTTTACACTTTCCCTTATGTAATTTCATCTCATCAAATTCAGCTCAATGCTATGGCCAGTCAAGATGTAAATTCTATTATCTAGTGTGTTAACTATCCCTTCTAACTTTGTGCTATTTAGTGAGTATGTCATCTATGCCTTTAATGAAGTCAATGATAAAAAGGTTAGAAAGAACATGGCCAAGGACAGACGATCCCAGAGGCACTCCACTGGAGACCTCCTTTTGGGTTGACATAGAATAATTAATTAGTAATTACTATTCTTTGCATCCAGTTATTCAACGGGTTCTGAACTTACCAATACTAACTCTACTATATCACATGAGAGCAGCATGATAAACTGTCAGGGACCAGTCAACCAACAAGTGTTTATTGTATGTTTACTATTTGCCAGAAACTGTTGGAAACATGAAGGAGAAATAGAACCAAGAATGGGGAAACAAGAATTACATAAATTGGTATATACAAGATAAAGAGTGGCTGGAAGGAAGCCTTGGGGTGGGGAAGAGGAAGTTTGTGGAACTGGGAAAGACCTCCCAAAGGAGGTGGTGGTAAAGCAAGAATTTCTGACACGGGACACAGCCAGTGCAAAGGCATGGTGACAGGAGAGAGGATGCTGTGTGTGAGCATTCGTGAGTAGGTTGTAAGGTCTAAGTGAGTATGTGAAACAGAGTAACATAGTAAAATACTGGAAAGATAGCAAGGGGTTAGGTTGTGAAGAGTTTTAAATACCAAACGAAGGAGTTTATATTTGACAACCTGGATTTAAAACCCTCTTCTGTAATTTGTTTGTTGTGTGGCCATAGACAAGTAACCTGACCTCTCTAAGCCCCAGTTTCTTCATTTGTAAAATGGGTACATCAATACCCATAAGTACCTAGCATTACAGACTACATGTGAGACTCTAATGAGACAATGTATGTAAAATATTTGAAACACTGCCATTACCTTCTGAAACAGCCCTAATTATTAGGAAGGTTTTCCTTCCATCAAATTCACACAGTGGGAAAGTGATAAATATTTGTTGGGAAGAAATGAAAATGCTAGAGAAGAAAGAAACTGGATGAGAAGATGGACAGATGCCTCTTCCAGTGGTTGTGGTCTATGATTAGGGAGGCAGCTTAGCACACTGGAAAGAACACTGAATTTAGAATTGAAGGTTTGAATCCTGGGTTCGTCAATTATTACCTTAGGCAAGTCACTTCAACCCTCTGGGACTTGGTTTACTCATTCGTAAAATGATGAGTTTGGATTAGATCAAAGGTATCAGACAAGCTGTCTGCAACATACCTTGTTCTATGACCTGAACCAGATGAAAGTATAATTGGGAAATATCAGAGACCAAAGTGGAGTTGTCCAATTAGTCTTGCTAGTCTAATTAGTCCAATCAGGCTAAAACAAAGGCCGTCTTTCCCATAGATAGAAGCACCATTGCCCACTTACATCATGACTGTCATGGGCACCATGATGATGCAAAGGATCATGGGAGCACAGATTTATACCTAGAAGGGACCTCTTCTAACACCTTCGATTGACAGAGGACAAAACAGAGAGGACAAGGGAACAAATATAGTCACTGACAGAATTACAATTTGAATCCGGGTTCTTAGACGGCAAATCCAAAGCTGTTTCCAATGCCCAGGTGAGTAATGATAATAATACTGTTAGTAAAGTTACAAGTCACACTGCTGCTCCTGCTGAATTAGAGAAAAGCTTCTGCCAGTGGTATAGAATAACTATCAGGCTTTAATGACTAAGAAAAAAAAACTGTAAAAGGCTTGGTCCAGGGAAGAGAGAGATTAGATTTGTTCTGCTGGGCCGCAGAGGTCAGAGCTAATAGCAGTGGGCTGGAGAGGGGTGAATTTACGCTTTAGGGAACTAAAAAACTGCCTAACATCTGAGCTACCCCAAAGTGAAAGGTAGTGCGCTTCCCTTCACTGGAGATCTTCAAGCAGCAGGCTGGATGACCACTGGTCAGGGATGTTTCAGTGAGGAAGCTTGTTCAGACCTCTGAGAGACTTCCAATTCTGAGGTTCTACAGTTCTGTGACAGGGAGAGAGAGAGAGATTGTATATGGAGCCCAAGGAAGTCAGATTAATAAAGGGGGCAGGAAGAGAGGGCAAATGATATGAGACCTGAAAGGAAGAAAGCAAACAGGAGATCCATCCCATTACAGAGTTGCCAGCGTGTGCCAGGCACTGAGAGTCAAACAGGACTCATCTGCCTTTGGCGGAATTCCTAACGGTGCTGTTAGGAACACAGCCACCATGAATCATTGATGGGACTGAGCAAATGGAAATTATCATTTAATGCTGGAGCTTAAATAAAAAATAAGAATTTTCCTTTTTATTTAAATATTTGGTTGTTGACTCTGGTCTCTCTTGGACCATGGTGTGGGGAGGGATGAGAGGAATAGGTGGTGATAGGAACTGGGGTGGGAGAGAGATGAAGTTCAATACACAGAAGTCAAAAGAACTACCCCCTCTGCATTCCATCTTGAAGAATGCATACGCACTCAGAAGAGGGCTTTCTGATGTCATAACGTGGGCCTGGGGATGGGCCCTAGATCCAGTGTCTGACCTGCACGTAGCAAGTCTGTCCCTGTGTCATTTAAAATGCATGGGCATAAATCATTCACTTGAGTTGAAAGCTTTAACATCTGGTGAGGAAGTCCCTGATTCCAAGGCATGAATGTCTAGCTTCCTGATTTGTTTGTTTATTTGAGGTGGGGAGGGGGATGGGAAATTTCAGCCAACACACACTTAGAGATGATGGATGGGGAGGGGAGAGCCTCAGAGCATCATGGCAGGATCCATTAATCCACCATTCTCTGGTTAGAGGGACTATGGGGTGGGTATTTTACTGACACCCCCAAACATATATATTTGACTCTATAATAATAAGAACCACAGCTCTTCATTTCTGTGGCCCTCTGAGATGTACAAATCACCTTTTTCAGGTGGTATTTGAATCTGACACTCCCCCCTATCTTTCTATTAGATTGAGTTGAGTAGAAATGAATGAATTAGGGAACAGAAGAGGGAGGCAGCATTGTCCTCTGTAAATAATGTTCTGGTTAAGCTAAAACTCAGTTCAATAGAACAATGTTTGTCTATTAAGTACCTTCTATGTATGAGGCAGAAACAGTGTGGCAGAGTGGATAGAGCTGGTCTTGTGGGCTGGAAGACCTGAGTTCCAATCCTGCCTCTGAAATATACTGTCTGACCCTGAGCAAGTCACTTAGCCTCAATTTCCTTATCTGTAAAACGGGGATAATAATAGCACTTAGCTCCTAGGATTGTTATGAGGATAAAAATTTGATAATATTTGCAAAGCTCTTGGCAAACCTTAAATAAAAGATAATCTCAGCTAATAAGAGGACAGCAAAAACAAAATGGTCAAAGGACTATAGGGTTAGAGCTGGAAGGGACCATAGAGGTCATTCATGCGCCCTAACTCTCATTATACAGATGAGGAAACCAAGGCCAAGGGAAGCAGAAAGGGACAGCCTTGGATCTGATCCCAAATCTTCTGTCTACAAAACCACTATACCGACTGCCTCCCTTGCCCTCTTTGGGTTTCTATTCTGCTGAAGTCTCATCAGGCCCTCAACCAATAAGCATTTATTAAGCCCCTACTGTATGCAAGGCATGGTCCTAAGTGCTGGGAATATAAAGAAAAATCCAAAAAAGGTTTCATTCTAATTAGGGAGATACCATGCATATAAATAACCACGCAAGACACATACAGAGTAGAGGTAAGTGGCCTTTGAGGGGGATCAGGGGGAGGCTGGAGGGCCAGGAAAGGCCTCCTGTGGGAGGTAGCCCTCATTCTACATTCTAACATTAAAATTAGCCTGTATTCCTTGAGCTCCCACTCATTAAAGATGAGTTTGGTAGAAGGGGGCTTAAGGAGAGAAAACATGAAAAAAATATGGCAAGCAGGAACGTGAAGGTAAACGTCTTCCCTTGGATATATGCTATTAAGTAAAACCTTAAGAAGGGGGTCCTTAACTGGATCTGTGAACCTATTATTACTGTTATTTTTAACTGATGACTGTATATTTATTATTGTTTATTGTTATTCTAAACTAACTATATTTATTATTATAATTTATTATCATTTCAACTAATAACTGAATATTTATTATTATAATTTATTGTTATTATTTTTAACTGTTAATTGTATTTAATTGTGATTATTGTAACTATTCATTTTTCAAGACTGGATCTCACTATCTTGCCCAGGCTGAAATTGACAACTCCTTTGTGAGGTATATGGCAGAGACGAGGCAATGGGCCCATCCACTTCAAGGATGAAGTGAAGGTGAGGGTCGCAAACTTGGGCCATCCTTGGTCGACGGCATCCCTGAGAGGCTGAGGTGATCCCCAGGCATATATGTATTGTGTGAATGTATGTGTGTGTATGTGTGTTTGTAGGTGTGTGTGTGTATTTGTGTGTGCATGTGAGTGTGTGAAGGATGGATGGCAGATTAATGAGAACTTTCTCTGGGTGAGGGAAACTTCTAGCCAACTCTTACAAGTCTTTTCTTAACTCCCCCGATCACTCTCCTTTCCAAAATTACCTTGAATCTCTTTTGTATATTTAATCATTATATACACACACATACACGTTATCTCCCCCACTAGCTTCCTGACCGCAGGGCTTCTCTTAAGTTTCTTTGTATCTCCAAGAGGTAAGCGTAGTGCCTGACACAGAGTAGGTGCTTAATAAATTCTTGTTGATTGAACAAGTGATGGGAATCAGAAGGTCTGGATCAGGTAACTTACTGTCTGTCTGACAATGGGCAAACCATTGCCTTTTTCCAAGACTTAGTTTCCTTATCTATAAAACAAGGACGGTGATACACTCCCTATCTCACAGTGTGGTGGTTGTGAAGAAAACACTCTGTAAACTGTAAAGTGTTATAGAAATGTGAGCCATTATTATTAGCATCTTTTCCCAGTCTCACTCCTGGAAGGTGTCAGGAACTGAAAACTTGTAAACATCGGAGGCTTCAGGGACAAGCCAACCTCTGAGGCTGCCTCTTCAGCTTCAATCTTTGACTTTTAAAAGAATTTACTTGAGGGTGAAAAAGGACAGGGCCATATAGTCTAGGCCTGCCATTTTATGTAGGAGGAAACTGAGGCCCAACAGGGGAAGAGATTTGCCCAGAGTTATTCAGGGAGTAAGTAGAAGAGTCAGAATTTTAACCATTCAGGTATCAAAACCAGCCCTCTTTCCATGGCATGGCATTCATTAATTAGAGAGAGGACTCTTTGCATTGCTTAGTTTTTCAAGTATTCCCTGTACATTTTCTCAACTAGATTGTAACTCCTAAAGGAATAGAACCTCATATGCACTTTCATCCATCCATCCATCCATCCATCCATCCATCCATCCATCCATCAGTTCATCTATCCATTTACCCATTCACTCATCTACTCTTCCATGAACTCATTAAGCATTTGTTAAGCACCTACTATGTGCAGGATAGAGGCAGTTAGGTGGCTCAGTGGAGAGAGTGCTGGGCCTAGAGTCAGGAAGACTTGTCTTCCTGAGTTTAAATGTAGCCTTAGATACTAGCTGGGTGATGCTGGGCAAGCTGCTTCATCCTGTTCTCCTCAGTTTCCTCATCTGGAAAATGAGCTGGAGAAGGAAATGGCAAATGACACCAGTATCTTGGTCAAGAAAACCCCAAATATTCATTGAATGAATGAAATGAATGCAAGGACAAAGCCAAAACAGCTTACATTGGCAGGAGGCAGGAGGAGGCAGGAAAAGACAAAATGTACACAGATAGAGAAATGTAAAACACACCTAGAGGGAGCTAGAGATTCTCTCAGGTGTGTGTGTTCGTCCTTTGTTGCTGAAGAAGAAAGACCATGCCATCAGAAGAATGATGACATGACTTGCATTTGACTTTGTGTTGAGTGCGAGAGGGCTATGCAGGTCACCAGCCTCACTTCTCCTCCAGAGCCATATGAATCCAGTGACCAGATATTCATTAGGATGACTGGAGATAACCCAGGATGAGGCGATTGGTGTTAAGTGACTTGCCCAAGGTCACACGGCTAGTGAATGTCAAGTGTCTGAGGCGAGATTTGAACTCAGGTCCTCTTGACTCCTGCACTGGTGCTCTATCCACTGCACCAACTAGCTGTCCCTTCTCTCAGGTAAAGATGAGGAGGAAGAACATAGAATGGAATGCCTTCCCTAGTTTAGACCTAGCAAAAGGCTGAATAACGAATGGGTACTTATCATGTGACCTAATGAATGAGTGAACGATTGCAAAAATGAATTTGGAAGGTTCCCTGAGCTCATCCTCTTGGGATGAGAAAAAGAAATAAAATCCGGCACCAAGAAGAAACTGAAAATTCAATTAAATCCAACAAACACTTATTAAGTGCCTACTATACGCCAGGCATTGTATTAAGCACTGGGGCAAAAGACAGTCCCTGCCCTGAAGGAACTCCCAATCTAATGGAAACCAAAACCCTGGAGGTCTCAGATGAAATGGAGATTTCAGAAAGTGTCCGGGGTCTTTCAAACAGCAAAGAAGGAGACAATGTAGGTGGCACTCAGGTCATAAGATTTAGAACTGAAAGGGACCTTACCCAACATTTAGTTCAACCCCTAGTTTTACAGATGGGGAAAATGAGTCAGGAAGATCTGAGTTTGAATCTCACTTCAGGCACTTCCTAGCTATGTGACCCTGCACAGGTCACTTAATCTCTCTGCCTCAGTTTCCTCATCTATAAAATAAGGGTAATACTAGTATTGATTTCACAGGTTCTTTATAAGGATCAAATGAAATAGCATATATGAAGTGCTTTGCACACTGTAAACCATATATAAACACATGCTTAATTCTGGTGGCTTCCCTTAGTGAATTATCTTTAATTTATCCTGTATGACAATGTTTTTATTATTGCTATTATTATTATTCTTATTAATGATGATAGCTACCATTTATATAGCACCTACTATGTGCCAGACACAGTGCTAAGGCATTTTGTGATTATTATCTCATTTGATACATGTATGCTATTTATACATCGATGTTTGTATACTGTCTCCCTCACGGGCAAACCAACCTCGCAGGTTCGGTATCATCTCCATTTTACAGCTAGAAAGTCGAGGGTATGCCATCTGGCTTCCTATTTTAATGAATAATTCTGAGCTATCTCTGGTGATGGACACTCTGTGGGGATAGTCCTTGGTTGTAATGTGGGGCCTGAAAACAGGTAGCTCTTGATGAGGAGGGACTTGGCTTCCCAAAGTTGTGTGATGCTCTAGTTTTGCTCCTAACTCTGACCTAACTCTGGCTTCTAAGAAGAGCTCTGGTCTGTCATTTATAATAACTAGCATGCTATATAGAGCTATGAGGCTAGCAAACGTAGACTATCTTGCTTATCATTCCCATCTTACAGATGAGAAGACTGAGGTACAGAGAGATTCAATGACTGACTGGGAATAGAGCTAGATTTGGAGCCAGAGGCCCCGCTACTTATAACTTGTATGACCTCGGCAAGTTATCTCACTTCCCTGGGCTTCAGTTTGTTTATCTGTAAAAATGAAGGAATGGGACTAGATGGACCTCTTCTGTTCTTTCAGGTCTGAAGTTACGATCCTGTGATTTCTCTAGGGCCAGACAGGTTATAACAATCTGAGTATGATACCTGATCTTCTCCTCTCTCACTCCTATTCTCTATCCACTACTGCTCTTCAGCCTTATGCCTTATTGGTCATGTGACTTTGAGTAAGTTTCTTCTTTTTTCTGTGACTCAGTTTCCTTCCCTGGAAAATGAGGGGAATGGACTGGATAGTCCCTCCCAGCTCTGACAGTCTTATCCTATGATTCTAAATCACCCAAGCAGACAGCAGCAATCCCTTCTCATTCTCTTGGCCACTCTTTTGTCTCCATCAAAGAGCTATAAAGGCCTCAAACCCACAGTGCATTGAGCCTGATGGAGAGGAAGTGGTACTTGGGTGGGGGAGAGGGGAAAGGGGCAGGCTATTTCTAATGTTTGTAATTATTCCCCATCTTAAAAACACACACATATGTATATGCACAGAATACATGTACATAAGTGTGCATTATACACATGCATAGACACATATATGTATATACACACAAAATCTATACATTTAGGGCAGAGAATAATTACAAACATTAGAAATAGCTTTCCCCATATATATGCATGCATATCTATATCAGTTTTCTTTCTACCACCATCTGTCTATCTATCTATCTATCTATCTATCTATCTATCTATCTATCTCTATCTATCTATCTATCTATCTATCTATCTATCTATCTATCTATCTATCTATCTATCTATCTATCTATCTATCTATCTACCTATCTATCCGTCCGTCTAGCCATCCATCCATCCATCCGTCCGTCCATCCATCCATCCATCCATCCATCCATCCATCCATCTATGGCAGGCAACACGGTGCTTCCAAACATCTGGCTTAATAAGCTCTTTCGCCACAGCCTCACACAGGAACACCAACACATATGTGTCAGGTTCCCCGAAATCTTGGACGCTGGTGCTAAAAGCCTGGCTGTGGTCCTGTCGGCCCTGAGAGTGGAACAGAAAATGAAATGTCCCCCCATTGAAGGTTGGCAGGGATGCTATTACCGACGGTGTAATCATCAATTACCCCCAATGCAAGCTACTGATTTTATAATTATCGGTGTTCCAACTTCTAACCTCAGCGCTGCAGCAAGCAACGTTGCCTGGCAAGTCTAACAGGAGGCTTTTATGAACCCCTCCCCCTCATTCCCCTGCCCCCCCTTTCTTCTTTCTGGGGGAAATCTTCTTGGCCTCCACAGAAGACTGAATTTGCAATTGCTTGTCATTCAAAACAAAGGCAAACCAGTCATTTGTAATTCACCAGCCACCTGAACAGGCTGCCGGTTTCCCAGGCTGGCTCTCTCCAAGCATGCACGCACCGTAGCACAAAGTTCATTTTTCTATTGTTAAAATTGTATAAGCTGGGGCTTTTTTTTTTTTAGCAGCGAGTACACAATTCCGCCTGCTTTCCGTGAGTGCTCCTGGCATCAAAGGAATGGAGGGCCTTTCTTTCACTGCCTCGCTGCCGAAACATTTTGCTTTGGGGTGTTGGGCGAAAAAAATTGGCGATATGCTCCCGTAAGGAGCTGAAAACGATCAATTACGCACCGAGGCACCATATGTGTGCGTCGATGGAAGCTTGCATGGGACCAAAGTTATGCCCCTTTGGGGTGCGGGCCCATCATCTGTCATCTGTAAGTGGTTTCTGAGAAGTCATTGGGATGGAAATGGGAAGCGAGGGCTCTAGGACCCAAATAGTCAAATGGAGACCACAGAGCACATAGTAGGTGCTTAATAGATATTTACCAACTGACTGGATGACTGGAGAGGGTTTTGGATTCCTGGTTACAGGGGTCAAATCTCAGCTGTGCCATTTGGGAGACCCTGAGCCTTCACTCTGTGCTAGGCACTTGGGGACACAAAGGGACAAATGAAGGTCTCTCTGGATCTGTAAAATGGAGGGGATAGATTAGATGACCTCTAAAGTGTCTCAAAGTCTATATTTAAGAACCTAATTCTTCATTTCTGAGTCACAGTGTTACCCAGGGCTGATCTGTTAAGCCTATGGTCCCGTAGCAAGGGCAGAGGATTTAGAGGAAGAGGTTCTGGGTCTGAATCTTAACACTGTCACTTATTGCCTCCGTGACCTTGAGCAAGTCACTTTAGGCCTCAGGTTCCTCATCTGTAAAATGAGGGGGTTGGGCTTGATGACCTTTAAAATCAGACCTTGACTTAAACCAGACCTTGAAATATGGGAAGTTCTCTGTTGGTGGAGAGAATATGGATATTACAGGAAAGAAGGACGACTTGAACAAAGGGAAAGGTGAAAGCTGGTGCGAGCCAGTAGCTTAGCCTTATATATAGAGCCTTAAGTTTACAGAGCATTTTACATCATGGCGTGGGGGGAAGGGAAAAGGGGACAAACATTTATGTACTGGGCACTTTGCTAAACCCCTTACAATTATTGTCTTACTGAGCTTTACAGTAACTTTGGGAGGCAGATGCAATTATCATCGCCATTTTACAGTTGAGAAAACTGAGGTAGATGGAGGTCAAGTGACTTGCACAGGGTCACACAGCTTGTAGGAGTCTGAGGCTGGATTTGAACTGACTTTGGTCACAGTATTCTATCCACTGTATCACCTGGTCCCACTAGAAATTAAAACTCCTTTGGAGTCAAGTTTCTACAAGGGGGAATAGAATGAACATTTGATTTGGGGCTCATGAGATCCTTGTTTTAAAACTGGAATGGACATTATCCACCTTATGGATCAGATCAGAAAAGGGAATGGACATGTCCAGGGTCACACAGGTAGCAAGTAGCAGGACCAGATTTGGAAGCCTAGTCCCTTGACCCAAGAAACTGACATTCATTTCCTAGAGATACAGGGAAGCAGATTTGGGTTTGAGAGAGGAAAATTTCCTAGGAACTGGAGCTCATCTAGAAGTGGGATGGACTGGCCCAAGAGAAGCTGGGCTAGTGTCTCTGAAGGGGTTAGGGGAGGACCACTTGACAGGGATGGTGGAGAGAAAGTATCCCTAGGGAACATTTGGTCTGGGAGGGCATTGATATCCCTGCCAACTGTCCAGAGCTGGGATTGCAATGGCATTGGGACCTTCGGTGAGAAAACTCTCTCTATCAAGGAAGACCAGTAATGTGTGGTCTCAGAGTATTGCTTGGGGATGCTGATGGATTAAGGGACCTGCCCAGAGTCAGTCAGTCCATCCATTAGCACTTATTAAGTGCTTTACAATGGGCAGGTAGGTAGGTGGCACAGTGGTACAGATTCCACAGGCTTGGAATCAGGAAGACCCATCTTTGTGAGTTCAAATCTGGCCTCAGACATTAGCTGTGTGTACCTGGGCAAATCACTAACCTTGTTGGCCTCAGTTTCCTCATCTGTAAAATGAGCTGGAGAAGGAAATGGCAAACCCCTCCAGTATCATTTGCCCTTAATGGGGTCATGGAGAGTCTGACATGAATGAAAGACTGAACAAAAGCCCTTTCCAATCTGCCAGGCATAGTGCTTGGTACTTGTATCAGGAAAAGGCAAAAAAAGCAGACTAAAACCCCAATCCCACAGTCGTGTCTCAGAGGCAGGACTAGAATCCAAGTCTCTTTCTGACTACCAGACCAGTTCTCCATCTATTCTGCTAGAAGGTTTCTGCATGGTAGCTGCTCTGCACATAGTAGGCTCTTAATCAGTTTTGCTGACTTGACTTGAGTTAGAAGCCTGCTGGAAGCTGAGGAAGATTTGGGGCTCAGTACCCTCACTCTTCTTCCCCTTACTGCTCAGGACTTCCCTATTTAGCTGCAAACATGGCAGCCTGTAGCCCAGCATGGCCACCCTCAGCAGCCCCTTGCTGGGGACACCACTTGGAGACCAGCTGGGCTCCTTCACACAGCAGCTGTCTTCCCTCTTGACTGTGACATTGGGCAATGCTACAAAATGTCAGCCCAGAAGAAAATACAAATGCCCTTTACCGGAGAGACAACTCACCTAAATATCATGAGATCTCTCTCCCACCCTCTCAGTTCTCTCCCTGTCAGCCCGCTACCTTCATCACCCTCCAAAGGCCTTTAAATTTAATGGAAGTTTTTCTGGGATGTTTCAGTGGAGGCTTGTCTCTGATGGCCCTATTAATGCCCTCACTCATCCTTGTGCCCAACCTGATCTCACCTGTCCCTCTCCCTGGGAACATCTGGATCAGGGCTCTCTCCCTTGAGGGTCAATGAATTTTCTCCCTCTCTAGTCTTCCACTGGCCTCTATTAGAGGACACCAGCCTGTCTTCTACCCCTATTTTCCCTTCCCATTACTTCCGAACATGGGCACAAGAGAGGTAGTCTTGAGGGGGGCTAGATGAGCTGAGATTAAGGTTGGGTTGTTATTATTCAGTTGCTTTCAGTATTGTTAGTTATTTGTGACCCATTTGGAGCTTTCTTGACAGAAATAATGGAATGGTTTGCCATTTCCTTCTCCAATGCATTTGACAGATGAGGAAACTAAGGCAAACAGGGTTAAGTGACTTGCTCAGGGTCACACAGCTAGGAAGTGCCTGAGGCCAGATCTGTACTTGAGATGAATCTTCCTGACTCCAGGCCAGGCACTGTCCACTATGGTGCCACCTAGCTGTTCCTAAGATGGGGTTAACCAGGGTTTTTACCCTTTTAGTGGGTACTGATGGTACTTCAGTTCAAGTACTGTGGTGTGCTGAGCTGAGTTCCTTCCCTGCATTTCCTCCTTTGATAGAGGCAGTTAATGGATGTCTTGTTTCCCCCTTACAGGGATATGCCCCAACCTTCTACCCCTCAGCTGAAGGTCACGTTTGTGCTGAGATCTCTGAGAAGAAAGCAAGCTCTCGGTACAGCTTTGGGCATAATAATCTTGGCCTTTAAAGTATACCAGGACTTTTGGGAAACTCAGGTGGTTTCCTATTCTTTCTAGGACCAAAACCAAACTCCTGCTTTGAAAATCCATCCAAACCTGGCCTCAAACTACCTTTCCAGCATAATAATATATTACTTTGATTGATGAATTCTATGGTTCTGCCCAACTGGTCCTTTTTTTTGGCTGTTCTGCACACATAGTACCCCATCTCCCACTTCCATACTTTTGTCCTGGCTGTGCTCTGTACCTGGAAAGCACTCCTTTCTCACATCCACCTCTTGAAATCCTTAGTTCTTCCCCCCCAAATCTTATCTCAATTGCCATCTTCTACACAAAGCTTCCCCTCCAACTAAAATCCTCCCCCTCCCTAAACGATTTTGTATTTAATTTATATATCCCATGGCTCAGTGGCCTCTTCCCTCAGCTCCTGCAGATTCCTTCTCCCATTGGTGAATTCTTTTTCATTTTGGGGAAGGATTCAGATGAGCCATTTAATCACTATCACAACCTCCACTCAACTGCAGCAGGCACCTTTCCCAGGGGAGGAAGCTCCTTTTTTATGTCTTTCCTTATTAGAAGGTAATTCCTTTGAAGGCAGGGATTTATATTTTCAGTGCTAAGGAGCAAGTGCCTAATGGAATGAATAAATGGTTGTTGATTGACTGACATACATGTTGGCTCCCATGATAGAATGGAAGGCACTTGAGGGTAGGGAATGTTTCCCTTTTGTTTCTGAAACTGCACAGTGCCTGCCACAGAGGAGTCACTTGATAAATGATTGGTGATTGATTAAAAGGTCTGGACCTCACTGACTTCATTCATTGGCTCACCACTCACAGCTGAAATTGTCAATGTCCATCCTGGGGGGTATTGGGGAAGAAATAGAAAATTCAAATCCTGCGCTTCTCAAGACCAATGACAAGGCTCCCAATGGAGAAGGAGGAGGAGGAGAAGGAGGAAGAAGGAGGAGGATTGGCACTTTTGCTCCCCTGTCTCTTTCCCCAGCATCAGATGCAAGATATTACAGAAAACCATTTAATTCAAATGCCCCCTTTTCTCTTTCTCTTTGCCAGAAGCAATAATATCATCCGTTTAATGGAAGCAATTTTTCTCCTCCCCTACCCTCCCGAAAAAATTTGAAACAACATAATTTACAACAAAATAATAAATTGTTTTTTCAGAAGCTCACTCTGTGGGTGGAGACAGAGCTACTGTCTAAAAGCTTCTACGGATCAGAGGAGGAGAAGGTCCTCTGGGGGCTGGGATATGAGGGATATATGGAAGAGGGAAAATGGAGGGAGTTCTGAACTTAGAATTCAGGAAGACCTGGGTTTGAACAGCTGCTTAACCTCTTTTAGCCTCAGTTTTCTCATCTGTAAAATGGGGATAATAATAGTTCCCACCTCACAGACTTGGTGGGTAGATCAAATCAGATAGTACAAATAAAGTGCTTTGTAAGCCTTGAAATGCTATATAAATGTTAGTTATTACTGTTACAGAGGGCTATACATGGGAGTCAGGAAGATGTGAGTTCAAATTCTGCTTCAGACACTTACTGTGTGAACTTGGTCAGGTCACTTAACTTCTGCTTGCCTCAGTTTCCCCCTCTATAAAATGGAGAGAATATAGCACCTATCTCCTAGGGTTGTTATGAGGATCAAATAAGAGAGTAATTGTGAAGTGCTTAGCACAGCATCTGGTACATAGTAAGCTCTATATAAATGTTAACTAATTATGACTGAACTTTTCATTATCTGCCTCAGTTTCCTCACATGTAAAATGGGGATAATAATAGCAGCTAGATGCTTACAATGAATAAAGCATCAGACTTGGAGTCAGGAAGACCTAAGTTCAAATCTGGTCTCAGATACTTAGTAGTTTGACTCTGGGCAAATCACTTTACCCTGTAGCCTCAGTTTCCTCATCTATAAAACAGGCTAGAAAAGGAAATGGCAAACCACTCCAATATCTTTGCCAAGAAAACCCCAGATGGAACCATGAAGAGTCAGACAGGACTGAAAAAAATGACTGAACAAGAACAACAGTCATAGCATTTACCTCCCAGGGCTGTTGTGAAGATCAAATGAGCTAAGATGTCTAAAGTGTTTGCAAATATTAGTGCTATGTAAACTTTAGCTTTGACGAGCATGGAAATGATCTCGTCTCCCTTGCTATTATTAGGTATGGGAAGTCATAAGGAAAGATCTCATGAGTTAAGCTAGCTGACCCATGTGCGGAGGACAGGTTAGTGGCAAATTAGGGAAGAATGCATTAGACAAGCCCCGACCCCATAAATAATCAAGTGGGAGTGAATCTCATGCTGGAATGTAATTGGCAAACATGGTGGTGAACCCCATTGGTCCTAAATGTTAATTAACTACTGAGAATACGCTTGTCTCCATTGCCAGCGTTTACTGACGCTCTGGGGGCAAAAGCGAAATGTCACCAAAAAGCTGCCTCCTACCACCTGGGAGTCTCATGCTTCTCATGGAGCTACCCTCTCCCACCAGGGTGGACAGAAGGCCTCTCCAGTGGAGAAAGAGGAGAATAAGCAGTCATCAAAGATGCTCATTGTTGGAAGGTGTTCTACAGGCTATTCTCATCCATACTTCTTATTTTACCAATGAGGAAACTGAGGCCAAGAGAAAAATGATTAACCTAAGGGGCTAAATTGTAGAACTGGGATTTGAACCTGGGTCCTTTGGTTCTTTTCTCTGTGCAACACAACTCTCTTCTTGAGCATACTCGAGTTATCTAGTTTTTTCTTGAACCAGTAATTTAATTCTTGGCAAAGATACTGGAGTGGTTTTCCATTTCCTTCTCTAGCTCATCTTATAGAGGAGGAAACTGAGGCAAACAGGGTTAAATGGCTTGCTCAGGGTTACACAGCTAATAAGTATCTGAGGCCAGATTTGAACTCATGAAGATGAGATTTTCTGACCGGAGGCCTGGTGCTCTGTGCCCTATGGCACCACCTAGAGCTGTACTTGTGAATGTGTGTACTTTTCTTATCACTCTTACAATTTCTACCTATTACTTAGTTTTCTCCTCTGGAACTTTTTGAGCTGGCCAAGTAGGCTCAAATCCACCTAATTTTATGATAATCTAACCCATTTTGTCCACAAAGACAGCACAAGAGATGCTTATTGGTTGAAATCTAAGTATAAGGAGTTTCCAGCCTTTCTCTGATCGATCAATGTTTTTATCTTGTCAAAAACCAAAAAATCCAAAACTAAAATCCAATCCCCAAAACACCCACCCTGTAACTTTGGACTAGAATGATCTGTTTCTGACATAGTCATGTGATCACTTTTTTCCTTTCTAAATGTTCTCAAGCTAGGGGGTGTAGGGTCTGGAGTCAGGATGAATCCAGCCTCAGACACTTGCTAGCTGTGTGACCCTGGGCAAGTCACTTAATCTATTTGTCTTAGTTTTGTCATCTGTAAAGTGAGAACGATAATAGCCCTTAAACCCTCCTCCCCAGGGTTGTGAGGATCCAATGAGATAGTAGTTGTAAAGTGCTTATAGCACAATGCCTGACATATAGTAGGCTATTATTATGATCATTAATAATGTGGTCTCCAGTCTTGCCAGGATTCAAAGTCAAACTCTACTAACCATAGTTTTTAATGGATTCCACTCTCCTTTATCTCATAAAAAACGAAATCCAAAAGAAGCAAACACGAACCAAACCACTTCCTTTCTCCGGTTTTGTGGCATCTCTCTCACTCTCCCAAGACTTACACAGATGACTGACACCACCTCAAATCAATTCAATCCAACAGACATTATGCATCACCTGCTCTATGGAAGGCACTGTACTTAATGCTGGGAATGCAGAGACAGCATGAGGTGAGGAAAAATGCCTTAATAATGAAAGGTATTCAAAAGTGAAATGGACTCTCTCCAGGTAACTGTAACTGGAGGTCTTCGAGCAAAGGCTGAATGACCAATTGTTAGGGATGTTTAGAGATGCAAATCTTAGTTGGCAGTCATTGGTTCTTGAGGGTTTTTCCAACTCTGAGTCATCCAATCTTTGGAGAAACAACTCAAGTGAGGAGGGGGCTGGGAGAAGGACCAGAGTCCCTGCGCCTGATTCTCCTCCCCCAGGGAAACAAAGTAGCTTTCAATGGATGGGGAATGGACAACATAGAAGGAGGCAAAGGAAAACCACAACTTCATAGACCTGGAGCTACAAGGGATCTCAGAGCAGGGATCTCAGAGGCAATCGAGTCTATTACCTCAGTGAAGAAACTGAGGTCCAGGGAGGTAAGAGGGCTGGGTTTGGAATAAGGGAGATTTGAGTTCAAATCCTACCTCAAACACTTAAGGAGAGAGGAAGACATAAAGCAAAGAGAAAGAAAGAGGGAGAAAAGAGAGAGCAAGGGGGAGAGAGAGAAAGAAAAGGAGAAAAAGTAAAGAAGGAGAAAGAGAAAGAGGAGAGAGGAGAGAAAGAGAGAAGGGAAGAGATAAGGACCTTGGGTCCTTAGTTTCCTCATCTGTAAAATAGGGATAATAATAGGACCTACCTCAGAGGGTTGTTGTTGGGATCAAATGAGACGACATATGTATCATGCTTTGCAGACATTAGCATACTACATAAAAGCTATTATTACTATTAATAATTATCATTAAAGTGATATGTTCAAGGTCATGCAAGTGCAAGTAGGGATAATTAGAATTACAGAGCCTAAGATGGAAGGGAGCTCATAGTACATCAAGTTCAACATGCTCACTTTACAGATGAGGAAACTGAGGCCCTGGGAAGTTAATAGAATTCCCTAAGATCACACAGGTAGCCTCATCGGTGTGATTTGAAACCTGGTCTTCTGGACACAGGGTCAATGGCCTTTTCACCATAGCAGGCACATCTCTTGAAGGTGGTGACAAAAAAACCAAGGACCAGAGCGTGATTCAAACTGAAGAGCGTGGGAAGGAAAAAAGTACCTACTAAGTGCCATGCATTGTGTTAAGGGCTTTACACATAATTATTTCATCTTAGCATAGATGTCACTTCTGTATCTACTTCCGCCCTTGGACACATCCAGTCAGCAACTGGGCCTCGGCAAAATCTAAATGATTTATGGATGGCCCCATACTCTGCCTATTAATAATAACTATAGCTCCCATTTGTATAGCGCATACTATGTGCTAGGCATTGTGCTAAAGGCTTTATAATTTCCATCTTCAACCTTACAACAACCCTGGGAGGAGGGTGCTATTATTATCCCCATTTTACAGATGAGGAAACTGAGGCAGACAGAGGTGAAATGACTTGCCCAGGATCCCATTGTTAGAGAAAGCCAGTAAGAATCTGGGGCCAAACTTAAACTCGGGTCTTCTTGACTCCCAGTCCAGCGATCTATCCACCACACCAACTATATGGCCTCACTTGGGGTCCATAGACCTGTAGAGCTTGGATCCCAATGGCTGTTCGTCATCAGAGCTGGCTCCAAGACTGCCAATCCTCCACAGCCATCCTACGATTACTTCTGAAGGACAACCAACAAGGGTTTCTGCCAAGATGACTCGGGGCTAGGTGAACCCCCACAGGAAACGGGAGCAGCCACAACTCGGGTTTTTTTCCAATTCCCACTCTGGCCAGAAAAGGAAATACAGATGGAGATGTTTGCCTTCCATAGGCACTTCCTCTCTCAACCGGACGGCCTTCAACAGTCGGTGTTTTCCCCACTCTCCTTGCTGCAATAAGCAATAAACGAAGGGAACAGATGGAAGGAGGAGCTCGTCTTTCTTTCTTTCCTTCCTTCTTTCTTTTTTCTTCCCCTTTCTTTTTCTCCATTCTTCCACTTTCTTTTTCTCTTTCTCTCTTCTCCTTTTTCTCTCCTCTCTCCCTCTTTCTCTCCTTCCGCCTCTCTTCTCTCTCTATCTCCCCATCCCATTCTCTTTCTTCCCCCATTCCTCCCTCTCCTTCCTCTTCTCTCTCTCCTCTCCCGGCTCTCTCATCTTCCCTTTTCTCTCTCTCTCTCTCTCTCTCTCTCTCTCTCTCCTCTCTCTCTCTCTCTCTCTCTTTCTCCAATCTCTTTCTCTCTCTCACCCCCCTCCTCTCTCCAATCTGTCTCTTTCTCGCTGTCTCTCTCTCTCTCGGAGGCAGAGATTTCCTAGGGCTGCACGATCCACAAGATGACCAATCTGGCTGATAAACCTGACTCCTGGGCTGCTCTTGCTCACCACCATGAAAACCTTTGCACGGCGAGTGTTTGGCCTCTAGATTATGTATTGATGTATCGTTAATTTCTTTTTGTTTCCTGCTACAGTGTACAACGGGCTCAAGGTGAGAAAACGCAACTTGCTGGAACTACTCAGATTGATAAATTACATTTCTGTGCTTTGCCTCTTTCATGGTTGGTGACTTTCCAGCAAAGCAATTATCACTGTGGAATACATAATAGCCTAATTAATAACTATTGTCAGGTTAGCCTCTGGGCCGTGATTACACCTTATCAACCCAACCTTTTTTTTTTTTTTTAAACATTTGGAGGCAAAAATATTATTACAATTGACTGGTAAAATTGTCAGACTGTCCTCTCCCCATGGGTGCTCCTATGTTTGATGTCGCAAGAGAGGATGTAGCAGAGTGGAGAGGGTTCTTGATTTGAAATCTGAGAACCTGGGTTCCAATCTCAGCACTGTTACTTCCTAGCTGTGTGACCTTGAGAAATTCAATTTCCTTCTCTTTGGTCCCCAGTTTCCCCAGCTGCCAAATGAGAGGGTTGGACTAGATGTTCTCGAAGGTCTCTTCCAATCTGAAACCTCTGATTCTGCGATCTGCATCTAGAACAGGGGATCTTAACCCATTTTTGGGTGTCACAGACTCTTCTGGAAGTCTTATAGAGCTGACAGATCCTTTTTCAGGTGCATCTGGGTGGTGGAGTGGATAATAGCATTGGACCAAGAGTCAGGAAGTCCTGAGTTCAAATTAGTCTCACACGTTCACTGGCTGTGTGACCCTGGGCAAGCCATTTAACCTGTCTCAGTTTCCTCACCTGTAAAATGGAAATAACAGTAGCTTCCTCCCTGCCTCTCCCCAGGAATGTTATGAGATAAAATAAGGTAATATTTATAAAGAGCTTTGCAAACCTGAAAGTACCACATTAATATTAGCCATTATTATGCTGCATAAAATAAAATACATAGGATTACAAAGAAAACCAATTTTGTTGAAATACAGTTATGCAAAGATTAAAAAAAGTTCACCACCCTAGACTAAGAGTTCCTATTCTAGAACAATTTGCAGGTTAGTAATCTCCTCAAAAGCAGATATTCATTGGGAGTTGAGTGTTTTTCTTTAACTGTATAAATAAACACAAAAGGCATTATTGATTCAATACTCCTTCCTCCCACCACCACTACCATCACCACCAAAAAAGTGATAAGAAATGGAAAGAGCACTGACTTTGGAGTCAAAGGACTGGTTAACTCTTCCCCCATTACTTATAAATGTGTACCCTCTAGGTCATGTGACTTCACCTCCCTGGGCCTCAGTTTCCTCATCTGTAAAGTGAGAGGATTAGACTCAATGGCTGCTAGGGTTGCTTATAGCTCTACAGCTATGACCTTTTATACTCAGAAGAAAAATTTTAAAACAACACAAACATGTTGACATTTTTAGGGATTGGTTGTAATGATCAGCTAGTTCAGCCTCTCTTGGTAGAGAATCCACGCTCCAATATACTTAACAAGGAGGCCTCTAGCCTTTCTTGAAAAATTGGAGGGAGTGGGAATTTGGAGAACCATGAGGAGGGATTCTGAAAAAGGGGGAAAGGGATCTTGGGCACTGTGGTATAGGAAACGGTTGGAATCATGAGAAACCTGGGTATAAATCCTTTCTATGACACTTTCTAGCCACGTGAGCCGGGCAAGTCTTTTAAATTTTTCTAATCCTTGGCTTTCTCCATCCACAAAATAGTGGGAGCTAATGGTCCCCATTTCACAGGGTTGTTTTGATAGGCAAATAAAACCATCTTTTTGGACTGGACCTGATTTTATCCATTCAGGGGAATGCCTGGTGAGAAAAACTCCATCAATCAATGGAGACTGGCAGTCACTGTAATTTATCATCTTGGAGAGATGCTTGGGGCACTGGGAAGGTCTTTCATGTGCCTGCAATCCTGAGGTGAGGGTTGAACACAGGTTGCCCTCACCCTGAAGCTAACTCTCTCTTACCTTTACTATACTGCTTCTCACAATCTGAATATCATCTGTGATGAGGAGGATGTTGATGGTGGAAAGAAATGACCACTGATCTTTGTTCTTTAGTACTATCCAGAAAGCATCTGCTCTGTGCTAGGCACTGTGGTATGGGTTAGAGATAGACAAATAAAAAAAAAAAACCTGTCTCCACCCTCAGGCAGCTTCCGTTTTACTGAGGAGGTTATAACATGTAACTGGCCATGGAGATTTAATATCAGAGCAGGAAGGCATTCCATTCTGGGAGCCCTTTTAAAATAGCTTCAACCACTATTCATCTGGAGTAATGTAGATGGAGACTTGTCTGGAGGCTGGGGGTTGGACCAGATGACCCTTTTAAAAAAAATTATGAATTTATTGTCATTCAGTCATTTTTCAGTTGTGTCTGACTTTTCATGACCCCATCTGGGTTTTTTTTAGCAGAGATTACTAGAGGAGTTTGCCACTTATTTTTCTAGCTCATTTTACAGATGAGAAACCTGAGGCAAATAGGGTGTGAAGTGACTTGCCCAGGGCCACATAGCTAGTAAGTGTCTGAAGCTGGATTTGGATGAAGGTCTTCCTGCCTGCAAGTCTGATGCTCTATCCACTGTGCCAACTAGCTGCCCCAAATTTGTTTACAGTCATCAACAAATATGACTATTTCTATACAGAAAGGGCAGAAAAAGATTGCAAATGAAACTGTGAATCTACACAGGATGACCCTCTTCAAATCCTTCCAAGGATTTCTAAATATAGAGTGTTTTAGCTTTTTTCTAAATGTCTTCCAATCATTTTAACTTTGTAACATTCCTGCTGAGCAGCAGCTTTTTTTTTTCCAACACAACACAAATTAGAAAGGTCCATGTTGGGGTCTTGTTCAAGGTAATTTAGGAGGAAAGGAGAGCCGAGAATTGTTTGAGTCTCATCTTCCCATCTCGAGTCATCTCCAATTCAGCTGCTAGCATGTTTTCATAAATTCAGGTCTAACCAGGTTACTCTCCTGCTCAATGAACTCTATTGGCTCCCTACTGCCTCTTAAATCCTCTGTTTGGCCTTCCAAGTTCTTTACAATCTGACCTCAGTCTACCCTTCTAGTCTAATTCTATATTATTCTCCTTGGAGCCCACTGGCAGATGGAGAGCATCATTGACTTGGGTTCTATTTCTCACACTGACATCTCCTATCTCTATGTCTGTACTCTGGCTCTCCCATGCCTGGAAAGAATTGTCCTTGTTTAGTGTCCCTTGGAATTTTTTGTTTCCTTCAAGTCTTAGCTGAAGCATCATCTTCCATATAAGTCTCTTTCTGGTCCCCCTATCCCCAGCTGCTAGCACTCTCCCTCCTAAACTAACTGGTGTGTAGTTTAGATGTGTGCATCTACATGTATACATATACATATGTATATGTATACATGTAGAAGCACACACACACATACACGCACGCACGTGCGCACACACACACATACCCCACACTATCCATTTTATGGTCTCCATGGATAGAAATTAAGCTCCTTGAGGGCAGAGACCATCTATCTTTTATTTTTATGTCCCTGGCATTTAGCTTGGCACATAGTAGGTGTCTGTTGATTAATTGAATGGTCACTAGAACCCCGGGTGCCCAACATTCATCCCAACCTTTTCCCATTACATAAGAGATTAGAATGTCACAGTGTGACTCAGTTTCTGCAAAGGTCTGCTATGGACAAGAGGGGTTAAAGGATTTCAGAAGGAGGGAAGAAAAAGGCAACATCAGGGATGGTCAGACTCTGTAGTCTTAAGATATATTTATTACGAATAAAAGTAGCTGACATTCATATGGCACTTTAAGGTTTGCCTCCTAACAACCCTGTGACATGGCTGCTACGACAGATATCTGCCTTCCTGTTTTCTAAAAATTAAATTTTATTTTTTTCCATCATCAAGCATTTATTTATTTTGATTAGACTGTGACAACCTTGTAGGCTGGGATTGTCTTTTGCCTTTCATTGGATCCCTGGATTTAGTAGAGTGTCTGGCACATTTACTGTTCTCGTTATTGGTTTGTGTCTGACTCTTTGCGATCCCATTTGGGGTTTTCTTGTCAAAGATACTGGAGTGGTTCACCATTTCCTTCTTCAACTCATTTTAGAGATGAGGAAACTGAGGCAAACTGAGTTAAGTGACTTGCCCAGGGTCACACAGCTACTAAGTGCATGAGGATGGATTTGAACTCAGGAAGATGAGTCTTTCCCAGGGCTCATGAGATCATGGGATTTAGAAAACTAAGAGACCTCAAATGTCATCTAATCTGCAGATTCCTAACCCCAAGTCATCTGTGGATGGGTTCCAGCGGGTCGGTAAATTTGGATGGGAAAAAATGACATCTTAATTTTTCCCTGTCTCTAACAGAAATTTGTCATTGCTTCAATGATTTAAAATCATTATTCTGAGGATGGGTACACACGTTTCATCAAACTGATACAAAGAAATTTAAGGACCCCTGTCCTAGTCCAACCCTCATGTTACAGAAGAGGAAACTGAGTATCCTAGAGGGGAGAAATGCCATCACCAAGTTTTTACAGGACGTGTCAAAGTCTGGATTTGAACGCAGGCCTCCTGATTCTAAATCTCGTGGTCTGTCCATCAACATCCAGGGATGTTCTCCAGGTGACCTCCCCCAATCTATGTAGTCTATGGGGAACTGGAATCTTCTAGGGCTTTTGATATAGCCACAAGTCACTGGCTTTCAGGATGTGTCGTCCGAGCCAGCTGACTCTGGAAACTGAAATCTGACTGATTTTAGTCTCTGCTGGTCACCACTGCTATCCTGTTTTATGTATTTTAATTAAATGTTATCATTTTGTTCTTGTGCCCTAGGGTGATTTGATTATAAGGGCCATGAGTTTATAAGCCAGAGAGAGAAAATAAATATAGGGCTGCCGTACAACATTGCCTGGGCTCAGCTACAAGGAAGATGGCGGCTAAATAAAGCATAGGAGAGGCTTTCAATAGGGATCACTAAATCTGTGACTTAATCCATGATCCACTCACTTCCCCATATTACAGAGAAGCAAACTAAGGCTCAGAAACCCTCCCTGATGACCTGGAGAACACACAGAGAGCACCAGGAAGGTGTTAAACCTTGAGATCCTTGAGGACTGGGACTGTCTTTTTCTTTTCTTTGTATTCTCAGCATTTAGCACAGTGCCTGGCACATAGCAGGTGCTTAATAGGTATTGACTGATGGGGGAAATGAGGATTTTTAGACTGAAGAAGAAAAGACATGGCAGATGATACTATGGATGAGGACTGGCACTAGAACTGGTGGGAAGTTTTGTGGGGAAAGAGAAACTGGCACACTATGGGTCAGTGGCAAGAAGGCTAAACTTGGATCCCATAGACAACGTTTGTCATTTCATATCTGCATGACAGTGAGAAAGTCACTTGATTTCTTTGGGACTCAGTTGTAAAATGATGGATTGGACTCAAATGATTGCCTAGGTTTTATGATTCTAAAGCAAATCCTTTTGGAAAATCTGGGGGGTGGAGACAGAGAGAGAGAGAGAGAGAGAGAGAGAGAGAGAGAGAGAGGAATAAGAAGGAGGAGGAGGAGGAGCAGGAGGAGGAGAAAGGAGACTGAAATAGAGAGAGAGTGAAACAGAGTCAGAGAGACAGAGACATAGAGAGAGAGAGAAAAGAGGAGGGAAGAGAAGGGAAAACTTATCTGTGCTGTCCCCTTCATTTTGCAGATGAGAAGCTAAGACCCAGAAGTTTTAAGTGACTTGCTTAGGGTCTACAAGAAGTAAATAGCAGAGCTGGTTTTCAAGTCCAGGTCACAGGCTCACAGGAGAGAACTGATTTAGACCAGGAGAGATTTCAGAGACTGTGCAGCCCAACTCCCTGCATTATATATAGGTAAGAGAGTATATATGTAATCGTATATGTAAACATAATCATGAGTGGAACAGGTAGGTTCCATTGGGCTTGGAATCAGGAGTATCCGAGTTAAAAGCTTGTTTCAGATACTTCCTAGCTGTGTGACCCTGGGCAAGTCATTTCACCCTGTTTACCTCAGTTTCTTCATCTGTAAAATTAGCCCGAGAAGGAAACGGCAAACACTCCAGTATCTCTGCCAAGAATCCCCCAAATGGGTCACAAAGATGTGACTTAACGCAACCACAAAAAATAATTATATGTGTATGTATCATTATATGTATGTACATGTCATATATTATAATAATGTCAATACATTAACATTATAACCTGTAACTAAAAAGGACCCTTTTGACAATATCACTGACAAGCCATCGTCTGTTTTTCACTTGAGTATCTCCAGTGATGGGGGAACTCACCACTTATCAATGTAGCTCATTCCACATTTGGACAGTTCTAATCAGGAAATTGTTCCTCAAGATTGTGGACTGCATTTATCAAGCACTTACTTAGGGCTAGCTACTGGGGATAGAAGTATGAAAAAGGGATTAGTCCCTGCCTTCAAAAAACTTACATTCTACTAGTGGAGACAACACCTATATATTTGTACATGTATGAATATGTACTGCAATGAATAAATGGGGCCGCTAGGGGGGCGCCATTGTGCACAGAGCACCAGGCTTGAAGTCGGGAAGACTCATCTCCCTGAGTTCAAATCCGGACTCAGACACTTACTAGTTGGGTGACCCTGGGCAAGTCACTTCACCTTGTTTGCCTCCGTTTCCTCATCTGTAAAATGAGTTGGAGAAGGAAATGGCAAACCAGTGTCTCTGCCAAAAAACCCCCAAATGGGGTCATGAAGAGTTGGACATGACTGAAATGACTGAACAACAAAAAACTGAATAGATGGAAGGTGACCCCAGAGGGGAGGGCATCAGTACCTCACACTAAAACCTGCCTCTCTGCAATTCCTGCTCATACTTCTGCCCTCCAGGGCTGAGCAGAACAAGGCTGAGCCAACGTTCACATTGTAGCCACTCTAGAAGGACACTAGAAGAGAGTGTCCTAGTTCTAGTGGACACTAGAAAGCACCTCTAATGCACCCCATGAGCCATATTGTCTTCAGGCTTAACAACCCCTCATTTTTCCAACATCTTCATATGAATTAGCTTCTAGTCTGCCTCCCCACAGGAAGGGGGTCATTTTTGTGAGGTATCTTCAGTTTGTTAATTTCCTTGATATATGGTCCTCAAATACTGTAGTACTCTCGATGTAGTGTGATGAAGCAGAGGAGAGAAAACACTAGAAAAAGGTTGTGTGACTTCAGAGGAAGCAGTGGCATGATCAGCGCCTCTTTGACCCTGGTCAACTCACTGCCCACTTGGAGCCTGTTTCCTTCTCTTTGAAAATGAAGACCTCAAACTTGGTGGCTTCTGATGTCTCTTTTCACTCTATGATTCTATAACCAGAGTTCCAATCCTGCCTCTGATGCTTATTATGTGACTTTGGTTAAGCCATTTCCCTTCTCTGAGACTCAGTTTCCTCATCTGTAAAATGGGGGGGGTGGACTAGATGACCCTTGAGATCTCTTCAGGGACCACCCTGAAGTCATTCTATCCAGCTCACTGTGTATGTCCAAGGACAAGAAGAGAAGTAGACAGGCTTGGAGCCGTGGTGGAATGATAAGCAAAAGAAAGCAAGCTGGGGGTTGGGTCCGGGGTGGAGGAGTGGGGATGGTGCTGCCTGTGCCTCCAAGGCTGTATCAGGCAGCCTGTGCGCAGGTGGGCCAAGCAGAAGTTGGGTGGGTGTGGGGAGGGAGGAAGCTGGCCCACCATGCTGGGCACCTGAGGAGCTACAATATTGCAGGGCCTCAGGGCTGCTAGCACCAGACGCAGAAGGTGTGGAAAGCACTGGCGGGTTTTCTAGACAAGAAAACATTGATGGGAAGCCAGAGTGAACAGGCAGGAATGGGGGAGGGGAGAGAGGGAGATGGAGAGAAAGAGAGATGGAGTGAAGGATGGAAGGGGGAGAGATATGGAAGGAGGGGAGAAAAAAGAAAGAGAGAGATGGAAGGAGAGGGAGACAAGACAGAGAGGATTCAGCAGGTAGAGGAGAGTGGAGAGGGTATCAGGAAGTGAGGTAGCCCCTGCAGAGAGTTCTTGCTAATGCTGACTCATGGAAAACTTGGGAAACAGAAGTGGACCTAAAAAACTGCCTTATTCTTAGAAACATGTCAAACACAGAGTCAGGATTTTTAAAGGTGGGAGGGTCCTTAAGGATGTGATACAGTGGAAAGAACCTGGGTTTAAATCCTACTTCTTATGTTTACTACCTCTAAGACCTTAGGCAAGTCACTCAGCCTTCTTTGGCCTCAGTTTCTCCATCTGTCAAATGTGGGAATTAGATTGGATAGCTTTAAGTGCCTGCTGGATCTAAATCTATGGTCTGCTTCCCTGCCTCCCCCTTGACTCTATATTATAAAGAAGGAAGCTAAGGTTGGGAAAATGTCTCACTGATAAGATGGAGGTCATTTGGAACAGGGTGTGACCAAGGAGGGTATATAACAAGCCTGAAAAATCATATGAAAATATGAGATTGTTTGCTCTAGAGAAGAGAAGCCAAGATGCAGTATGACACGATGGTCTAGTACTGAAGTCAGCGGATCTGAAGTCCAACCCTATCCCTAATGCTCACAAAGCTGTGACCCTGGGCAAGTCCCCTAAACCTCCAGGTCCTGGGTTCTCCTCTGTAACAGGATAGGGTTATCTTGGTGGCTCTCTGACTTTCCATCTAGCTCTAGCTCCACCCTCCCATGGCTTTGTTGCTGCTTCACACACTTGAAGGCCTTTTGCTGGGATGAGCAATTAGCCTGGTTGGGTCTGGTCCCAGAGGGCAGAGGGAGAAACAAGGGAGGGAGGCTGCTTTGGGCTGGAGGCCAGGAAGAGTTTTCAAATCAAGGCTATTTCCTAGTGCAAGAGGCCTGTCTTGGGAGGTGTGTGTGTGTGTGTGTGTGTGTGTGTGTGTGTGTGTGTGTGTGTGTGTGTGTCTGTGGCTTTCTCTCATTAGAATCCTTCATGGAATGGTTGGTTCACCACTTGTTGGGCATGTCACAGGGAGAATTCTTGTGCAGCCATTAATTGGATTAGGTGGCCCCAGAGGTCTCTTCCATTTCTGAGGTTCAGTCCATTTCCCTTTTAGATACCTGTCATTCAGAGGAAGTTTTTCCTGAATCAAGCCTAGATGCTTTTATTTGCAACTTCTACTCATTGTTCCTAGGGTCTGCCCTCAGGGACAAATAGAACAAGGTTAATTCTGCTTCCATAAGACAGTTCTTGAAATACTTCGAAACAGCCAACGCACCTCTCTCCCATCCCCAATTTTTTTCTCCAGGCTAAATGTCTCTGATTCTTTTAAATGCTCCTCTTTATTCTATCTCCAAGCCCCTCAGCATTCTACTTGACCCCCCTCAGATGCTCTCCATCCTACCAATGTCCATCCTCAAATATGGTGCCTGGAACTGAACAGACATGCTCTGACCAGGAGGGAGGGTCTATCACCTTCCTAGTCCTGAATCCTGTGCATTGCAATGCAGCCTAAGTTCACATTAGCATTCTTGGTTGCCAAATTATGTTGTTGGCTCTTAATGAGCTTGTGGTACACTAACATCTTCAAATCTTTTTTTCAGATGATCTGAAAGCTAGCCATGCCTCATTTCTCCAACATTAAACTTTTGAAAACTCATTTTTAATCCAAGAATAAGATTTGCCATTGATCTTAATTACATTTCATTTGTATTATGTTTCACTTAATATCAAAAACTTTTGGAATCCTCACTCTCCATTTTGCTAACTCTCCCATCCAGCTTAGTGTCACTTGCAAATCTGACAAGCTTGTAATTTATGCCTTTATCCAAATCACAGATAAAACTGTTAATTAGCACAGATTCCTGGGGGCACGTCACTAGGGACCTCTTTCCAAGGGGACAAGGAACCATGAATGGTTACTTTTTTGGATCTAGCCAGTCAACCAGGGCAAAATCCACTTAATATTTACTGCTGTCCTGTTCATATCACTCCATATTCTCCAAAAGATTAGCATGAAAAACATTGTGAAATTGTGGCTGAAATTGAGGAAAACTGGTTGGAGTCAGGGACAAGGAAGGGAATAGACACTGGCCAGGCAGTATGTTAAGTGCTTTGCCAATATTATTTCATTTGGTCCTTACAACCTTGGGAGGTAGTTACTAAAAATACTCCCACTTTAGAGATGAGAAAACTGAGGTAGGCAGAGGTTAAGTGACTTGCTCAGGGTCACACATCAAGTGCAGGTATTTGAGCTCAAGTTTTTCTGAATCCAGACCCAACCCTCTCTCTATTCACTATACTATTTAGCAGTCCTCTGATCTACTAGTCTAGTAAAGCCTGGTAAAAAAAATTACCTGCTCTGAATGACATCAGATTGGCTCTTGGGAGACCATGGCTTCCTTTTCTATATGTTCACTCACCATCCCTTTGATAACTCATTCTATAATTTTGCTAGAAAATGACATCAAGCTCAAATAACATCAAAGAATCGTTTGTAGGTTCCATTAGCTCCCCTTTAGAGAACCTGGGACACCCTTATCTCAGTTTCTTCTTTTGTAAATTGAGAAGGTTACATTTGATAACCTTCCAAGTTCCTTGAAGCTGAAAAATCCTATGATCCTGTGAACCTGCTCCAGTCCTTCCCATAGTCCTTCAAGCAACAACTCAAGTTCCACCTTCTCTATGAAACTTTCCTTGACTGGCTTAAGGCTGTACTGACTAACATTTCATTTTCTGAATTCTGTTAGGAAGGTAGAAACAGCAAAACTTGGTCAGCAGGTTGAATAATAGGGGATGAGCAGAGTGAGGAGTTGAGGATGACCCAGCGTGGCCTACTAAGAGCATTGTGATACCATGGATAGCACCCTCAGACTCCTTTGGAATCTACTCTAGACAAACTTCTGAATCAATGACCCCAAGATTCAAATCGTGCCCCTATTTCAACAAAACTCTTCATTATAATATCCCCCACAATCGATCATCCACCTTTTCCTTGAAGACCCAGAGTGAGAGGGTAACACCACCTTCTAAGGAAACATTCCACTTTTGGACTATTCTGATGGGGAGGAAGTTCTCCCTTAAACAGGACAGCAATCTGCCTGCTTGCAACTTCTGACCATTGCTTCCCGTTCTGCTTTCTGGGGCTAAGAAGAAGAAGCCTAATCCTTTGCAGGGGACTCAGTAGGAGCTAGGTAGTTTAATGGAGAGACTGCCATTGGAGATCAAAAGAACTGATTTGAAATCCTGCTTCAGACAGCTTAGGTAGAGCAGTGTGGATAGAGTGGTGGGTCTGGAATCAGAAAAACCTGAGTTCAAATCCTGCCTCAGACACTTACTAGCTCTTCAACCAGTCCTCACAGGGCATGACCAGAAATCCCTTAACCATCCTGGTCACCTTCCTATGGATACTCTCCATCCTATCAATCTTCTTCTTACAATGTGGTTCCCGGAAGTAAGCACAAAGCTCAGAAGTGCTCTTAGCAGGGCAGAGGAAAGTAGAACCATAACCTCGCCTGTCGTGGATACTTTGCCTCTCTTAATTCAGTTTCACATCTGACTTCTCAACCTCCACATCTCACCACTGACTCATAATAAGCCTGCTGTCCACTCAAACCCCCAATTTATTCTCTCTTTTCCTGTGACTACAGCTGACAGCTCCAGACACCATGTCTCCTCCTTCTCAGGCAGACGGGAAGGTCATGTGGTGAATTTTTTAAGTCTCCAGGCAAGCTTCTGGGAGGTTATTTCTGCAGCCACAGCCTTCCTGCCCTGCCATCCCATCTCCTTGGAGATGTTGGGACGTCATGGCGCCCCATCCCACACCAAGCAAGGGCTGGGAGATGGATGATTTCAACAGGCAGCCTTATCTTCACCCAGCTGGCCTCCCCACAGCATTTCATAATCCAGTCCATTAAAAGGCTTGTAAATTTTCATACTGGAAAGCCGAACATGAAGTCACTGCAGACTAATTGGTGTTCAATGCGTCTGCTGTTACCTCGCGTACCCGGGAGTTATCATTCTTCCCAGAGCTGTGTGGGCCCAGACCCATTCCTCTGAAGGCAGCGAGCTTACAACGCTTTCACAAGGCCAAGAAGCAATTCATGTCAGACAGATCAATAATATAAAAATAAAGTATGAGAATTCTAGTTAAAGAATATGTCATATACGCATGGGGTGCACGTCCATGATTCTGAGATTAAAAAAATCCATCAATAGCGTTCTTTAGATGATATTATTTCTAATGAGAAGAACCCGGGACTGCCGCAAATAAGTGCTTAGCTGAAAAAAGATGCATTAATAATTTACTTTATAAAGCATCGGATACTGCTTGAAAGAAAATCGCTGCTGGTTCTTAATTTGGTTGTAACGCCCAATGACAAGTTCAACAAGGCTTTGGTGCTGCATCCTGTTCTGAAGACCAAAGGGGTTTTCATCCTCTCCAGAAGTTCTGTCTTCATTCTCACTGTGCGGTGCCGCCTGGCAGGGTGGGTTGCGATCGATGGGTCTGGGTTACAGTCAAAGAATAAGGAGGTGATTTTTGTTCCTGAGTCATTTAAGTGTAACTTCATGACCCCATTTAGGGTTTTCTTAGCAGAGACACTGGAGTGGTTTGCCATTTCCTTCTACAGCTCATTTTACAGATGAACAAACTGAGGCAAACAGGGTTAAATGACTTGCCCAGGGGAACATAGCTAGTAAGTGCCTGAGGCTGGATTTGAACTCAGGTCTTCATAACTTTATGCCCCTACCTAACTAACCACGTTAAAGTTGTCATTTGGAAGAGAGTTGAGACCTCTTCAGTTTGGCTCCAATGAACCAAAAATAAGGATGGAAGTTGTAGGGAAAAATTAATAGGCTTGATTAAGGAGAAACTTTTTAAGGGTAAGGACCATGCCAAACTGAAAGAGGATGCCTTGGGAATTAACAATTACAACAGAAGAAACTAGGATTTCCATAATGCTTTAAGCTTTGCAGAGTGTCTTACAATTATTATCTCATCTGATCCTTACAACAACCCTACAAATAGATGCTGTTATTATCCCCATTTTACAGATGTGGAAATTCAGGCAGATCAAGGTTAAGTGACTTGCCCAGGGTCACACAGCTAATAAATTTCTATGGCTGGATTTGAACTCAGGTCTTCCTGATTCCAGGTCCAGTACTTTATCTACTGCCCTACTCAGCTGTCTGATCAGCTCCCTGTCACTGGAGCTCTTTAAGGTGTAGCTGGATGTCCACGGGTCAGGAAAATCATAGAAAGGATTCTTCGCAGGTAGACAGGGAACAGCGTGCTAGCCTTGGAGGGAGAAAACTTGGAATGGAATCTTGGATATGCCATTTCCTTTTTATACCTCAGTTTCCCCATTTGTAACATGAGGCGCTTGGATCAAGTGGTCTTTAAAGTCCCTTCCGGTTCTAAATCTGATGATACTAAGTAATGGTGAGCTAGATATTTTATTTATGACTCTTTAAAGATTGGGGAGAAATGGAGAAAAAGATGAGAAAGATCTTGCCTATTTATATTCACTCCATATACGCATGAAAGAGCAAAAAAAAAAAGGTGCGCTTGATCTTTTGTGCATGTAGGGAAGTGTGTATGTGGGCATGTGTGTGACTGTGTGTATATGTGTGATTATGTGTCTATGTGTGTATGCATGTGTGAGTGTGGTATGTCATGGTGTGCATGCAGTATAACTGTACATGTGTATGAATGACTGTATACATGTGATTATGTGTGATTATATATATGACCGTGTGTGATTGTATCTGCAAGTATAGTTGTATATATGTAGCTGTGTATGCATGAGTGTGTCGTTGTATATCTATATGTATGTGCGATTGTACATATGTGGCTGTATGTGGTTCTATCAGTGTATGTGCGTGAGTGTATATATGTGATTATATGTGCGATTGTGTCTGTGTGTATAGTTGTATATATGTAGTTGTGTGTGAATGAGTGGTTGTATATCTATATGTATATGTGATTGTACATATGTGTGTGATTATATCAGTGTATGTGTGTGTGATTGTATGTATGTGATTATGTGTATGTATGTGCACATCCATGCATCGGGAGGGTGAGTGGGGCAGGGCAGGGATGGAGAAGAGATTTCTACTTACTGGATCCAATCTAATCTTATTCTTCCTCTCCAGGCTGCCCTCCCTGGACTTTCTCTACCATGCCACGGAAGCCTCTTCTCTAGGAAAGCTCTTTCCACCCCTGGGTTTCACCCATTAGGAGTACTCTCTGTGCTTTCAGTCTCTCCCTCTGCTTGGCTGCTTCCTCCCAGAAGCTCCATTTTCAGGAAACCGCCCGGCCAGCCATGTCTTCCTCTGTCGCCAGGCCTCCCTCCTTCTTTGGACTTTCTCTACTTCCTGTCCCCACATTTTAGCTTCATTTTACGAGTCTGTCATTTTCTCCTTTACAATGGAAGCTCTTGGAGGCAGTGACTAGTGCATTCTGCTTGCATGTATATCCCCAGTGCTGAGTACAGAACTGGGCATGTTGTAAGCTTGTTGAGTATTATGAAGGAAGGAAACGAACATTTATTACATCCTTACTATGTGCCCAGATGGGTAGTTAGGTAGTGTAGTGGCTAGAGAGCTAGGTCTGGAGTCAGGAAGACACTTCTTAGCTGTGTGACCCTAAGCAAGTCCCTTCACTCTGTTTGCCTCAGTTTCCTCATCTGTAAAATGAACTGGAGAAGGAAATGGCAAACCAGTCCAGTATCTTTGCTGAGACCTCAAATGGGGTCACAAAGAGTTGGACATGACTGAAAATAACTAAATAACAAAAATGTGTCCAGTGTTATATTATATGCTTTACAAATATTTTCTCCTCACATACAACAACCTTGTGAAGTGTAATTCCATTACTTTGTTTTGCTTAGACTATTATAGTATTGATAACCATCAATTAGCAGAAGGGGGAGAGAATCCAGATCTAAACTTTGACAACCTGGTCTCAGTGACTCCCCTCTGGCTGTCAGATAAAGATTAAATTCCTCTATCTTGGCCTCTAAGGCCCTCAGTAATCTGGTCCCAGTCTAGCTTTCCATGCTTTCCTCAGATTAGATTTCTTGTTGTTTTCCCCATCAGACTATAAGGTATCTGAATGCGGGGACTGTTTTTGCCTCTTGTAGCCCCAGCACTTTGCACAGTGTCTGGAACAGAGTTAGTGCTTCATAAATGTCTATTGATTGATTGATTAGTCTTCACCATTTCAACAAGACTACTCAACCTCTCCCATTTTTGCCCAGCTCCAGCCCATTCTGGTCATTGATTAATGACATCTTCCATACCAGAGATGTGCTCCATCTCAATTCAGCTTGTTAAAATCCTTCAAGACCCAATTCAGATACATATGACCTCTCTTCTACCCTGAGCTAATGGTTATCTCTTCCCTCCTCCTCGCTTATCTCCCAATTTCTAACAACACTTTGGAATTTTCTTTTACTTTTCATTTCAAGCTGAGAGGAGTCTTAAAGATTAACTAATCTAATCTACTCATTTTATACATTAAGGAACTGGGACCCAGAAAAGTTAACTGACTTGCCTATGGTCAGTGTCAGCATTTGAACCCAGGATCTCTGCTTCCAAATCTAGCTCTCTTTCCACCGTACCATACCCCTCACCCGACTTTTACAAATGAGGAAGCTGAGGCTTGGGTATGTGTGTGAAGTGACTTACCAAGGTTACACAGGTGGTAAGTAGCAAATATGGAATTAGAAACCAGGTCTCCTGGATCCAGATCTGATGTTCATTAGTCACTTAATCTATCAAGAAGTTATTAAGTGCCTTGGGTTGAACTGAATCAAACTGCTCATTCCACAAGATTTTTTGCGTAAAATATTAAGCTGATTTTTTAGAAGTATCTTTATGTGACCTCAGAAATGGAAAGTGAGGACACCATCTCTCCTCCTTATCTAGGCTTCTTGGAGAGTTTCTAGTGGTGAGGAAACCACACTGGCCTCTAATCCTTGGCCCCATCAGTCAGCATTCCCTATGGGCACTGAGTCAAAGAAAGTTGGGGAGGAGGAAGATTGGACATCCATTGATTGGTAGAGAGCTTGTCTTGCAAGGATGACTCACATCCACCAGAGGAGGACAACAGGCTAGACACAGCAATCACTCACAGGACCTTCACTCAAGAGTTGGAAGAGACCTCAGGGGCTGGATGATCAAGTTCAAATTTCTTATTTTACAAATGGGACAACTGAGGATCAGGTAGGTAAAACATCTTGCCAAAGGTAGGATTTGAACCCAGTTCTTCTGAGTCCAGAAACTAATACAATTTCTACCACACCACAAATTTCTGGTTTTATTGGTGAAGAAAATGAGACTCAGAGTGGTGAATGATTTGCCTCATCTCACACAGGCAGTAGGGACCAGAGGGGAAACTGGAATCCAAGCTCTGGACTTCAGAAGCTGGGGATCTTTCCACTGGGGGTAATGCTAATGAGATTAAAGATTTTCCCCACTCATTAATGGGCCTGCCCATTAAGGGGAGTTTGATTGGAGGAGATTTGTAGGAAGGCCTACACCTTTCATTAATGAGGCACTGGTTCTCAAGGGGCGTGATGCCCTCTGGTTCTGAAAAATGTATGAATACTCTGAGGTGAGGTTTCACTTTGGGGTTTACTCACTGGAAATGTTTGTTTGGCCAGAGGAGACTCTGGGCAGCTGCTAAGGAGCACCCCTTTGAAAACCCAGATGTCAATACTTCTCTCTCTGGTACCTGTATGTATGTAATGGTCAGACAGAGGGACCTGTCTGTCGATCTGTCATGTATGTATTGCTTATGGTCAGGCAGCGGGAAGCCCTGTCTACTGATTATTATTTCTCTGTATTTTCTCTGAAGTTCAGGGTGCTACCTTTCCCCCCTGAACTAAGTGAATGATATATGTGCTTGCTTAAAGTGGTTGTTGATCCCTCAAAAGTTGCTTGTCCTTTTAGAAAAAAAGATCTAAGAACCTGTGATAGTAGACCCTCCTGTGTATGTCAGGGTGCTTGCTTTTACACTGGGCAACCTTCTTTCTATTCCACTACAGCCCCTTGAGTTTGCAGATGAAGACATTCTGGAGGAGAAGCAATTTGCTCAAGGTCACACAAATATTAGGTGGTAGAGCCAAAATTTGAACCTAGGGTTGCTCATTTACTGTTGGCCTTATGGTAAGGGACCAAGAGGGCAGAGATAAAAGAAAGAAAAGAAGAAAGGAAGACGGAAAGGAAAGAAGAAAGGAAGGAAGAAAGGAAAGGAGAGAAGGAAAGAAGAGAAGAAAGAGGAAGAAAGGAAGGGAGGGAGGCAAAAAGAAAGAATGGGAAGAAAGGAGAAAAGGAGTAAAGGAAGAAGGGAGAAGGAGGGGGAGAGAAGAAGGAAGGGAGAGAGAAAGAGAGGAGGAAGGATGGAAAAAAGAAAAGAAAGAAAAGAAGGGAGGGAGGAAGGAAAAAGGAAACGAAAGAAAAATTAAGGAAGGGAGGGAGGAAGGAAATAAAGAAAGGGAGGGAGGGAAGAAAGAAAAGAAAAAGAAAGGCAGGAAGGAAAAAAGCTCCCTGCACTTATTAAATGCCTACTATTTGCCAGGCAATCTGCCAAGTTCTTCAGATGCAAAGATAAAAGTGAGAAAGGCTGAAAGGAGAAAAGCGTCAGCCACCAGGGTCTGGAAACAACCCATGTATAAATCAAAGGCACAAAGGAGCCAGGAGGTCCAATTAAAATCTAGTTTTGGGGGAGAAAAGTAAATCTAACACAGCTGTAAAAGCAAATAATTAAAAAAGGAAGGAAAAACTCTACCTTGTAATTAGATTGCAATTCGAAGAGAAAGCAAGAATCTTGCTGCTATCTATCTGCCGCACGGAAGCAGCTTAGGGGAAAAGCCCCCAAACCTGACCTTGAAACCTTACTGAGCAGCATTTCAGCTGTGGGGCCTTTGGTGGGGGGAGGATGCGTAATTCTGAGGATGAGCAATCGAGGATTCCCAAGCAGCTTTTTGGGAAAACACCAGCCCAATCAGGGAATGGCTGTGCCTCCAGCCTAGGTGTTATTCCTTTAGGTGTGCCTTCCTCCCTCCTTTCCTCTCTTCCTTCTTTCCTTGCTTCCTTCTTCCCCCCCTCCTTCTCTCTCTCTGTCTCTCTCTCTCTTACAATGCCCAGCAGGGACCCCAGACACTCACCCTATAGAGTGTCAAGGTTCCACTATTGGCTATTAGGAAACATGTGGGCACATGGTCAGAGAACCCTGGGTCCCTGGGTACAGAGATTTCTCCTTTTCCACTCCCATACATTTATGCCAGTCAGAGATGCAGAAAGAGGGTTGGATTTTGGGTTCAAATCCTGGCTCTGCCTTGTGACTTTGGGTTAAGTCATTTCCCTGCTTTAGCCTCCAGGTTCCTTCTCTGTCTGTCAAAGGAGGGGTTTGGACGAGATGATCTCTTCAGTCCCTTTCATCTCTGAATCAAGGCTCTGATGACCCAGGTTTTTAATTTTAGCTATTATTGCTCTCTGTGTGACCCTGGGCTAGTCACTTTAATCATTCAATATTTATTAAGTTCCTATCATTCACCAGGCACTGTACTAAGCCCTGGGGATACAAAAAGAGGTGAAAGACAGTCTCTGCCCCCAGGGAGCTTAAAGTCAAATGCGGGATTGGAGGTGAGGGTGACAACATGCACACAAATATATACAAAGCAATCTAAATATGGGAGAAACAGGAAATAATTGAAAGCGGGGAGGTCCTGGAATGAAGAGGGGTTAAGGAAGGCTTCCTATAGGAAGTGGAATTTTAGTTGGGACTTGAAGGAAGCCAGGGATATCAATAGTTAGAACTGAGGAAGGAGAGCATTCCAGGCATGGAGGACAGGCAGAGAGAGTCCCCAGAGCCTCAGCTTCCTTATCTGTAAAAGGAAGAGGGCTGGACTAGGACCTAAAGTTTTTTCTATCTTCTGATGTTATTATATCTTTAAGAAAACAGAGCAAATGCTCAATTACTTGCTCCTTGGCGAAGTTCCCTCCTTGGGTCTTACCTTTACTGGGGAGAAGGGAATTTCTGGTTCTTCTGAAAGGGAAGAACTGTCTCACTTCTATTTGTATCTCTGGCTCCCAGAAAAATGCCTGGTACACAGCAGGCACTTAATACATGCTTGCTGATTGATGGATTGTTTTTTTAAAATAAATTTTGACTTTTTTTTACATCATTGACATTTCCCAATACATACTTCCCTGACAAGAGTCATCCCTTATAATAACTTTAAAAGGGGGGAAAAATTCAGCCAAAACCCCCCCAAACCATCCAAAAAATCTGATGCTAAATATAGTATTCCATACCCATAGCCCCCCACCTCTGTAAAGAAATCGTGAGAGATGCTGTTTTGGAGTTCTTTGGGGCCAAGCTTGATCATTATAGTTTCATAGAGTTCAGTTTTGATTGTTTTGCTGTGCTCCTTCTTTCCACTTAATCCACTGGGATAAGACCAGTGAACTCTCCTTGCACCTAGAATTTCCTGCGACTTGTTTAGCCCACAAGAATTTAAAAGAGGGGCACGCTTAAGGTACAAAGCAAAACTGAGTAAGACATAAAAGACATAAGACTGAATGCAAATGAGAGTTTTAGGGAGATCCAAGAACACATCCTACATCGGTGGAGCTCTATGTAGAGATGGTAGGGTCTAGTGCAAAGGGCATTGATTTTAGAATCCAAAGACCTGATTTCAAGTCTTGCCTTTAACTTGCCAACTACTCTTTGTGACCCTGGTCAAGTTGCATAACACGGGGGTATAACAGTATTCAAACTTCTTCCCTCCAAGACTTCTCTCCAAGGAAAGCGTTATATAAAGATGACTTATTATTACATTTTTTTCAGGTCTCAGCTCCTGGCCATTCCTGTTTCTGAGTAAGAAGGTACAGACGAGTTTAGGTGAGCTTTGACTGGGTGACTAGAAACATGAGTAGGTCTAGAGTTTTTTTCACCTTACAAGGCTAGATCATCCTGACTTCTCCAAAGAGAGCTGCTAACTCTCCCCTCTTTGAGGAAGAGAGGGGATATCTAAGAACTAGGTGAGTGCTAGACTTGATGACTTCCAAAATGGACTCTTCTGAATCTAAACTTATATGCTTAAGAGCATGTTGAAGAAATTGTCGGGAGGCTGATGATACCTCGATATAGGGAAGAACTTAAAAAAACATAATCTTTATTGATGGACTATCTCTAGTTTTTATATCACCAGGATTTTTTACTGTATACCTCATCCTTCTCCCTCCCAGATAGCCACCCCTTATAATAATTTTTATTAAAAGAGGAAGAGAATAAAAATTGAGCAAAACTGATCAATATACTGAAAGAAGAAAAAAAAATCCTGACATATTCAACATAGGGAAGATCTTTCTAAGAGGACAATTGTCCTGCAATGGCATGGGCTGCCTCAGGAGGTAGTGAGCTTCCCATAATAAGAAGGATTGAAATAGAGGCTGAATGACAGACACTTGCCAGGGATTCCTGTCCTGGAGGTTGGATTAGGTAAGTTTTACCTTGAGGATTCTAAGACACAATCGTAGAGTCAAACAAGAGGTTTTCTTGGTGCTCATCTCTAGCCTCACCCAACAAATTATGACATGGGACTGTCAATGTTTGTGCCACAGAGACCACTGAAATGATCTCCTTATTGGCTTTTCCATCTTTCTCTCCCCACTCCCATGCCCTCTCCACACAACTGCCAGAGTTACTTTCCTAAAGTTCAGATATAAGCATGTTACTACCTTTCTGAATAAATACAGTGGCTCCCTATTACCCCTAGGATCAAATGTGAATTCATCTATTTAGCATTTAAAACCCTAATCCTACCCCCTTCTCTTGACTTATCACACATGATTCCCCTTTATGCTCTCTGGGGTCATGCAAAGAGGGCTTTCTTTCTGTTCCTCATAGATAGCAGTCCATTTCCTACCTCCACACCTTTGCATTGGCAACATGACTTCTGCCTCCAGCCTGGAATGTCCTTCCACCTCAATTTTGCCTTTTCCAAGGATCAGTTAATCTACACGTCATTTCTCCTAGTACCTTCCCACCCTAAAATCACTTTGCATTTATTTTGCATAAATCCACATATGTACATATTAGTTCCCGTGATAGAAGGTGAGCTCCTTGAGGGCAGAGGCTGTTTCATTTTTGTGTTTTTTGTTTTTTATCCCCAGCACCTAGCACATAGTAGGTACTTAATAAATGCTTGCTGATTGGTGGTTAGGATCAAGAAGGTACCTCTCTTAAGAGGGTCTGAAACTTTATGGTCTTTGTAAGTGAGGCACTAGAAGGCTAATAGGAGGAGGGGATGATTAGGAAGGTTACCCATTTTCAGAGAGAAGCCTCAAAATATGGGTTGGGAAGGGACACTTGAGAACAGGTCCAAGGGATGTGGGTGGGATTGTGGGAGGAAGGCTGTCTTTAATGTAGGTAGCTAGGGACTCTGGAGACAAACTATAATCTTTGCTTTACCTGGACTCAAGTCATTCCACCCAGCTCAGCTGGAAAAAAGGGCACATTTTTGATCTTGACTAGGGAAAGGTGATCACTTAACATCTGTCTTGCTTTTGAGTCCAACAGCTTTTCATTAGGTCATGTGGAGTAATGGACTTGGACTCAGGAAGAGCTAGCTCATCCTGAGCTAGTTCATCCCATTTCTGACCATTAACAGTTGTTAACCCTAAGCAAGTCAGTTATCTCCTCTCAGCCTCAGTTACCTCATCTGTAAAATGAGAGGATTGGATTTGATGGCCCGTAGGGCCCTCTTCCAGTGCTAAATCCATGGTTCTATGATCCTCCCCTTGGAGGGGATTGGTCTTCCAAGTGATTTGTGGGTTCTCTCTCAATGGTGACCTCTTTTCTAAGACCATGACTACCATTGAGAAAGGACTTAAGTGGCTATCTGGTCCAACCCACATCAGAAAAGGATGCTCTCCCTTCTCTCCCCTCTCATAATATCCTGAACAAATGCCCAGCTGGTCTTTTTCATCTTTCCTCTAAGACAGGCCTCAAGCCCCACATTCCTCATGAAATCTTTCTTGATCCCACATGCTCTTAGTGCCTTCTTTTCCCAAACTACTTGTATTCATTTTATATTTATCCTGAAAATATACTTATATACGTATGTGCTGTCTCCTCCATTCAAATAAAAGCTCTTTGAAGGCAGGAAGGTGGTGTGTTGGATAGAGAGCTGAACTTAGGAGTCATAAAGACTTACATATGAGACCTAGCTCAAGCATGTCCTAATTATATGACCATAGGGAAGGCATTTAACTTTTTGAAGTCTTAGTTTTCTCATCTGTTAAGTGGGTATAATAATAGCCTCTACCTCCCATGGTTGTTGTGAAGATCTGATGAAATACCATCTGTAAAGTGCTTTACAGATCTTTTATCTCCATAGAAATATTAGCAACGATTGTTATTTTACATCTGTATTTCTAATCCCAGCACTTAGTTTAGGGCCTAACACACAGCTGGTACTTAATAAATGCTTGTTGGTTGCTTGATTGTGGAGGGGTGACCCATTCTACTTTGAAATAGCTTGAATGGTATGGAAGATTTTTCTAACATTGAGCTTAAACTGACCTCTTTTCCACATCTACCAGTTGTTCCTGGTTCTTCCCTGGGGCCAAGTAGCACGCCTGGGGAGATGAGAAGTTAGGCAAAATGGAACAACCACTGAATGTAGACTCCTTGGACCACCAGAGTTTGAATACTGACACTGTCACTTAGTTACCTATGTGGCCCTGGCAAGTCACTTAACCTTGCTGAGCCTCTGTTTCTGAATCTAGAAATACAGAGGGTTGGGCTAGATGACCTCTAATGCCTCATCTAAGTCTAGATGTTTTATCTAACCCTGCTTCCCCCTGACAGGCCATCAAATCCTTGAGGACAGCTCTCATGATCTCTTCTTTCCTCCTTTCTCCTAGTTTTCTCTTCTCCAGGGTAAATATCCATAGTTCTGTCAAGAGATCCATCTATGGTATGGACTCATGGTCCTTCACCATTGTGTTGGTCCTTCTCTGAATATTCTCCAGATCACTTGGGGTAATGTCAGGTAGCTGGGGACTCTAGAGATGTACTATAATCTCTGCCTTACCTGAGTTAATTCATCATGAATAAACAACTGCAGAGCACTCAGGCAGCTATGATGTCTCTGAGAGAGAGAGGCAGGACCTCTTTCACTGAGAAATTGACTCTTTCTCTTGAGGCAGGCAGCCCCAAGGGATGAAGTCATAATAATTAGTTCTGTGTACTAGATGACCCAGAGGAAGAGGTAGAGGGCCCGGTGGGGTCATTTCTAGATGATTTCATTGTGAATTATCCAAGGTTGAGAATGGCTTGGGAGGCAACGGATTTAAAGGATTCATTGGCTATCTTCCAACCAAGTAAACTCCTCTCTGGTCATTAAGAGAGTCAAAGCCACTTCAGTGCCAAAATGGGAAGAATAGGGGTGAGATTCTGAAAGGAGGGAAGAGGTAAGAGATCTACCAGACCAACCCAAGAACTTCCAGGTGAGGGCTCTGACCTTTAGAGTAGTCCTAGCAACATAGAAAATAAAAGCTTCATGAGGACAGGGACTGACATCTAGGTGAAATGAAATCTCAAACATCATCCTCATTAACTAAGACTGATTGGCTTCCATTGTCTCAGTGCCTAAATCTAAACCCATCCAACAAGTATTTATTAAATTCCTTACATGTATGAAGAACTGTACTAGGCAAGGGAAATAAGAAAACACAAATAAGGTCAGTCTGGCCCTCAAAGGGCTCATAGTTTACTGGGAGGATACAATATTTACATGGGTGATAAAAAAACAAGATAATTGGAGGAAGGGCAGAGCATAGATAGAGAGGGGGAACAAGAAAGGTCTCATCTGGAAGGCTAAATATAAACTGAGCCTTTGATGAAAGGTGGAGAGTTTAAGAAGTGTGGGTGAGGGGGGTCACCCTGTGCAAAGGTATAGGTGGGAAATGGAACACCGAGTCTGAGCCTCAATAAAACATCACGCATCTAAACCTGGATAGCTGAGAAGCTTAATATTTATTACTAACAAGCTCAGCTGCCATTTGTCTTTAGCCTTTGTTGCTATGGATGAGCTGTCCAGGGTGCTATTAGCCGCCAAGTGTTCAGAACTGTTTTTATTTTTGCTTTGTTCCATCTCCATTTCCATAGTAGAAGGAGTGGCTTAGAGTTCAAATCTCACTTCTGACCCCTACTAGCTTTGTGTCCCCTCTATGTGCCCCAACCAACACCCTAGGACTTATCTACTAAATCAAAGATGAGTCTGGAAGACCTTGGTTCAAATTCTACTTCAGATACACCCTGGCTCCAGAGCCCCTAAGAAAGTCTCATTCTCTAATCATCTTGCACAAATCCCTAAGATTTATCAGTTAAGATACAAAGGTGAGTTAGAATACCTGTGCTGAGTCAAACAACTGATGACAGAGTCAAAATCCAGGATCAATGGGTAGAAATTACAAAGAGGATAACTGAGGCTTGATGACAGGAAAACTTTCCTAATGATAAGTGTTGTCCCCAGTTGGAATGGGCTGACTTGAGAGACAGTAGGCTTACCCTCACTGAAAGAAACAAACACAAATCTCTCATGTGGTCCCCACAACAACCTTGGGAGGCAGATGCTATGTTTATTTCTATTTTGTAGCTGAGGAAAATGTGGCAAACAGTGGTTAAATGACTTGGCCAGGATTACACATCTAGTTAGTATCTGAAGTTGGATTTGAATGCAGGACTTCCTGAGCTGGCCCAGTGCTCTCTCCAACTTCAGGGGCTAACAAGATGCATGACCCTGGGCAAGTCACTTCACTTCTACCTGTCTCAGCTTCCCCAACTGTAATAACTTCCCATGGATGTTGTGAGGACCAAAGAATTTAATATTTGTAAAGTGTTTAGCCCAGTGAGTGGCACATAGTGGATGATTTTAATAAGTGCTTCTTTCCTTCCTTCTTTACTTTAACATGAATTATTTCTAGAGGTCTTGTCATATTTTGTAAGGGCCCATTATAGGCTTGACCTATTTTGTATTTTTATTTTCTCTGGCAGGAGTCGGGTGATGTGGCTTTTAAACAATTTCAGCTTAACTGGAAGGCAGCTGTCTCCCATGAGCCAGTGTCCAGCCAAAAGACTTGGCCTTGGGCAGAGCGATGTGATGCCACAGAGGAGAGAGCTATGGCTGTAATCTATAAGAGGGCTTTTGGGTCTCAGAAGACCACAGTCTCCAGAGCTGGGTTGGATGGGTCTAGAGGGGCCTTTCCAGCTTGAAATCTATGATCCTTGAGCTCATAGCATATAAGGACTTGTTGAGGGGACTGGGGATATTTATCCTGGAGAAGAGAAGATTTAGGGAGGAGATGAAAGCTGTTTTTAGGTACCTGAAGGGCTGTTACTTGAAAGAGAGATTAGCTTTGTTCTGCCTGACTCCGGGGACAGGACCAGGAACTAGGGAGAAAGAATCCATTTTTAGCAAACGAAAGCTGTCCCAAAGTGGAATGGGCTGCTCTCAAGCAATTATCCTACCTTCATTCACACTGGCAGGTTGACTCTCCAGCCTCTCCCTTCTTCATTCCATTCAGTGTGCAACTAACTACCCAAACCATCTCTGCTCAAAAGTATTGAGTGGCTTCCTACTGTCACTAGGCAAAAATACAACCCACTCAGCCCAGGCATTGAAAGCACATCAGAATTTGCACTGCATCAGAGGGGTCAAACATGCGGCCCACATCACTCCCCAGTGGCCCCGAACCAGATTTAAATGTAACTGGGAAATAGTTTTTAAAATAAAGTACAATAAAACATAGATAATGTTAATATGTAGTTTTCTAAGTCATCATGTGGCCCCAAGAATCCTTATGTATGGTTTAGAGGTTTTTTATTCAAGTTTGACACCATTGCAGTCTGTGATATTATATTATTATAATATCAGAGCTGGGAGGCCCTTACTAATCATTCATGCCCCAATGGCCAAGATATATATGGAAAAAACAGAAATATATGAGACCAAGAGTCATTTTCCAATAGCATAAATGATGAAAGGATGTGATAAAAGAATAACTGCAAACTTATCAACTATATAAAAGAATGCTCCAAATCCCTCCAAATGAGAGAAATGCAAAGCAGACAATTCTGAGTCCTTATCCCCCACACTGCGAACTGGCTAAGATGACAAAAGATAGAAATAGTTATTGTTGGATGGCTCATTGCAGGACAGACATTCTTGGCAGAATGACACGGTCCACAGCGTTACAAACTGGTCCAACTATTCTGGAAGACACTTGGAAATTACGTAAGAAGGAGACTAAAATGGTCTTATACACTTTTAGTCAGAGATCCCACTGTTAGGCATATACCCTAACAAGCTATAAAGATAAAGAGAAAGGGATCATGTACACCAAAATATTTCTAGTAGTACTTTTTTGTGGTGGCAAAGAATTGGAAACCAAGTAGATGCCCATTGTTTGGGGAATGGTCATGAATATCACAGAATATTATGTGCCATCACAAGAGGAACAGCGAGAAGCATTGGAAGACTTGTATGGACTGATGCAGGACCAGAAAAACCATAACAAGGTAAATGCGGTCAACCACAACAAAAGACATTGAATATGATATAATTATAATGATCAAGCCTGGTTCCAAAGGAGAATGGAGGACATGTTCTTCCCTCCCCTCTTTGCAGAGGTGCGGGAACACGAGCATGAAATATTACCCATACTGTCATACTCATTTGATGTATTGGTTAATTTTGTGGAGCTATCCCCTTTAGTGCTCCCCTCCCACTTCCCTACACACAGAAGAGAGGGATAAGTTTGGAAATGAAGGTGATACAGATACGTAAAAGATATCCATATTTTTTTTTAACCACAAAAAATAATTCAGGTCCTATTTAATTTTAACATGTTAGAAAACTGAGTTTAATGCCTTGTCCAAGGTCCCATAGTGAGCAGGGGACAAAAAAAGGACTCCTGACTTCATTATTCACCTCTGCCCATCTCTAGAACCATGTCCCACAATGCTATTTATTAACAACTGACAACTAATTATTCTTTCAGAGGGCAATCATTTCCAGCAAGAGAAGGCTACTGCTAGCTGGCTGACCATTAGCTCCCACTTCTCTCTATCATCATTTCTTTGGTTTGGTTGGCTGTCCATATCCCAGAAAGTGGACACGTGTGTCATTGCCTGAAGGAGCCTGTCCAATTCTTCCCCCACCTGTAAGTGCATGAGATTCACAGTCAAACTTAAGGTCCCTATTTGGCTTGGTTCAGCCAAGGACAGGTCCCAGAGCAGGGGAATGTTAGATTAGCCAATTGCAAGTGATCCTTGTAGGAGATATTGTAATTACTTATATTATTATCATAATTATAAAACGTAAAGCTAGAAAAGGTTTTATACATATTCAAATATAATTTGTAAAATAAACCATAAATAAACAAAACGCAAATTAGGATACACATAGAATAAGGTAAACGTTAATAATCATGTTAACTTAAAATTATATACCATTCCTGGCATCTTCTTACCGCAGCCCCACTCTTTGACCTTCTCCAAGCTCACAGATACTTGGGACTTTTCCTCTGCATCTTGTTGCTCTGCTAGACTTGCTTCTACCTATCTTGCCAGGGTCCAGGTCCCAGGCCTCTTTAGCATCCCAATCTACTCACCATGCTGCTCCCCTCCCTTCCTGCAGAGACCAACATCTTCTTCCTTCCCTATGTACTCTCAGCTCCCCTTTATATGCCGACTCCTTAAGCTTCTTAAGGTTCTTGTTTATTGCCTTTCTTTTTATCTCTATCACTTAATAAATACTGGTCGATTGATTGATAAATCTGTGATCCTATGTTCTTTCCTTTCCTGGGGTACACCTGCTTTATGTCAATGAGGGATGTTTCAGAATCAGAGAATCCCAGCTCTGCTATCTGAGTGGCTGGGCCTTGTGGCACACTCCTGGAATCTTGCTACTTGAACAGGCTGAGGTTGGTGGATTATTGAGCTCAGGAGTTCTGAGCTACAACAAAGCTAAAGCCAACTGGGTGTCTGCAGTTCGGCACCAATATAGTGAGCTCTCAAGAGGGTTAGAGCCACCAGGCTGTCTAAGGAAATGTGAACCAGTTCAAACAGGGCAGGTCAAAACTCCTGCGCTGATCAGCAGTGGGATTGGCCCGTGAGTGACTGTTGTCAGTTTGGGACAGAAAGAGAGATCCAGTCTCAAACAAACCAAAAAATCTAACTACTCTGAACCTCAGTTTCTTCATCTGTAAAAAGGGGATGGGGGCGGGGAATGAACTAGATGATATCTGAGGCCCCTTCCAGCTCGACATCTGTAATCCTCTCACATCCCAGGAAAGTTAGCTCCTTGAGGGCACAGACTGTTTGAATTTCATCTTTGCATATCCCCAGTACCCAGTAGAGTGGTTGGTATAGAAGAGTCACTTAAATGAAAATGCCAGTCAGTCAGCAAATGAGTATTAAACTCTTCCAAAGTTCCAGGGACTGTGCTAAGCACTAGAGATACAAAATAAGTCAAAAACATGGTCCTTGTCCTGTTTCCCAAGTTCTGTGAAGCACCTTCGTTTTTTGTCAGCACTGGAGACTCCCTCCACCAATGCAGAATGCAGCACATCTTAGTGAAGTGGAGTCCTGTGAAATGACCTATTATACACAGAGGTCATTCAGCTAACAAGTTTTTGTTTTTCAGTCATTTCTCTGTGGTGTCTGACTCTTCATGACCTCTTTTGGGGTTCTCTTGGCAAACATACTGGAGTGGTTTGCATTTCCCTCTCCAGCTCATTTTATAGATGAAGAAACTGAGGTAAACATGGTTAAGTGACTTACCCAGGGTCACACAGCTAGTAGGTGTCTGAACTCAGGAAGAGAAGTCTATCCTCTAGAGTCACTCTATCCACTGAGCCACTTAGCTGCCCATTAAGCAGTAGAGGACATGTTTGAACACAGACCTTCTTGATGCCAAGTACCAAACCTGATCTACTATATTACGCTATCTTGAAAACAGTAGGTGTGAAATAAATGCTCCCCCAATGGAAATTCATTGTATCCCCCTCTTCCTAGCTAGAGTGATTTCCTACCTATCTCCGATCATTAGCCTAGTATCTCTCTGAGCCAGGGAGAAGAAAGAATTTCTGACCCACTGGAACTAAGCCATTAATTACCTGGGATCAGATGCCTCCAAGAGACCTCAGGTCCCCTGTGTCCCTCAGCTGCTATACTTCAGAAAGGTCACCAGAGATCCTGACATGGCCATGTCATGCTGGCGATAAAGGACCCTGCTTCCAGTTGACTCAAGAGATTAAACAAATTAACAAAATGCCCAATTCTAGTGTCCCCCACCTTCCCATCAGCCACCTGGGGGGAGAAGTTAAGCGGAAACCAAGAACTTCCAAAGTTTCACCTCTGGTTTGCCATAACCAAACTTTTAATTTAGATGTTTTCATCTCTCTATCTGAGTAAAAACTAAGTTTAAAATAATGACTGTAATAAATGAAGGTAATTAATTGTAGTTTGTTCCTTTACTGTCTAGTCAGCTTAATTTTACCTTTTCAACTAATAATGAGAAAATAATTTTTGTGCTCGGAGGGTTAATGATATGTAACTGCGAGAACCGCTAATTGCATGTTGCAAACTATTCATCAAAAGCCCCATCTGTGCCACTTGATTATGTTTGGTAAATTATTGCTTTGAATTATCTTTCATAAAGCAACTTTTGTAATTAGCCGGGTTTGAGTCTTGCTCTTTTCTCCGTGTGCATGGATATTCAAACTTTGTCCATTTCAAGCTGTCTCCATTAAGCTACCTTGGCGGGCAGCCTTTGTTTCCCGTTTGCCAGGGAAATCAGACTCTCCTTGATTGGATCGTGGTGGGAGGGAGAGCTCTCTCCACTCCCGGCAAGGCCAATTTACTTCCTCTCCACCCTTTCCTTGTATACAAAAATATGAAAAGATAAAAAGGATACATGGGCTTAGAGCACTGTGGAGTTGGTTCAGACAAAATAAGAAATGAACTTAAAAAATGTTCTCTATTTCAGCATGAAGCCTTGGGTGGGAAAGGAATGCATGAGCAAAGGAGGCTGCCTCCAACCCTGGCGTTTTATGGGCTACTTTATATGACTTACATGACTTGGGAGTGCAGTCGCCAAGGGAAATGTTTCCTGCGTGGTAATTAGTGCAGGGAAATCTTCAATGCAACCCCTGTGAGCCTGGTGGGTTTGCAGCGGGTGGGATAATGGATGGGTTCTCATTAACAAAAATTAAAATGAAAACCAGACTTCACTTCTCTGTTGCTGAGCGGACAGAGTTGGTCCTGGGCAAGGAAAGATTTCCTCCCACCTTCCCACCCTTTAAAATGAACACCTTCCTTGGGAAATATTTATTCCCTAAAGAGTGGGAGGGAGCAAGCGTGGTATGATCGCTTAGTCAATAGATCAAGGGAAAAGCGGAGGTTTCATGAATAAAATCATAGACAAATGCAGTCTTTTTCTCGTATTAAAGGTGAGATGAAAAGCTCTCTTAAGAAAATTAATGAAGTTCTCTTAAACAGTCCCGAACTCGTAAGAGGGACTCTGTGGAGGCTGACATGGCAACAAATAGAACCACAAAGGAGAATGTCTGGAGGGGGTGGGGATTTCCTTAGACTCCATGTTTTGAGTTCAGGGTTTGGGATTTCTCCAGAAATGCCCAAGCTCATGACCTCAGCCACCTGCCCTGCTGAACGAACCATCCCCATTCCTTGTAGGGACCAGAAAATCCTTTGACTGGAGAGTAAGCCCCAAAGTAGCAACTAACTGAGGAAACCCAAACCCAGGCATTACCCTAGGGGAAATCTCTCTCTCTCTTTCTCTCTCTCTCTCTCTCTCTCTCTCTCTCTCTCTCTCTCTCTCTCTCTCTCTCTCTCCTCTCCCTCCCTTTCTGTCTCTATTTCTCCTTCTCCTCTTTCTTCTCCTCTCCTCCTCTTCCTTCTGTTTCTGTCCTCCTCCTTCCTCTCTCTCTCCCCCTATGTCCCTCCCTCCCTTCCTCTCTCTCTCTTTCTCTCCTCCTTTTCCCTCTCTTTTCTCTCTCTCCTCTTCCTCTCTCCTCCCCTTCTTCCTTCTCTCTGTCTCTGTCCCTCCCTTTCTCTGTCTCTCTCCTCTTCCTTCTCCCTCTTTCCTTTCTTTCTTTCTTCTTCTCCTTTCCCTCCCCTTCTCCTCCTTTTCCTTATTCTTCTTCCTTCTCCTTCTCTTTCTCTTCCTCCTCCTTCTCTCTCTCCCTCCCTTCCTCTGTTTTTCTCTTTGTCTCTGCCTCTCTCTCTCTCTCTCACACACACACACAAGAATCTAAATGAGCAATGGAATCTGGTCATTTAGGGGTGTGAATGATGGCACAACAACGACATGAGGTGATTCTAAGGGCTCACCTCTTCTGAACCCTGCTTACCTCCTAACACGGCTTGTACTCAAGTTAAGCTCCCATCTTCCCTTGCATTTAGTTTCTCCACATCTCCCCAGTAAAAGAGTACATTAACAGAGTCATAGCATCAAGAGCTGGAAGTCTTTCACCACAACCCACTGAACAATAAGGAAACTAAGATCTAGAAACATTCAGGGAGGTAGCTGACCTCTCTTAATGCCATTCCAACTCAGATCCTCTAACAACAAATCCAACAACGTTATGATAATATTATTATAGCTGGCATGCCCATAGGCTACAAAGTTTGCAAAACACATAGGCAGCAAAGGACAGTGGAAATAACCTCGAATCTCGAATCACGGGATCTGGGTTCAAATCCCAGCTTTGTGTGTCCCAGGGCAGGTCACCTCACCTGGACCTCAGTTTCCTGATCTGTAAAATGAAGGAACTGGAGAGATGGTCTTTGAGGGCTCTTTCACTTCTAGATCTATGAGTAACCATCATTTTTTCTCCCTTTTCCTTCAGTTTGGGAATGTGATTATCAGTCTCTCTCTCTTTCTCTCTCTCACATACACCCAATATCTCTGAAAGTATCTAATAAGTATTTGTTGTATTAAAATGACAAAAAATTACAAAAGCTTTACAAAGCACTTTCCTCACAGCTCAGGGATAGAGAGAGCTAGTCTTTTTACAGATGAGGAAACTGAGCCACAACGAGGTGTAGTGGTAAGAGGCAGGTAAGAAACATTTATTAGGCACCTCCTGTGGGCTAGACACTGTGCTAAGTGCTGGGGATACAAATACAAGCTAAAGGAAAGACATTCCCTGCCCTTAGGAAGTGTATGTTCTAATGGAAGAAAACTATACCTAAAAGACTGCTGGGGGTAGTGGGGAAGAGAAAGAGGCAGGCGGTGCCTGTGTAGGGGGCCTTGGTGGTCAAGGCCGGAGGGTCTTAATTACAGCTGTTGCTCTTCATTTTGAAAGAGGACCAATGACATCATGGTATGATGTCTTGACTTGCGTGAGTTGGATTTAAGTGAGGCAGCGCTATACAAAGTCGTCAGCCTTCCTCTTCTCAAGTCACCCAAGTCCAATGGCAGGACAAAAGTCAGTTGGGGGAAGAATGAAGGACGGTCACAAATGGAAGTTGGGGTGGGAAATATTCCAGGGTGAGAAGGTCCTAGGAGATATGGGAAGTCCCAAAGGGAGAACAGCTCTGGACCAAAGTCAGAATTCTGAGTTCAAATCCCATCATGGCCACATAGCACTTTCATGACCTTGAGAAAGCCACTTTCCTCTTTGGGCCTCATTTTCCCCAATTATAAAATGAAGGTGGGGGGGATAGGTGGACAAAAAAAATCACCCTTCAAGTCCCTTCTATGCTTAAATTCACATGAGATGAAATTACTTGCCTGAGGTCTCAAAGCTAACTCAAGTCTCCTGACTCCAAATCCAAGGTTCTTACCAGTATGACCCATGGTCTCCCAGATATAAAAATACAGGTTTAATTAGAAATGGACCTACTGCAAAATTACATGAGGTGGTGGATGTCTACGTTAGTAAGGAAAGCAAGGGGAAGGAAGAAGGGTAGGGGTGGCCAATACTTCTGATACATCATCTACAGCCTCCATGAAAGCCTCCTATATCATGCCCCTTTACAGAGCAGGACCATAGCCTGGTTTGCCCCCTCCCCACCCTAGCAAGCATTGGCGCCAGGGCGTCAGAAAAGCAGAGCTTTCTTTTTCACCAGGAGGGCTGTCTCTGTAACCTCGGAGACGGCTCAGTACCAAGGGAAAAGCTGGCTTCCTGAGCCCGTGTGCATTCACTCACAAAGGATGCTGAGGGAGGGGGAGGGAGGGGGGTAGTGGTAGGGGGAGAACATGCCTTTTTTTTTTGAAACACAAAGGCATGAAAACCCACTCCTATCATTATCAGTCTCTTTTATGTGCTTAGGCACCCGCGCAACGGGATGAATCAATACTGGATTGCCCTATAAATAAATGAGCACATCAGTAAACTGAGTAATAAAACGAAGTGATGAAAAATATGGAAATAAGCTGCATTTGTGTAAATTCAGTTACTGTTTACTTTAATATTTTCTTATGTGGTTACGTAGTTCCAAGGAGACAGATTTAAAGGAATGGAGCGCGGGCGGCGGATGACAGATGCCAATGGGCTGCCGTCGCTGAGGCTGCCCGCCGTGAGCTCTCGGTGCCCCATTCCTCTGGGGGTTTCTGCCTAAGCACATTAGAAGAACACAGAAAGCAGCCCCCAGAAGATTGATCATTTTAAAAGCATTCAGAAGTACGATTTCTCGGCTTCTCCCCCTCTCCCTCTGCCTCCCCACCCAGTTGGAATGAGAAGGTTTTCTATCCTACATTCCTAAGTTAGATAGACTCATTTCTTCTGGGTCTTGGCTACAAGGTCCAGTCAAGGGAATAATGAGTTAGGGGAGACTCAGCTCCTGTTGTGAGGTTCGAGGATGGCCAAAGGCAAGCAAGCTTTTTTTTTTTTTGTTAGATCAGCTTGGCAGAGAGCCAAGGACTAGTTGGCAAATTGGTAGGAAGGCATTTATACTATATCAATTTTGCTCTGGGTGGCCCTAGGGGAGGGAGGGAAGCCTAGTAGGGAGAGCTGGTAAAGTGTTTATACTTACTGGCCAGGGGGTCTTAGGGAATTGCTGAATGCTGGAGCTGCGAGCATCTTGGGGGTCACCCAGGCCAACTCTCCCATTTCACAGAGGAGAAAACTGAGACTTGGAGACAAGAAGGGACTTATCCAAGGTCACACAGGTCCAAGACTGGAATCTACATCTTTTCAACTCTAAGCCTAGGAAGGTCCTTACTGATGGTTAGTGGCAGATCTGGGAGAATTCACTTTAAAGCAGAGGTAAGACCTGGGGGAAAGCAGAATACTTGTCAATATTCAAGGATAGATTTTGGTCTGTATAGGACAAAGGACCCTTTATTAACACAGCCTAAGTCCAGCCTAATTCAAATTGAACTCCCTCAAGCATCTATTAAGCACCTACTTGATGTCAGGTATAGGCAGCTAAGTGGTAGATGGATAGAGTGCTGGGCCTAAAGTCAAGAAGGCCCAAGTTTAAATGTGATCTCATATACTTCCTAGCTATGTGACCCTGGGCAAGTCACTTCACCCTGTTTGTCTCAGTTTCCTCATCTGTAAAATGAGCTGGAGAAGGAAATGGCAAAGATACTCCAGTATCTCTGCCAAGAAAACCCCAAATGAGGTTAGAAAGAGTTGGACAAGACTGAACATGATTAAACAACAAACAACGAGGTGTCAGGCACTTGCCTAGGCACTGGGATGCAAAGAAAAAAAGAAACTCCTTGCTCTGGGGTAGGGAAGGAAGGGGGGATGTATAACACTGAAATAGCTAAATCATTGCAACGTAACTTGTGGAGGGAGAGAGCACCAATAATCAATTAACCAACAAGCACTTATTAGGCACCTAGGAGATACCTGCTAAGTACTATTAGGTACCTACTAGGTACCAGGCACTGTGCTGGGTGCTGGGATACAATGATAAAAATGCAAACAGTCCTTGCTCTGAGAAGTTACAATGAACTGGAGGTGGGGGTGCAGGTGGAGGAAACAGTACAGATGTAACATATCCAGAGGTACAAAGAAACAATTTGGTAGTAACACAGTGAAGTTCTGTGTGTGTGTGCTGACATATGATGAAGTACACTGATTACTCCCCTTTACATACTCTACAGTTGAGCCAAACTGGTCTGTGCTATTCCCATACACAATGCTCCATCTCCCATCTCCATGCCTTTGCATAGTCTTTTCCCCCTGCTTTCCAAAGCCCTCCCTCCTCACTTCTGCCTCTTGGAACTCTTAGCTCCTTTCCAGGATCAGCTCAGGTATCATTACTGGTGAGAGGGACACAGGTGCAGAGTGTGTGTGTGTTTGTGTGTGTGTGTGTGTGTGTATGTGTGTGTATGTGTGTATGTGTGGGGGGGGGAGAGGAAGGGAGGGAGAGTGTATATGTGTGTGTGTGTTCCCAGCTGCTGAGCTTCTACTTTAAGGATGGTGAGAGATACATTGGATGATTAAACTGAAGACACACTGCATGTCTGCTCTTACCTCTGCTTGGAAACTCTTTAAGACTGGAGCGACCATCTCCCTGATTTCCTGAAAAAAGAGATCCAAGAGGTCACCAAAAGAGGAGGGAAGGAGACCCCCTAAGGGCATACACTTGCTTAAAGTCAAGTCCCAGACTTACAGCAAGAGGCCAGGCTTCCCCTTTTGGCTGCAGGGACGGCCCACCCCTCTGGCCAAGGCATTGTGAGGCCCTAGGTCAAGGTCTTGAAATTGGTACTGCTGGGTGTTTCCATGGATAAATGTTGAACTTGGAGTCATGAAGACCTGAGTTCAGACACTTACTAGCTGTGTGACCCTGGGCAAGTCATTTGTGGCCTCAGTTTCTTTATTTGTAAAATGGGGATAATAATGGTGTCTACCTCCCAGGGCTGTTATGAGGATCAAATGGCATAAATTTCTAAAAGGCCTTGAAAACTATAAAGCGCTGTGGAAATGCTAGCTACTGTTTCTGTCAGGGACTCTCAAGTTCATCTGATACGATTTCTTTTCTTCTTCCAGTCTCTTTCTGATCTGGGGAGCCATGAGTTTCCCAAAACAAAATGCTCCATTTCCTACCTCTACTCATTACATCATCATGTCACAGTGCAAGAAACCCTGGATTTGGAGGGAGAGAACTTGGGTCTCAGCCCTGCTACTGGGTGATTTTGGGCACATCAACCACTCTCTCCAGGTCTGTCTTCCAAATCACTTCCATCTTTGAGTCTGTAGTCCTATGATCCTTAATATAGTGCATCAGTCAGTCAATCAATAAGCATTTCTTAAGTGACTATTATGTGCCAGACTGTGTGCTAAATGCTGAGGAGACAAAGAATGGCAAGAAGAGCCCCTGCCCTTGGGAAAGGGAAGGGAGAATGGGCATTTATTAAGCACCTACTATGTGCCAGGCAAAACAGCTCCTGGCCTAAAGAAAGGGGGGGGGGGCGAAAAGGGAACAAACATTTATTAAGCTCGTTTTTTTCTTCCTCCCTCCCTTCCTTCCTCTATACCTTCCTTCCCTTCCTTTCTCTCTCTTTCCTTCCTTCCTTCTTTCCTTCTTCCCTCTCTCTTTCCTTCCTCCCTCTCTCCTTCCTTCTTTCCTTTCTTCCTCCCTCCCTTCCTTCCCTCACTCCTTCCTTCAGCTTTCTCTTTCCCTCCATCCTTCCCTTCCTCTCTCCCTTCCTATATTGCTCCCTCATAGGTGCAGAGAGGTGAGAAGAAGAAAAAAGGGATGTTTGATAACTGAAAGAAAGAATATAATACAATTCCTATACAACTGCTGACGTCATTGGAAGCTGGATGGTATCATAGAGATGAATCCCTTTGATTTACAAATGAAGAAACAAACACCCAAAGAGAGGTGTGGACTAGACTGAGGAGCTAGTGAGGAGGAGAGCCAGGTAGTGCTGGGATCATTATCTCCATTTTAAAGATGAAGAAACTGAGGGGCATTTATCAAGTGCCTACTATGTGCCAGGGACCGTGCTAAGCGTTGGAGATACAAAAAGAGGCAAAAAACAGTCCCTGCCCTCAATGAACTTCCAATCTGTCATGACTTCAGACAGGAGTTAGAGTACCTGCGTTCAGATCCCATCTCTGCCTGGTGTCACTTATGTGACCTTGGCGCTACTCCCAGGACTCCCTGTGGACTCTGGGAGGAAGGCCTGCCGCGTTGGCACCAAACACGTCTGCCCCTCTGGGCACGGGCTTTCCTTCTCTTGTCCGTTCTGTCTCTGCCCCTGCCCCTGCCCCTCTCTCCAGCCTTCCTCCTCCTTCCCAGGCCCATCTTCTTCTCCAACACCAGCAGGGGAAAGGGGGCTCCCTTCCCAGAAGGGGCCCAGTGTCCTGTTCATTGTCACCCACAGGGAACTGCTCAAAGTTACAAGTAGGAGGTGAGTTGGCACCAGTCAAGGGTTTTTTCCCCCTCCTAAATAGGGCCCTAACATGACTCTCTCTTTCCTACCAGAGGAACCAGTTCCAAAAGAGAGAATTTCAGAGGCACACTATAATAGGAATGGAAACTTATTCCTAACTGCATAATTACATAATTATGCAGTATTAAAATTATGTAAGTTGAATTGGAGGCTTAAAACCCGGCCTGGATTTTTCACCTGTACTGCTCCCAGGGGGAGACTAATTGACAAAAACCTTTGCTGCCTTGTGGGGGAAGGAGAAGCCAGGAAAGGAAGAGGAAAGGCCTTCAGAGACCTCCAGGGAGTGTTTCAGGGTCCAGGCCAAGAGAGCGGATGCTCAGAAGCAACGTTCCCAAGGTAGAGACAGAACAATGGGGTCTGAATCCTGCCTCTGACATTTACTTGCTGTGTGACCTAGGTAAGTTACTAACTCTCTCTGAGCCTCATTTTCCCCCTCAGTGAGGATCATGCGTATCAATGTAGGTAAAGTGTTTTGCAGACTTTTAAATACAATAAGAATGTGAGCTTAGAAATGTGAGGAATCACTGTGACAGCTTCCAAGGGCTGGACATACTGAAGGGTGAGGTTCATAGCATTTATTATGGTCTTTGGGCAAATCAATCCAGGGAGAGAACTGAATCCTACCTCCAGCTCTCTAAAACCTCCCCACAGGCAGCTAGATGGTTTGGCGGATATACCATTGAGCTACCTATATTCAAATCTGACCTTAGACACTAGCTGTATGACCCTGGGCAAGTCATTAAACTTCTGTTTGTTTCAGTTTCCTCATCTGTCAGATGGGGATGATAACAGCACTTACCTCCCAGAGTTATTTTAAGGATCAAATGAGATAATATTTGTAAAGGGCTTAGCACGTTGCCTGGCACATAGTAGGTATGTCAATATGTGTTCCCTTTCCCCTTCTCCTCCCCCCAAAAGATGGACTCACTGAACTGGGAAGGTAGAGTGAGAGCCACGGAGCACTCAAAGAGGGCCTGCGTCACTGAGGTAGATGCATGGTATAGTCTAAATAATGCTTGAGACAGAGGAAAGTGCTGGGTTCAAATCCCAGCTCTTCTTCCATCCTGTGTGATTTCGGACCTGTTCCCTTCCCTTCTCCAGACCTCAGGTTCCTCTTCTGTAAAATGAGGGAGGCTTAGAGTAGATGGCCTCTGAGTTCCCACCATCCTCTCTTTAGTGCCCTGGATCTATTCCCAACCTGGCCTTCCATCTACTCAACCTAAATACTTCATGAAGAATAGGGACCGTTGACTATAAGTTACATTTGAGTCTCTCAGATATGTCCCAAACTGTCTAATTTGATATTTCTTGACATGGTATCTTGTGCAGAGGTCCCAAAGCCTGTAGCCTTGTTAAGTTACAAAGCAATAAAGATGGCAGTCTCTATGAGTCAAGTCAACAACCCAGAATGACCCAAAAGGTTCATGAATAGACTCTCCCAGGAGAATAGTACTCTTGGAGGGCAGGAATGATTTTCCATTTATCTCTACATATCTAGAACTTATGGACAGTAGGTGGTACAGTGTATAGAGTGCCAGGCCTGGAATCAGGAACACTTATCTTCCTGAGTTCAAATCTGGCCTCAGACTGTGTGACCCTGATCAAGTCATTTCACCCTGTTTGCCTCAGTCTCCTCATCTGCAAAATGGGCTGAAGAAGGAAATGGCTAAGCACTCCAATATTTTTGCCTGAAAAAATCCCCCCCAAATCCAAATGGGGTTACAAAGAGTTGGACATGACTAAACTCAGCCTAGAACTTAGTGCAGTGCCTGACGCATAATATTAATATTACCATTCATTATACATTTTACATCTGTTTCACTTCATCTGTTAAAATGTAAGCATCTTGAGGTAGGGAGGTTTTGTTATTGTCTTTGCATGCTTGGCACCTAGAATGATTTGGTATACAGCAGAAACTTAATAAATGCCTATTGATCAATTGTGGATTGAGAGGGTAGGAAGAGAAAGACATAGTGGAATGATACACCAGCCCTGGAGTCAGAAAGACCTAAATTCACATGTGTGACCTTGGGCAAACCATTAAAATCTTTAGTGCCCCCAGGTAACTCTCTGCAGGTTTTGATCTGCATTGGTAGAGGGAGCGTTTTCACTGGGAGTTCCATGTTATCAATGAAACTACACCTTTGGCAGAGAGAGAAAGAGACTTAGGGGTGGGTGTGGGAGGCCTTGAGGAGGCTGAGGGTCCATTCTTGAATCATGAGATCTGTCTCAGAATCAGAATCATAAAATGAGAATCATGCCATATGCCATCCCTCATGTTACAGTAAGACCATTCTGCCTGGTAGGAAGACCTTTCCTTTGCTACTCAGATCTTTGAAAGGCATACTGAATTGAATTAAATCCTTTCCTCCAGATTTGCTGCCCAAATCCTAGCCAGGAACCTAAGAGGTGGATGGGATGTCAGAGGTCAGTGGAGATTATGCCCAATGGTGCCAGCCACTCCCTCCCATCTAATCTTATCCCTCTGCTAGTGGCAGAGATTTAGCTCAACACCAAATCCCAAGTCAGGGAGCCTGGATTTGGGAGGTCCAGCAGCCCGAGCCCAACTTAAAGAATCAGGACCATCCTGATGAGGGTTTATTTTGGCTCTAGATACCATCTGGAGCCCCAGCTTTCAGATCCTCCACAGATCCTGCTCATGAACTCCAAATTCAAATGGGGTTCAGTGAGACTAAGTAGCACGATAGGATATGTGAAGGTGGTGGGGTCATAAGCCTCAGCACTGGATTGCTTGATACATGGAAGAATGCCCTCTGGATGAGTATGGCCCTGAAACCTCCCTAGGGTGTCATCACCAAGGAAAAAGAACCCACTTAAGGTTATGTAAGGAGGCAAGGAACTGAAATTTTAATCAATTTGGAAACAGCTGATCATTGACTTAGAGGTTACCTGGTCCAACTCCCTCGTTTTACACTCGTTTTACTAAGTCTCAGATTGAGGAAGTGATGTGCCCAAGATCAGACAGACATAAGGTGTCAGAAGTGGGATTTTTGAGCCTGGGTCCTCTGCCTTGGAATTCATTTTTCTTCACCCTTCACTGCTATAGTCAAGCATCACAGAATCATTTAATCTTGGAAGTGGACAGGGCTTCCAAATCTACCTAGTCCTGTGCTAAAGTGAGTATGCCTGATACCATGCATTCTATCAAGGAATTTTGACATTGAAAGGGATGGACCTCAGAGGTTATCCAGCCCAGCCCAGACCTAAAGCAGAATCTCCTCTGCACCAGATCCCTGACAAGGGGGTTATCCAGTCACCCAACCCATCTAGTATTTAAGTACCCACTCTATGCCAGGCATTGTGCCAGGGCCTGAGGAGTCAAATATAGAGACCAGAATAATCCCTCCTTGGATAGAGCTTATATTCTAACAGGTGAGACAGCAAGGGCATCTGTAAAAATTTTCAGCATTAACAAAAAGTGAATAACTATAAATAAATATACAAGATAAGGTTTTTTTTTGGAGGGAGGGAAGGAAAAGTTTCATGCAGAAGGTGGTGCCTCTGCTTGAGGACCTCCAGTGATGGAGAAGCTACTGTCTCCCAAGGCATCCTATTCAAGTTACTCTACCTTCTGGGCCTCAGTTTTCTTATTTGCACAATGTGGTCTGGGGTCTCTTATATCTCTAGGTCTCTGATCCTAAGACAAATCATCTAAATTCCCTGGGCCTCAGTTTCCTTATTTGTAGAATGAGGAGAAGTAGATGAGATAGCCTTGGAAGTCCTTTGTATCTATGCATTGGGAATATATGATAAGCTATCCAGTGTCCATGGATATTAATCTTTTGAGAATGAGGGTCTTGGACTAGAACAACATGGTGTCTAAGAGGTCCCTTCCAAGCTAGGTCCTTTCAAGTGCTAGGATCCCATGACCCACTTTGGGACAACTGTAACGTCTGGGCAACTTTGTAGGGAAGTATCTGTCAGTTCAATAGGGTGGCTGGTGTCAAAGGAAGATGCCTCATGAAATCTCAGATGGAGAGCTGGAAAGGGCCTTGGAGGCTATCTGGCCCCACTCTCATTTTTACAGATGGGGAAACTGAGGCCCAGAGAGGGGAAGTAATGCGTGCAAGATCTGGTGTTTGAATTCAAGAACTCTTGACTTCAAATCCAACGTTCTTTCTACTAAGCCTCCTAATTGACTCCTAAATGTGACTCCTTCCTTCCTTCCTTCCTTCCTCTGGAAATTTTTGGAATTTTCCAAGAAGCAACATTGGGACCTGTTGCCAAAGGACAAAGCTATCTCAATTTCTCCCTAGAAGAGAATGGAAGCCTGTAAAATCTTGTCTCCTTCCCCTGGGGATCCCTTAGTGTTCCAGCATCAGCACCTTCTCCCAAGGAGGCAGACACAGACTCATGGGGAACAAAGCTTTCCGGGTGGTGGTAGGTGAGAAGGGAAGGAAAATTAACTAAAGTGGGAGTGGGGAGAGGATGTGGAAACTGAAGAAAACGGCAAAAAGAACAGGGGAGAGGATGGGGGAGGGGAAGGTGGGGGAAGGGGAAGAGGGGGAGGAAGAAGGGAAGGTCACCATGCCTTGACAGCCTCAATGGGCTCAAATGGAAAGGATGATCTTTGGATAAACAGTCCATCGAGACTCGGTGTGGAAAATAACAAGATCTCAGTTTTGAATGTGCAGGGGGTAGAAAGAGAGGACAGAAATGACTGTTTTCTAAAGCCTTCTGAAACAATGACTTTAATAGAAATCCTTTCCATTTTTCCATAATATGGAACTGCTGGGCACCACAATGCCAAGAGAACTCGAGGGTTAGGGGGGCGCTAATTTTTCTTTGTGGTTAATTAGCTTCTTTCCTTGTTAGTCACTTATGTTGCCAGTTTTCAAAAATCGAGTTTGAAGGGAGAGAAATCTGCCTTCCCACCGCGTTAATTCCGGAGCCGCAAATATACTCTACCTCAGGTACATTTTTCTTAAATTCCCGACGGAGTTCAATTAAATGTTTATGAGAATTCTGGCTCTCCTCCTGCCGCGACGCCAGCTCAGAGGCAACAGAATTAAGCTCCTTCTAGAACAATAAGAGGGAGAAAGAGGGAAAAAAAAGAGGGTGGGTTTTTTCTTCCCCTCTGTCCTTCACCCCCCCACCCCCTTCATCATCATACATATGCTGAACAAGTTTTTCTTAACTTAAAAAGCTGAGAAAAGACACTGTATTGACTCCTGGTGGCTGGGAATAATTTAAGAAACCATAGATCTGACCAAAAATCTGGGATTTTTTTTTTAGATCATTGGGAGCTGGGTTGATCGATAGTCATAAAACTGGGTGGAGTCCCCCATCCTTCCCCTGCACCCCCCAGCCCATTTCTTAATTTTTCCAAAGGAACGCTGGCATACGCTTGTCAGTAACTGTGGAAAACATCACCAGGCCATGTCAAAATAGCATATTGTATGGGCAGATTATAGTCTAAGAATGTGGCGCTGACAGCTTTCATATATCACGGGCAGGGAACCGTTCCAACCATGAGTTACTTACACTTAAGTGTTCATAAATAAGCTCTATAAGATATCTATAGCTTTTTAATTTCGGCGGATTTTGGAAAAATGAAGGTGCCGATGTGGAGTAAACTGACCTTTCGGTCCTCTTGCGGTAAATTATTTCCAGTTCACTTCAAGTGCAAGGAATATTTCATGTGAGGGCCCTCGGGTGCAGATGGAGTGGATTTGAAGGGGCTTCGCATGCCTAGGAGTGGGGTGGAGGCGTGGAGCCTGGCTTTCATAGGATTCAAGTCAATTCAATTGAACCTGCATTTATTCGGTGCCTACTGTGTGTTGGGCCCTGGGCTGGGTGGTAGGGACAAGGGAGATGAAAACAAAACCCTCCATGACTTCAAGGAGTTTGAGCAAGGCATGAGACTGAGGTGCAACAGAATGACTTCTGTTTGTGAATTCAAAGAAATGAAATTAAAATCCAGATTCTACTATTTAATATCTGTGTGACCTAAAGCAAGTTGCTTGACTCTTCTGAGCCTCAGTTTCCTTATCTGTAAAATGAGAATATTAGACCATATCACTTCTAAGGTCCTTTCTGGCTCTTCTCCTATGACCTCCCCTTCCATTCTACATTCTTGTTGAGGAGTTGGTTTAATAGTGTCCTACTCTTTGTGAAACCCACCTCCTCTCAAAGCCTTCTAAAGTTTCCAATATAATGTCAGTTAGTCGTTTCAATTATGTCTGACTCTTTCTTGACCCCATTTGGGGTTTTCTTGGCAGAGATATTGGAGTAGTTTACCATTTCCTTCTCCAACTCATTCAACAGATGAGGAAACTGAGGCAAGCAAGGTTGAATGACTTGCCCAGGATCACAAAGCTCACTAGTAAATGTCTGAGGCTGGATTTGAACTTAGGTCCTCCTGACTCCAAGTCTGGTCCTTTAGTCATTGTACCACCTACCTGTCCCAGATGATATTATCCACTGTGTCACCTAGCTGCTTTATTCTATATTCTGCTAGGGAGGATACAACATCTCTCAGTTAATGGGAGATTACCCCCCGATTATCCTGTATATATCTTGTACATAGTTGCTTACATATTTTATTCTGTGTTAGGGTATGAGCCCTCTGATAGCAGGAGCTGTCTTTCTCTGAGTCTAGCACAGAGCCTGAAACACATTAGGAGCTCAAGAAATGCTTATTAAAAAATTATCAACAAGCATTTATTAAGCACCTACTGCGTGTCAGGGATGGTGCTGGGTACTACCAAAGAAACAAAGTAAAGATGACAGTGTCCCTGACTTCATGGAGGCCTTACATGCTTTCGAAGAGGCACATCCATGGGTCAGTACAGATTAGCTCCAAAGTCATTTCCAGAGAGAGAGGGCTTCTAGCTGGGAGCACGGGTGAGAGGTCAGGATAGACCTGGTTCAAGAGGCTTTGCTTTGAAAAAAACCAGTAGTTCTTGGATTTCATATTGACTCTCCCTTTCCTTTATTAGAGACTTCTCCCTCTTGAAATGACTTTTCGTTGCATCCCCAGAATCTAGAGCAGATTCCCCACATTCTAAGCATGACAGACCACTCCTGCAAAAGAGAGAAGATGGGTAATAGAATGTCATATAAGGGAAACAGCAAGCTGGCCAGCTAGACCAGAATAGAAAGTTCAAGATGGGAAGTATTGTTCAATTATCTCAGAAAAGTAGGTGGGAGCCAGATTGTGGAGGGTTTCAGCCATCACCATCAACAACAAAAGAAAATGAGCCGAAAAGAAAGGGAAAAATCCTTCCGTCTTCCACTCAGGGCAGAAAGGCTCTGGGTTGTGCAAGGATCCTGGATGAGCCCTTCCCTTTCCTCATTTCTAATGGTGGCAATTTCAGGAGGGGAGGACAATTCACTAGGAGCTGTCATCGCTTTCATTTGCATAATTCAGGATATGATCTGTTTATGTGGTCGCTTGCCTGCTTGCAGGAACTGGAAGGACGGTTTCCCTTCTCTACCCTCCTGCCCCGGACAATAACTTGAGCTGCAATTCCGTATGTATCACCCGATTATATTTGCAGCAATCAAGTCTCATAATTTTCCAAATCCGGTGATGCAATAAATATCTGCAATCAGATTTATTAAAAACACATGCGCATGCAGGAGTGTATTTCGAGGGTGAACTCTTTAATCTACCATATGCCCAGTAAAGAGGAGCAGCCAGCTACGAGACCATATTTGTTACTGCCTCTACACATTTATCTAGTGTATGTAACAAAACACTTTTACCATTAGATAATGAAATAAAAGTCCTATTAACTCACTAAAAATCCTTTTTTGTCTAAAAAGGGAAATGCACGGTAATGGACTCATGGTGTGTCTGAGCATCTGTAAATCTAGTTAACAATCATTCACACCAATATCATAAACCTTGTACCAACTAACACAGGGCAAGACGACAGCCCACCTCCCTAATCTGCACCCTCCCCAGAGAAGGCAAGAAAGAGTCCAAGTCATGGAAAGTGCTTGGGAGAAAAACTCATGTTGGAATGAACCTATTTGGAGAGAGATTCTCCTGCTTAGACATCTCACCTCCACCTTTCTGGAGGGGAAAGTGTGAACCAGGAGAATGGTGGGAGGCCTAGAGGGGGCTGAGGGCCCTTTCTTGAATCACGAGATTCTGTCTTAGAACTGCGTTCACAAAATTAGAATCATCCCATATGTCAGTCCTGATGTCACCATAAGACCCATTCTGCCTGGTGAGAAGACCTTTTGTCTGTTACTGAAATCTACAAAAGGTTAGTTGCTAGGAAGATGAATGAGCTGAGGAGGTGAGCAGCAGTTTAGTAGACCACAACCCCCTTGAAGGCGAGGATCATGTTTATCTTTGCATCTCCACCAGGGTACGGGGTTGAATATTTCACGTGAGATAAAGCACGACAGAGCATTCGATTCAACATTCATAAAAATCACAGATTCTTCTACTGCGTTTCCAAGTTGGAAAAGATCTCATAGGTCACCTTATTCCATCTTTTCCCAGAATTCTAAATTTTATCTTAATACTTCCAACAAATAATCTTTCACCTCGAAGACCTCCAGGGATGGAAAACTCATTACTCCTCCCCACTCAAAGCCTCCTAAAGTTTCTCATTCAGTGTTTTTTAGTCATTTCACTCCTATCTGACTCTTCATTGACCTCATTGGGGGTTTTCTTGGCAAAGCTATTGGAGTGGTTTGCCATTTCCTTCTCCAGATTGTTTTACAGATGAGGAAACTGAGGCAAACAGGGTGAAGTGACTTGTTTAGGGTCACACAGCTATTATGTCTCTGAGGTTGGATTCGAACTCAGGCTTTCATGACTCTAGGCTTCTCTCCATTGTACCACCTAAGTGCCCTCTCCCATTCAATAGGGTAGCCCTAATAGGACATTTTTTTAACTTACATACAAATTTTTAAGTTTTTTTACTTAGGTAAATTTTTACTTATGTACTCAGGTACCCCTCCACAAACCTTCTACAGCTTGGCCTTCATCCTGAGTTTGGCACCAATAGCATAAATCAGACTCCTACACATTTTAGGTGACAAAAGCCTGCTGTCATATCCTCCCAACATTTTCTCCTCTAAACATTCCTTCATAGTCTATGCTTAGAACATGGTTTTGAGTCCCCTCACCATTGTGGTTATTCTCTGGTGATGCTCTGCTTGTCAATGTCCCTTCAACAAACCTTTAGCAAGTGAGGGTTTAATAGTGGAACAAGACACAGACCCTGCCCTCAAGGACCTTATAGTCTAGTTGGAGAAGTGGGGGATGAAACAAGTCCACAGTCTGCACACTAAGAGTTATGATATGTATATTATACATGTATATTTTCAAACTAATCCTTAAGTTTCAGGCTTTCCCATCACCAAGCATACTTCATGGCCATCTTGCTCTCTGGTGTGTTCCCAGAATGAATAGCCGTTTATTATCAGTCAAAGCAGAATAAAACTGGGAAGTGAATTCTTTTTTATAAATCACAAAACATATCTCCAAAGTAAACTGTCTTATTTGTTATTTAGGGTCATAGATGTCAGAGCTGGGAGGAATCTTAGAACAGGGAGGGTCAAAGATGGTAGGGGTCTTAGAAGAGGGAACATCAAGGATGGGGGAGAGATCTTGGGAAAGAGGATGCCAGAATGAGAAGGGACCTTTGGATTTAGAAAGTCAGAGCTCTGAGGAAAGCTGAGAAATTATCTAGTGTAATTTCTTTTCAAAGGAGGAAACTCAAGTCCAATGGGGTTAGTGATGTGCCCAAGGTCACACATGTAAAAAGTTGCAGGGGCAGACTCAGCCAGGGTCCTCTGCCTCTAGGTCCAGGGCGCTCTCCATGGTACACCCTCTGGCTTTGATTGTCCCCTAAATCACTCCCTGTTCTATTAGTGCAGACAATTCTGGGTTCAGTGGGCAGCAGGATAATGCACTCATTGAAACATGAGTGGCAGAGTTATTAGCAGGTCCTCTCAGTACTGAGAGGGTCGGTGTCATCCAGTGGAATGGGCAGTGGCTTCTGGGAAACTCAAGTTCATAAGGCAGAAGTAAAGCCCACTCAACCAACTCCTAGGAGGATGGCATATCATACTGAGAATACCTCTGTCTAATATTGATAAGGGTTTATGTTCACAGGTGGAATATACATACATTATCTCATTTGAACCCACTGCAAACCCTGGCAGGAGATGGGGCAAGCAGTGGGACATTGGAGTCCCAGTCTTTGTTCTCTGTCTAAATTAAATATCCTACAATCTGGGTTCTTAGCTCAGCTCATGTAGGAAAAAATTCTTGGATCTGGAGTCAAGAAGACCTGAGTTCAAATCCCACCATGGATACTTAAGAAGTATATTATCCTAGGCAAACCATTAAACTCTTATGAGCCTCAGTCAGGCCTTAGCCCAGTGCTTGGCACATGCTAAGTGCTAAATAAACATTTTTTTGGAGTCTGAAACTTTAAAATAGGGAAAGCAGAGTCACAAGATCTTATTGATCATAGATTTAGAGTTGGAAAAGGGACCCCATAGATTTACTAGTCCTACTTATTCTACAGAAGAAGAACTGGAAGTCCAGTAAAGCAAACGAGCTTGCCTGAGGTCATACAGCTTATAAATATTCATAGATTCATGGCTGGAGAGCTAGACGGGACAGAAAGATCACCTGGCCTAATCCCCTTCTTTTACAGGAGAGAAATCACAAGCTGACAGAAGTTAGGTAAATTACCCAAGGTCACACTGCTATAACATGGCAGGATGTAAACAGCACCCATCTCACAATCAAGTGTGGTTATATAGAATTATTAAATTATAAAATATTTTAAAAATTAAATGATCAAGCTGCATTATAGGATGTACTTTGCCCCCAAATTTTTTTTTGAGGGGTCCGGATCTGTGATTTCTTTGATATGAACAATTCCTTTGGAATTGTATGGAAACTTCCTCTGTCAATGTAGATCAACAACTCTTGAGTCTTTCAGGGCACTGTGATGTTGAGTAAATTATCCAAAGTGACCTAACAACTAGTATTAAAGTCAGAGCTTGAACCCAGAGTTCAACTAAACTTGATTAATCAATCAACTGATAGATTATTTATTAAGCACCTACTATGTGCTAGGCACTGGGCTAAGCACTTGGAATTCTGAGGCTCACAGGGGTTGAACGACTTGCCTAGAGTCATATAGCTAGTAAGTATCCAAGTAATTACTAACCGTGCTAGCTGTTCCTAACTCCAAGACATTCCCTATATATGTCAGTCATCATCATCATCATCATTGTAAATGTTATTATGAACAAATTTATTTTTGTTATTACAACCTGAGAGATCTTGGGCAATTTACTTAGTTTTTCTGGGTCTCAGCTCTCTCTTCTGTACCATGAAGAGCTTGGACTCTCAATTCCATTTAACCAAATGCCAACCAGTGGAATGAACAACCATAAATGCACGGGACAGATGACCAACCATGCTACCCACCTCCTGGCTCAGGGGTGATGGACTAAATACTCAGAGTGAGATATACATATTTGGACAAGGCCAATGGAGGAACTGGATTTGCTTGACAATGTATATTTGCTATAAGGATTTCCCTTTTCTTTTCTTTTTCAATGAAGGGATAAGGAGGAGAGAAAATTAATGTTTATTAATAAAAAATGATTGAAAAATTATGCTTTCTCCTATTTTACGGATGAGGAAAATGAAGCTTAGACAGGGTAAAAGGGCTGGTTCATGAAAGAGCTGGTCCTGAAAGCCATGTCTCCTATTTCTGGTTTTTGCCATCATGCATGGCCAACCTAAAGGAAATCCACTCCAGGGACTTGAGGGCTTCTCACAGTTAACATGGAAGCTGAGTGTTGGGCCTTTCTCTAACCACCCCCTCCCCCAACCCTCATCCCTCCCCCAATCAGAGCGAAGCAGGAGAGATGCTGAACCCAACCCGAAGTCTCTGTGCCAGGCCTTGGGCTTAGACTCATCTGATTAACAGGCCATCAGGAGCAGACAGACAGCCCGGAGCCCAGCACAGACCAACTCAAATAATGGTAATAATAAACATTCCATCTGCAGCTAAAGAAGAAATAATTTTAATGAGCTCGGAACAGAAGACAGACTCTACTAAGATTTGGGCCAAAGATCGCCATGGAAATAAACAGTCATCTTTGCTAGAGCAAGGCTGGAAGGCTCTGTGCTGTGGAGTGGAGAGAATTCCTTGGACAAGGAGGAATCAGTTAACCCCCAGATTATGCCAATTCAGTTTAGTGCAATTCAACAAATAGTAAGCCCCTACTATGTGCCAGGCACTGTGCCAGGTCCTGTGATACAAAATCAAAATGGTCCCAAGAAGTTTCTACTCTTTGAATGAGTGAAAGAAAGGAAAACCATTTATGTTAACACTTTTATGTTAACGGTATTATGTTATGTTACCATTTATGTTAACGGTGTCTGGAGACAAAAACAAGTCTTGCCCTCAGGGGGATTAGAATCTACTGGTAGGAACAGAGTGCATGTGGAGAAGGAAATAGAAAATATATGCAAAACTGAGGGGCATTAATAAGGAAAGATCCACATAAATAATAGCTTACTCTTCAGACCTTCCCTGTCCTGGCCCCTTCTTACTTTTGGCCGTTTATGGGTTCCATAAAAGGGAGGGGGGGGCCAACGGGGCGATGGGGAGGCTTTGAGGAGATGTCAAGGAAGTGAGGGAAACATATTGCAATAGGTTGTGAAGCCGTGAAAAGGGGCCCCGAAAGACGACTCTAGCTGTAGGCTAGGGACTGTCCTCTTATTCTAAATTTTTCTCTTCCTCAGCACCAGGAGTAGTGTTCTTTATGCAGTGGGAGACTAAGTAAAGGTTGTTGTTGAGATGATTTTGAAATAAGATAGATTTGGAAACATAGAACTGCTTTTTGCGGGGGGGGGGGGGGGGGGGGGTTGGTAATTGGGGTTAAGTGCCCAGGATCATACAGCTAGTAAGTGTCCGAGGTCAGAATTTGAACTCAGGTACTCCTGACTCAAGGGCTCGTGCTCTACGCACTATGGCGCCACCTAGCTGTCACTGAATAAGAAAATTGCATTCATAATAGCACACTTTAAAAAATATATGAGAATTCTCCTCTGCCCTTCGGACAGGTGGTGTACTGGTAGACTGCTCACCTTGGACTGAGGAAGTCTTGAGTTTGAATCCTGCCTAAGACACTTCCTAGTTGTGTGACTCTGGGTAAGTCACTTAATCTGTCTTATCTTCAGTTTTCTCATCTGTATAATGGGTGTGTGTGTGTGTGTGTGTGTGTGTGTGTGGTAAAAATAACATCTACTTCACAGGGTTTTGTGAGGATCAAAGGAGATAACACATGTAAAGTGCCCAGAGAAATGCCAGCTTTCATGATTATTCTGCTTCATTTTAACCTCACCTCCACTTGCTTTAGTTTTCCCATATGTCAAATAGTTGTAATAAAAGTACCTTCTAGCACACAACTAGAATCCTATTTTAGGCCCACATTACCTCTTCATAACCCGCTGCACTCAATGTTTCTCTCACTTCCCTGACACTCGCCTCTCCTTTTTAGCTCTCCTTTATGCATTATCTTCCCTTATTGGGATATAAGGTTCATGAGGGCAGGGGCCGTCTTTCTTCCTTGTGTTAGTATCCTCTCTGTCTATCTATCCATTTATATTGTGTCTATTTATCCATTTGTCTATCATCTATGTATCTATCCTATCACATATAGCTATCTTATCTATCCTTCCATCTACCTATCCCTCTTTCCTATCCATTCATCTATTCATCTATCTATCTATCTATCTGTCTACCTACCTATCTCTCTATTCATCCATCTATCTATCCATCCATCTATCAATCATCTATCTATCCATGCATTTATATTCTGTGTCTATTTATCCATTTGTCTATCATATCTATGTTTCTATCCTATATACTTATCTATCACATATAGCTATTTATGCCTCTATCTATCCTTCCATCTATCCATCCCTCTGTGCTTCTATCTATCTATCTATCTATCTATCTACCATCTACCTACCCGTCTTTCTGTCTGTCTTTTATCTATCTATCTGTCTGTCTGTCTATCCCTCTATTCATCTATCTATCCATCCATTCATCCATCCATCCATCTATCAATCATCTATCTATATCTATCTGTCTGTCTAACTGTCTGTCTGTAGCTACATATGTATCTATCATCTATCCATCTATCTATCTATCTATCTATCTATCTATCTATCTATCTATCTATCTATCATTTACCTACCTGTCTTTCTATCTGCCTGTTTATCTTTTATTTAGCTATCTATCTATCCCTCTATTCATCCATCCATCTATCCCTCTATCCATCCGTCTATCAATCATCTGTCTATCTGTCTGTCTGTTTTTATCTATGTATGTATGTATCTATCTATCATTGACCTACCTGTCTGTCTATCTACCTATCTATCTATGTATGTATCTATCAATCAACTATCTATCTATCTATCATCAACCTACCTGTCTGTCTATCTACCTGTTTATCTATGTATGTATCTATCAATCATCTATCTATCTATCTATCTATCTGTCTGTCTGTCTCTATGTACGTGTCTATCATCTATCTATCATCGACCTACCTGTCTGTCTACCTGTTTATCTATGTATGTATCTATCAATCATCTATCTATCTATCTGTCTCTATGTATGTATCTATCATCTATCTATCTATCTATCATCGACCTACCTGTCTATCTACCTGTTTATCTATGTATGTATCTATCAATCATCTATCTATCTATCTATCTGTCTGTCTCTATGTATGTATCCATCATCTATCTGTCTGTCTGTCTGTCTGTCTGTCTCTCTCTCTCTTTCTCTCTCTCTCTTTCTAGCTCTCTCTCTTTCTATCTGTCTGTCTTTAGCCACATTCTTGGCCAGAAATAAGACAAGATGGATGGCCCCAGCCATGATGGCCAAGATGGATAGCCAAGCTGCTGTGGAAAGACAGGCCAGATTACAGGAACCATCAATCATTCTCAATGTGTTATGTAAATTTCTGATGCCAAAGATGTACAGAGCCAATTATCAGGGGCCACATCAGGGTTTCAAATGCCCACAATAAACCTTTCCCCAGTGAACTGATGAGCAATCACCAGCTTTCTGTGTTTTATTGGCTGGTGTAAATATTTTGCTCTGCGATTAAACAATCTATGGGAGGGAAACTCAGCTAAACCCGAATCCTCTGTGTATTCTGAGGATAAAGTAAGGAGAAGTGAGGGTCAGCAACTTAAAAAAAAATTACTTTCCTTCCTTCCTTTTTTCTTTCTTTCTTTCTCCTTGGTATATTACAGGAAATTGGTTATGAAATGGCTTCAGGAACTCAATGGAGTCTTTACTTCAGGGAGTGGCCACAGGCTGAGGAGGATGATAGGTTATGGGAGGGGAACTGGGGAGATTTTAGGTTTCGAAGTGGGAGGGGGACAGGACAAGGGTCAGGAATGAGGTTTCCCTCTCTTCCTGGTCATGGGGAGCTTGGTGAAGCCAGAGCAAGGGGAGTCCAGTATGGTAGGAATTTCAGCCAGTTGTGACCTCTGGGGCTGAGAGACAGGAAAGAGGTGACACAAGGCAGAGGTGACCTTTCAGCTGTCTCCTGACCCCCTGGGGACAAAATGAGAGGAAACATGACTTTCTGAGCTGGCTGCTGTGACTAAGGCAGCATGAGGCTCCCAGAAGCCTCTTTATAGCATCAATACAAGGGTGTGGCAGAGTAAGACTGTCTAGGTCAGTATGGTGGAGGGGAAAGAGCCGTGATATAGGGATCAGGGAGACCTGAGTTCTAGAATCATCTCTGTTCCAATACTCTGTATAACCTTTGACAATCACTAGCTCTCTCTGGGTTTGTTTCCTCAGCTATAAAAACAGAGGTTTCACCTAGGTCAGGGGCAGGGAACTTGGGGCCTTCAGGCCACATGAGGCCTTCTAGGTTCTCAGGTGTGGCCCTTTGACTGAATCCAGACTTCAAAGAACAAATCCCCTTAATAAAAGGATTTGTTCTGTAAAACTTGGACTCAGTCAAAAGGCTACACTTGAAGATCTAGAGGGCCACATGTGGCCTTGTGGCCACAGGTTCCCCACCTCTTGGGGTAATCCCCAAGGCCTTTTCTGATTCTAAATCTATGAACATATGATCCCATTTCCTCTGTTCAAGTACCCTGAATTATATCAGGGAAAACAATGTGTGAATGAATAAGTAGATATCAGATATATACAGAGTATGCTGGAATTCCAGCTACTAGAAAGATTGAGGCTAATGGATCAACTGAGCTGGAGTTCTGAATGGCAGGTTAAACCAACTGGGTAGACACCCAGCAATAAGGTGAGCTCCTAGAAGCCCCTATGCCAACAGTTAGCAACCTTGGTCAAATCATTTTACTTTGTGAGCCTCAGTTATCTCATCTGTAAAATAGGGCAAAAATCATTGCACCCTTTAATTTTATAGGGATTGCTGAATGAATGAATGAAAAATTTTGAGAATTTTGAAAAATGAAAAAAATTTCTTAAGCACTTGACTATCTGTTAAGCACAAAAGTAAATTGGTCCTTCTCAAAAGAAGCTTATCTTTGAATAGGTAAAGACATCTACAGGAGATTTGTGGCCACAGACCAAGGTCTTTGTGTCCGGGAAATCACAGGGATGGTGAATGGAGCCACAGGACAAGTGATTTTTGTGAGGAAATGATTTTGCTCTTCTACCTATGTGACATTTTCACCCCCATCCCCTTCCTTTCACTCACATCATCTTTTCCTTGGAGTGGCCATTTTGGTGTGGTAGCCTCCTGATGGATCTCCCTGCTTCTAGCCTCTCCCTAGTGTCTGGCACATAGTAGGTAGTATATAGATACTTCTTGCCTTTTCCAACCCCATCTTCCACAGAACTGTCTGATATTCCTAAAACACACATGAAATCACACCACGTGCCTCACCAAGAATCTTTAGATGTTTCCTATTGGTTCTAGAAGGAAATACAAAAGTCCTCAGTTTGACATTTAAAGTCCTCAACAATCTGTCTCCCGCTGCCTGCCTGTCCAGTCATTTCCTACTACTCTCCTTCATGCATGCTCTAGTTTGTCAAAGATGACTGTTCGCTGTACCCCAGATGCACATTGATCTCCCGCTCTGGTGCCTTTGCAAAGTGGGTCCTCCATGCTTGCAATGTACCCCTTCTCACGTCCACTGCTTAGAATCCTTTGCTTTTTAAATGCCCAGTTCTATATGAGGCCTTTTCTGATTTACTGGATGTTAATTTGATATTTTAAATAATATCATGTTTGATATTATTTGTAGAGCACTTTATAAACCTTAAAGTACTCTCCAAATACTGACTTTTTGCTGTTGTTAGCTAGGTGGCTCACTGGCTAGAGTACTGGGCTTGGAATCAGGAATTCATGAGTTCATAATCTGGCCTCAGACACTTAATAGCTGTGTGACCCTGGGCAAGTCACTTAACTTTGCTTGCCTCAGTTTCCTCATCTGTAAAATGAGCTGCAGAAGGAAATGACAAACCACTCCAGTATTTTTGCCAAGAAAGCCCCAAGTGGGGTCATGAAGAGTAGGACATGAGTGAAAAAATGACAACATTGTTATCCTTCCCATAAATGACTTTGCAGATTCTTTGTATCTATGTCTCCATGACTAGACTGACTCTGGAAGCTCTTTGAGGACAGCAGGATTTTTTTCTTTTTATACAGTGCCAAGTTCATATTAAGTATTTAATAAATATTTGCTGAATTGATTGAAAGTCATTAACCATAAAATAAACAGAAGCAATTGTTCATGATGAGATTTTCCCCATCCTTGAAGCAGACCTCAGCCCAAATTCTCAGCATGGTAATGAGGGGGGATTCCTCTGTCCAGACAAACTGGGGGGCCCAGATTTCGCTGCTCCCTGTCCCTTACTCTGCTGCCCAGATGAGGTTTTCAGCTATGTCCATGCTCCATTCCCTATAGATCACCTTTGCTGACTTCCTGGAAATCAAAGGAGAAACCTGCTTCAGTTTGAGCAGCGGAAAGAGTAGGAGACTGCTTAAGCACTGTCCTTGAGAAAGGATGCCAATCACACGGCTAATTATCTCTGTGGCACATGCACAAACTGAGATCCAAATCAGGGAGCTTCCTCCTGGCCTTGATTACTGTTTGATATGCACGAATTCTAGGAACTTAGAATCCTGTGAGCAGTGGAGAGAACAAAGGGAGGACACCTACCAGTGGAGACCCTGGGTCTGTGCTGAAAACCCCCTAGGTGGGGCTTGAAGTTTGAGCGATACTAGGTTTTAGGAAGGCAGCTTCTCTGAATCACCCCCAAAATTTGGGTGTCAATTCAAGAAAAGGAACCCTCATAAAATGGGGCTTTTGGGAGCAGACATTAAATTCAATTTAATTTATTAAGCACCTACTGTATACCACACACTGCACTAAGTACATGGGATGCAAAGACAAAACTGAGACAGTCCCTAAGCTGTCAGAGATCACATTTTACTGGGTGGACCTTAGCTGGGAGTGACAGGCTGTCAGATTTGGAGTCAGTAATAATAAGAGTATTGCTAATAACAGGTCAGCTGCGCAGGGTAGTGGATAGAGCAATGGACTTGGAATCAGGAAGACCTCATTTTCCTGAGTTCAAATCTGGCCTCAGACACTTATTAAGTTGTATGACCTTAGGTAAGTCACTTCACCCTGTTTGCCTCAGTTTCTCATCTGTCAAATGAGCTGAAGAAGGAAATAGCAAATCACTCCAGTATCTTTGCCAAGAATTCCCCAAAATGGGATCACAGAGAGTCGCACAGGATTGAAAATGACTGAACATTGCTAAGAGTATTAGCAATATTATTAGCTCATATAGAAGCAGTTAGGTGGCGCTGTGGCTAGAGAGCTGAGTCTGGACTCAGGAAGACATGCGTTTAAATTCAGCCTCAGTCCAGGGTTGTGAGGATGGTGTGAGATTATATTTCTCTCACAATGCCCAGCACATAGTAGGTGTGTAATTATTGCTTATTTTCCCCCTTTTTATATAATCTGTTATATTTTATCAGGAATACACTTTCAGGGCTTCCTAGGACAGTGAACAATCTCTTGGTGGGGGTGTGTTCAGGGAGAACCATGGTTAGTAGTTCAAGATGGACAAAGTCAAGAGATTGTAGGATGTGGTCCTCAAAGGGATCGTACAAGTCACCTAGTTCACTGTTCTCATTTTACAGATGGAGGAATAGGAGTGGGTGGGACGGTGGTGATTTGCCTACAGTCACTTAGGTATTAAAGTAGCTGAGCTCAGACCTAAACCTGGTTTTTGGGACTCCACAGCTGGCAGGCTTTCTGTTGTCCAATCCTGTCTCCTCCTCCATGTCACATCTTCCCTAAGTCATTCTTTTTGCCCAGAATTCAAAAAGGAAATAGCTTAAATCACCGAATTAGAGAACTGGAAGGGACCTCAGTTGATCATTTCGCTGGTGTAGAGGCCGTGTGATATCACAGAGAGCAAACTGGATTAAGGGTTATTAGATATACTCTCTAGGTCTGGCTTTGCCACTAATTTCGGTGCATAGCTTTGGGCCAGTGGCCATGTGATTTCCCCCGACAGAAACTAAACTCTTGGGGTGGGGGGAGGGTAGGACCTGTTTTGGTTTGGTTTCGTATTTCCTGTGCCTGGAACGTTGCAAGTGCTTAAGAAATGCTCGTTAATTGTGGCTGGCCTGTGCCTCAGTTTCCACACTTGTAAAATTAGGATATTATTTCTCCCTGGGGCTATTGTGATGATTCATTTAAGAAATGGGAATTTGCACGGAAAGACATAAAGCACTAGACACAGACATATACAAAGGATTATTAATAAGTGCTCTGGGTGGTTGAACGTAGCTTGGAACCAAAATCGGAAAGGGCAGAAAGAAAAGGATGAGTGGGTCATTCTCCCCTTCCCCCCACCTTAAGGGGATGGGGTGGGGGCTTTGGTCTTATCCAGTCTCAGGAGGAAAAAAAAAAAGCCCAAAGCCTCCAACGTTCCTGGCCCCCAGGGACGTCCCTCAATTCCAACCCAAATTTAGCTCCATCCCACACAAGCCGGCTGTTCTCCTTTTTAAGGGCTGCAAGTCATTTGCATGAACAGCTCTGTCTGGGGAAATGGGGATGGGGAGGTCGAAGGTAAAGAGACTAGGGGGAAGGCTGGCATCAATCCCTTGCGGATGGAGGCCAGCTCTTCTGACCTGGATCTTGGGCTCTATAGAGACAGGGCGCTGGGTGCCTGATCTCTTGTGGGGTGCTGGAGAGAAATCCTCCTTCTCTCCCATCCCCCATCTCCACCCCTCCCCAGTCTGAAAGAGCAGAATTTAATTTGCAGCCTCATGTATAGTAAGATCCTATTTCACGCACAGCTGTTCGGGCTCCCGATATATCAAATCCTTTCCACTTAAAAAACAACAACAACTGAAAAAACTTTCGGAATCAATATCCCTTTCTCTACCTATATTTTATTAAAAAGTTGAGCATCAATATTAATGCTTAAATTCCCACCAAGCTGAGTTTAATTACCTATAAACTGTGCCCACTCCTAGGTAGACTTCCTTCCCCGCTGCAGTAAATAAAAACGATAAGCAGAGAGCTACTTTAATAGACGCTAAGCAACTGAACCAAGTCCCAGAGACAATTCAAGGACAGACTCCTGCACAGAATGAACCAGATGGGGAGCTCTTGGGTTTTTGTCTTCCTTTTTTAATTATTCCCCTCCTGAGCTGATGGCAGAATTTAAACCAAGCCCCCTCCAAACTCTCAAACACAAAAAGCCCTCTCCTTCTGGGTTACCACCATCACCCCTGCCACCATTTTTTAAATGGAAAGGGTATAAAAGCAAGAAGTGCTTCTTAGAGGTGGTCAAAGCTAACTTCCTCTTTTGACAGGTGGGGAAAATGAGACTGAGTGACAAGGAGGGATCGCATGGAAGTGGGGTGGCAAGATGAGAATATGGGTCTTTTGACTCTCAAGTCTGACTTTTTTTTACAACACTGAACAATTCTGTCATTACGGCTCCCCCCTCTCCAATTACTTTCTACGGCCACTAGCATTTATCAAATTAGATAATATTTGTAAAGGGCTTTGCAAACGTTAAAGCACCATATATATCAACGTTAGCTATTATTATTCTATTTACTTTGTATTTACTGATGTAGGGATTTTCCTTAGAAAATACACCAGTGGAGGCTTGCAAGTCATTGACTTCAGTGAAGGAGGACCCATAGAGCACCTCGAGGAGTTATTCTGGGCACCTCATACATACAAGAGGGGGGAGGCTGCCACAGGTCCAACATTTGGCTGTATACTCCAGTTGCATCCCCCTGGGAGAATGTAAGCTCATGCTTTCATTCTTGTCCTTGTACCCCCAGCATCTAGCACAGTACTTTACACATTCTGGGATGTAATAAATACTTATTGACTTCAACTGAAGGCATGAAAGAGCTAAAAGGCCAAGATAGGGAGTGATGCAATGCCCTTCTACCTATCTCTCCAGGCTTAACCACATTGGTCCCTTCCATGAACCCTAAATAGATACAACTAAGGAGAGCGTGAGTTGAAGAAATGCTGATACCCTGTTGGTGGATCTGTGAATTTGGCCCGTCTTTCTGGACAACAATTTGAAACTATGCTAAGGAACTGATTAGAGTATCTATACCCTTTGATCCTGATCAACCACTGTCAGGCATCTCCCTAACAACTGGAGAATGTCTGAATAAACCGAGGTATACGATTATAATGGAAAATCATTCTGTTGTAAGAAATGAGAAATATGAGGAATCCAGTGCATGGAAATAATAGGATGAATAGATCTAAAGTGAAGTAAGCAGAACCAGAACTCTATGTATGTGTGCAGTGCGCACATGTGTATGTATATGTATACACAAATAAATGTCATATGTAATATGACTATAATAATATAAATAAAAACCACTCTAAAAGACAGCCGTACATTTAATAAATGCAATGACCAGTCTTGGAGAACAAATAATATAAAAATGCTGCTGCTGCTAAGGACTGGATCTGTGATTTCAATGATCTAGGGAACTCCCAGGTAATGAAATTCCCTTTATCAATGCAGGTCAGCCCCTCTCACCAACTTTGAATCTTTGAGAAAGCTTAGAGATTAGGTGACTTGCCCGTGGTCAAATAATCGGTATATGTCACAGGCAAACTTGAACTTCTGTTTTCAAGGCCAGTTCTCAATCTACTATGTCACCCTGCCTTGACTTTCTGTAATAAGTGTAACAATAATAATAACATTAAAAACAATAGTAGTTGACATTTCTATAGCAACTTAAATAAGCACTCTTTACGAGTAGACTGGGGATCACGGATATGGGATGTTGCAGAGAGATGAGGTCATTGGTTTAGCTTAACCATTATTCCTTGTTAGAAGGGAGAGTTCAGTAGTAGGAGCAGGGTGGGGTACTTTGTCCAGAAAAGGCTGTGATGTGAAAACAGAAGTCATAAATTAAAAGGCTGTTTTTTTAACAAAAGAATGTAAGTTTCTTGTGGGCAGGGGCTGTTTTATTTTTGGCATCCTACCATGTGCTTTGTACATAGCAGGTGTTTATGAAGAGTTTGTTCAATCGAACTTAACTATGGAAGGAAGCTGTTTAACTAAGAAGTGGGATTATAGTGAATTTATTTCACTGTAGGAAGAGAGAAAAAGAGACAGAGACAGAGAAAGAGACAGAGGGAGAGGGGCAAAGAGAGAATCAGAAAGAGAGACAAAGAGAGACAGACATAGACACAAGGGTGTGTTGGAGGAAAGGAAACAGAGGAAAATGCATGATCACTGTTAATGAAAGAATGTATTCATAAACACAAACAGGTCCAGGGGCCCTGCTGCCAAAATGTTATCAGTTTACGACATTACAGGAATCATGATATTTTAGGACCTGGGAGAATTATTTGACTGTGAATCTATTAACATTTTCAGGCCATATTTTTAAATGAAGAACCATCCGTCAGAGCTGCATACAGCCGTCTCTGCAGCCCTGATCTATTCATACATGGATGGATGGAAGACCAGGCTGGGGATGCACACTATGGTTGACAATAATAGATTCCCTAGTGCACCTCATCAGATATATCAGACATGAACTCTGCATGGCATTCCTGCAAAGATAAAGCTGTTGTACAGATAGGGGAGAACGGTCTTTTCTCCACGGTTAACATGCAGCAAACAACTACTCATTTTGAACCCAGGGCTCAATGATACACTTTGCAGGTCTTCTGTTTTTTCACTATCAGGGACCCATTCAGAAGGGTCTTCCAAGGCATCTCACATTATCAGTACAGATTATTGATCACAAGATTGTAGCTCAGCTTGTAAAGTCAATGGGGAAGGTGGGGTGAACCTACCTCTGATGCTTACTAACTGTGTGACCACTGGCAAGACAGTTAATGTCTCAATCTGAGCCTCAATTTCCTCATTTGCAGAATCTTTTAAGCAATGATGTTATAAATTTTTCCACAGCAACCCAGAGAGGGAAGAAGGTAGAGGGAGATGGGGGTTTGAACAGAGAAGACCAAAATGACTTCATCATCATCATCATCATCATCATCATCATCATCGTCATCATCATCCTCAGAATTTCCTTCTCCTCCTCTTTCTTCTCCTCTTTCTTCTTCTTCTTCTTCTTCTTCTTCTTCTTCTCCTCTTTTTTCTTCTTCTCCTCCTCTTTCTTCTTCTCCTCCTCCTTTTTCTCCTCCTCCTTTTTCTCCTCCTCCTCCTCTTTCTTCTTCTTCTTCTTCTTCTTCTTCTTCTTCTTCTTCTTCTTCTTCTTCTTCTTCTTCTTCTTCTTCCCCTCCTCCTCCTCCTTCTCCTCCTCCTCCTCCTCCAACAGAGATCAGATGGAAATAGTCCCAGAATATCTCTACCCTGCTATTTTTTTTCTATTTAACATTCTGTACATTATCATGTAGATAGATGAAATCATTGATGTTAGTAGTTAAATATAAGGCTTTGGGATGTAAGCTTAGCATACAGGATGTTGAGGATAACATATACTGACTGCATACTACTCCCACATAGTTTTGAAAGTTTCTTCTAAGTCTCTACATTTTGAAAGCTTTTCATTCCATGTGGGTTGGAGATTACAAGTATTTGGTATTGTGATATCTATTGAAATACTGTTCATAAGATTTTGTGGATCAATACTTTGGGGTATTATGGGCAATTGTTTTTTTAAATCTATGATTATGAGCTCATTCTAAAACAATTTTTAATTACTATAACTAATTCCATGATCGCAACCTTTGGCACTATCATTTTTATTTTGACCACCATTATAGCTACCACCACCATCACCTTCATTACTTCTACTATTTCACCAGCAGGTCTAAATCGTGACACGCCAGGTATGCAAAATTCCTGCCAGTAATAACTCATTTTCCCCCCTTTCAGCTTTTTTCAAAACACATTCACATCTTGGAATAAAAGGTTTAAGAACTAGATTCAAAGGCAGACCTTGTTATTTATTGTCTGTTTGACTTTGAGTAAGTCTCTCAGCCTCAGTTTCCTCAACTGTAAAATAAGAGTGGACTAGATCAGTGCTTCTCAGACACACTGGTCTCAGGATCCTTTTACATTTTTATGGAAGAACATCCATCTCATTCCTCCAAAAGCTTTTGTTTATGTGGGTTATATCTATTGATATTTATTGTGTTAGAAATCTCAGTGTTATTATGAAAATAGTTTTGACCTCACAGATCCCCCTGAAGGTATCCTGGGGACTCTTAGGGCTCTTCAACCCACATTTTGAGATCCACTGGACCAGGTAACCTCAAAAATCACTTCCAGTTGCAAGTCTTTGAGATGATCTTAGTCAACCCTCTCACTTCATAGATTGGGAAAGTGAAGCTTGGGAAATAGCATCATAAAACTCTAGTTCTTGATATGGATGGGACCTCAAAGGTCACCTAGTCCAACCTCCTAATCTTCACAGAGGAGAAAACTGAGACAGTAAGAAATCATGTGATTTGCTCCTGATCTCTCAGCTAATCAGTATCTTCCGAGAAAACTGAACCCAGGTGTCTTGACCCTAAGTCAACATCACCAAAGCCAAGAATAGTACTAGAGACCTTGGTTCTTGATTGGAGTTCTTTCAACTGGACCAAGGTATCTCCTGCCAAGAATTTTAAAGATGACAGAGAAATTTGGTCTCTATGACACTGTGTCAATGTGGAATGCTAACAGGAGCACCAGACCGTATTTAAACCCTCTGTGCTAAAATATACTGACTAACCTGCTACCCTCTTGTACTGCAGGGTGGATGTATGCCCTGGGTCAGTTACAAACAATTCCCATTATAAGACACTGGTGGTTTTTCCCCCCTAGGGGCTTATAAACTCTGTCTTTTTCGTATCAGGTTGAAACTTAGAGTACAGGTTGTCAGCCAACATGCCATGCATTTTTCTAAAAATAACTCAAATTGGTTAAGCCATTTTTAAGCTACGGAGCAGTCAGGGGAAGAGAGAGGGGAAAAAAGTAAGGAGGGATTTAAAGGTTGTTTCAGACACTTTTTGATTGGCTTCAAACTAAAAATAAAAAGGTCTTGTTTGAAGGAGACAAGCACAAACCCATCACTGCAGGTACTTCCTGGAGATCTATATTTTGCTCTCTCTAAGGTTCCGTCTCAGGCCGGTTGGGCCGGATGAGTCTTTAAACACCCACTAAGTCACATATGTCTCTACAACAACCCCAGTGGATAAGATGGAGGGACAGGAAAGAGATAAGTGTTTAGAAGTCAAAGATGGTCACTGGATGGAGAAGGAAAGGATAAATCCCTTGGCCTCTCTGAGCCTGTTTTTCCCTCTTCCAACTCTAAAGTTATCATCCTCCATAAATGTGATGGACACAGAGGGGAGATGATGACTTCTCTGGACCCTGGGAGGCTTACTGTCAATTTCATCATCAAGGGTCCATCTTCTGCTCCACACCTATGGCCAACTTGGATAAGACACGACAGTCTATCTCTCTGCAAATCATTCAGGAGACATCCAAATGCAAGATTTGTTCAAGTGGTCACTGAGAACATTATTCAATTCACTCCAAACCAATTCAATTAAATTCAACAAATGTTTATTAAATCTGTACTATTAATAATCATTTATTAAACATCTACTATGTACCAGACATTGTGCTAAGCACAAAAATGAAACAGTTACTGTCCTCAAGAAACATATATTCTAGTTGGGGAGATAACACATACATATATATTAGATAGCTAGGTGCAGGAGACTGAATATGGAATTTGGAGTCAGGAAAACCAGAGTTCAAATTTGACTTTAGGTGCTTACTAGCTGTGTGGCTGTGGGCAAGTCACTTGGACTTTGTTTGCCTCAATTTCCTCATCTGTAAAATGGGGATAATAACAGCATCTATTTTTCAGGGTTGTTGTGCTATTTCTTGCCCAGATGGATGATGGGTGGTATAGTGGAAAGAGCACCTGGCCACTTAGTAGCTGAGTGACCATGGACCAAGAGACTCCTCTGAGCCTCAGTTTTCTCACTGATAAAATGGGGATAATAACATCTTTTCAAGAAGTTGGTAGAGCAGGCAGGAACCTGCTAGAGTTCATCTTATCCAACCCTCTCATTTTATTGTTATCTCCCTCAACCAATGCTAATGGGCATCTTTTCTCCAATTCATAGTCTTAGAGAAAGAACACTGAGACATTAAGTTTCCAGGTTTACCCATCTTGAATATAATATGTATGACATGTTTAGCCTAGTGTCTGGCACACAGTAGGTACCACATAAATGTTAGCTATTATAGTAACTTAATAACTAGCATTTTATAGTACTTTGAAATTTGTAAAACACTTTACATATATCACTTCACTTGGTTCTTACAGTAAGCCTGTGAATTAGGTGATATAATTATATTCATTTTATAGATGAGAAAACTGAGGTTGAGAGGAGGTGGTTCAGTGACTTGTCCAGGGTCATACAACTAATAACTGTTTGAGGCCAGATTTGAAATGAGGTCGTCCTGATTTCAAGTCTAGGGCTCTTAACTGCTATGCTATCTAGCTGCCTCTCTCAGTCTGTTTCCTCCTCTGTATAACTGGAATAATATAGAAATGCTAACCGGATTTGAACTCGGGCCTTCATTCACAGCGCTCTGGGGACCATGACACTCTACATGTTAGGCCAGTATGCCCCTTAAGAACATAGGCAATGAGGTGGCATTATATAAAGGCTAACTACTGTTAGTAGTATTAGTCAAAGTATAGCTGAGCTGCCATCTCTGACATCAGACTATTAGCATATTCCCTCTCAATTCCATTGTATTACTTTGCACAGGCTTTGTATTTACTTATATGTTCATCTGTTTGTGTTCCCCCCCAACCCCTCTAAGTAGAATGGAACCTCCTTGAAGGCAGTGGCTGGTTCATTTTTGGCTAAGGATCTGCAGTGCTATCATGTAGTACACCTTTAATGTTAAATAAATGACTGTTAAATAAAATTGAACTGAATTTCATCCCATGGCCATTTCCAAGAACCCATTGCCTCCCCTACCTCCCAGAATCCCCATCATTTCACGTTCTTTGTTATTCGATCTATTACACTGGCTGGGGGCCAGCGGACAGCTCCCTAATGATGATGGTACCATACAAGAGACACACTCAGAGAAGCATGTTCATTTCCATATTCTGCCCATGTTTATCTTGCAGATGTGCAGATACATTACAATAGAGGAAAAAGAAAATTCAAAATTTGTGCTCCAAAGATATTCAAATTAGTTAATCAAGGGGCTTATTATTATTTCTCCTTGCTACTCACAGCTATCCATGAAGATAATTGATCAGCTGCTAATAACTGATTACATTTCAGAAGTGTTTTCTTATCCCCATTACTATCATGTTTAAAGACATTTTATAAATTTCCTAATTATTTCAAATTGTTTCGCCTTGGAAAACACCTAACCACCATCATTTTTGTCAGTTGGAAAAGAGCTGCCTTCAGAGGGCCCAAGTGTGTCTCCAAGACTGTCTACAGTCAAGGGTTCAAGGTTTGGTTATGTGATTTGACCCTTTTGATGTCATTCAGACCTAGTGGGAGGAGGGGCCATGTCTTAGATGAGGCTTCTTTTTGTTCTTGCATGTTACTGGCATAGACACCCAGAGAAGCAGAGATGCTAAGGAGACTCAATTCTAAACTTCTCTTCTGGCTCCTGAGAAGTCCCTTTGTATAGTGGAGTGAGCTCAGGATATAGACTCAAGAGACCCAGTAGAAAGCATTGAATTTGGAGCCAAATTAGTATGTGGGTTTAAATCTGAACTTTGCCAAGTCACTTAATTTCCTTGGGCCTCAGTTTCCTCATCTGTAAAATGTGGAGACTGAATTGGATGGTCTTTGAGGTTCCTTGTAATTATGAGACTATGACTTTTATGATTCTGCCCCTTGGGTGAGCCACACATCTGTGGGCTTTTGTTTCCTTATGTATAAAATGGATGCAAGGAGCTCTCAGCATCCTGGACAGCTCTAATATTTTATTAATTTTCTATATATATGTCTTCAAGAAGACAAATGCATTTTCTGAAATTCCAGGAGCTTAGCATCTCCTCGTGTTCTTTTGGAAGAGAAAACTCAGGAGGACTGCAGGAATGGGAGTTGGAGAGGCCCTAAGGGGTGATCTAAACTAACCCCTAACATCCATTTTCCAAAAGAGGGCCTTTATATTTATTTTGCTATTTCTTGCTCAGATGGGTGATGAGTAGTGTAGTGGAAAGAGCACTTAGCCGTTTTCTTGCTGAGTGACCATGGACCAAGAGACTCCTCTGAGCCTCAGTTTCCTTACTGGTAAAATGGGGATAATAAAATCTTTTCAAGATGTTAGTAGATCAAGCAGGGACCTGCTAGAGTTCACCTCATCCAACTCTCTCATTTTATAGTTGTCTCCCTTAACCAGTGCCAATGGGTACCTTTCATCCAATTTATAGTCTTAAAGAAAGAACACTGAGACATTAAGTTTCCAGGGTTACATCTTGGATACATCAGAGGCAAGACTCAAACTCAGGTTTTCCTGGTTCTGAGGCCACCTTTCCATCTGCTGTAGCCTGTTGCCTCTATAATGTTTTAAAAAAATTAAATGGTGGAAAATTCCAGACATCCTCTATGAGAGGCAGCATGATAAGGTACATAGAACATCAGTCATTGGGTCAGGAAGACGTAGTCCTGACTCTGACACTTACTAGACTGACCCCAGACAAATCACTTAACTTCTCCTTGTTCCCAGGAAACTCTTTAAGACTATATAGGTTATAAAGGAGCAATGGACCTGCTGCAAAAAAGCCAATTCTCATACAGGAATTAATCACAGTAATGACATTATTATATAGAACATCCCCTACCCCTTCCCTAACCCACCACCATACTCTAAGTTGGTTATTATATAATAGGTTCTGAATCATGTCTTTTTCTCCCTCCACCCTCTTCTCCTGCAGTCCCAAATGATAATTAAGAAATGGAAAGAGAGAAGATAGAGCAGGAGTAGTGCTGAGGAACCAAACTGAGGCATATGTTTACAGAACATCACATGGGCCCTGGCCTCACAGCACCTATTGATTTTAATGGGAGTTGCATAGCCGGGCCCTACTTATGGATCTGGAAATGGATCCTTGAGGGATTGCAGGAGATAAAATTTAAAAAAAGTTTTAGAAGCTAAATGACTCAGTAAAAAACTGGTCAATGAATTTAAAATTGTGGGCAGTAAAGAAAATGGCAATCTGGGAGGTACATGAAAGCCAGCAGTTCAACATACTTCCAAGTCATCTCCACACCATAATGTTTGAAATCTGCTTCTCATTTTCACCTTCCTTTCCCTACTCCACCTAAGGATTTGCCCTTAGGATGCTGGACTCTGATAGATGAGCTTTTGCTTTATTTTGCCCAGAACCAGGCCTCCATGATATTTTCTGGCCATCAAATAGTACCCTTCCCCACTTATGTGCTTAATAAATGTTATCTATATTCATCCATCCACCTACCTACCTATCCACCTGCCCCCCCCTTTTTCTCTCTCTCTCTCTCTCTCTCTCTCTCTCTCTCTCTCTCTCTCTCTCACACACACACACACACACACACACCCCTATGAGGAAAAACTACAAATGAAGAGGCTATCCCATTAGCAAGCTTCAAACTATACAGGCTATTCCAAAAGCTTAAAATAGCATTAAGAATTTCAGGACATCCTGTATTATAAGCAATTGTCATCAAAAGTATTTTGTATGGGTTAAAAAACAGCAACATAAATTGGCAAAACAGACTAGATCAGCAAGCAACAGAAGTAATAGAATACAGTAGAGCAGTATTTGATAAATGTAAGAAGACAATGACTTGAGGAAGGACTCCTTTTTTGAATGGAACTTCTAGGGAAAACTGGAAAATGGTTTGGCAGAAATTAGGTTTAGAACAACATATTACACCATGTAGCACAATAAACTTAAAATAGATAAAAAACCTGAATGTAAAAGGTCAGACCATAAAAAAAAATAGAGAGAATGAGATAGATACCTGTCTCAGCTATAGCTAGGGAGAGAATTCTTAATCAAACCAAACCAAACCAATAGAGGAGATCAGAAAACATAACAGATAATTTTTGCTACATAAAACCTAAAAAATCTTCTATATGAATAAAAGACAGAATCAGGAGAGTCACAGTTAGGAGAGAGAAAAATATTTGCAACAAAAATCACTGATAAAAATGTGCTATCCAAAATACTGAGGGAATGAACACAAACATAACACACAAGGAGGCATTCCCCAATAGATAAAGGGACAAAGGATATGAACAGTTTTCAAGAAGCATTGCAATTGATAAGTGAGCACATGCTCCAAATCACTAATAGAAATAGACATTCAAATGAAAACACTTCTTAAGGTTTCCTCTTACACCAAGCAAATTGGAAAAGATGACACAAGATGTGAATAGTAAGGTTTGGAAGGTCTGTGAGGTGACCAGCACACTGTAGCCCTGTTGAGGGAGCTGTGGAGTGGTCCAGTTGTTGTTCAGCCACTTTTTCAGTTGTATCTGACTATGACCTCATTTGGGGTTTTCTTGGCAAAGATACTGGAGACGTTTGCCAATTTACTTCTCCAGCTCATTTTACAGATGAGGAAACTGAGGCAAACAGTGTTAAGTGACTTGCCCAAGGTCACATAGCTAGTAAGTCTGAATTTGAACTCAGGAAAAAGAGTCTTCATTACTCCAGGCCTGGCACTCTATCCAATACAGTGCCACCTAAATACACAGAGTGGTCCAACCATCCTGGAATTCAGTTTGGGATTGGGAAAGAAAATGGTCCAAACGGTTCATGCCCTCTCATCCAGCAAGCCTGCTGCTGGGGGGAAAGCCCCAAGGAAGTCAGAAAGAAACAAAGGTCTGCTATATACTAAAGCACTCTTTTGGGCAAAAGAGAGCTAGTGACTATTGATTGAAAAATGGTTAAAAACCCCCACACACTGCAGCAGGTGAACATGATTGGAATGGAATATTTCCCTGCAGTAAGAAATCACAAGTATGAATTTTGAGTCATTTAAGTCTAGAAAACTTTTAAATAATTTCTTTTCTTGACCTTTCTCAAGGATTCTTTTCCAGACCCCTAAGTGGGGTCTGGCTGTATAACTCCCATTAAGTGCCTATCATCTCTGCACCAAAGTCACCTACACCGTGACCATCATCCTTCCCTCCTCCCCTCAGGAACCTCAGCTCTCTCCCCAAAATCGCCACTGGATAACCGCCATTATTCACTCTGATAAGTGAGTTTCTGCCTTATCTAAGCCTGAACTGGGCCTTCATACCACTTTCTTACCATTCTCATCTGATGACTTCATAATTAGTCCCATCTCACCTCCTTCCCAGTTTCTTCCATGTTCTGTCTTCCCACATTAGGATATAAGTTCCATGAGGTCAAATACTTGTTCACTGGTGTTTGTATTACTGGTTTTTTGTGTTTTTTACTAGTGTTTGTATCTTAAGAGCTTAGTACAGCAGCACATGCTTTTTCTCTCTGTTTCTGTTTGTCTGTCTTTTCCCAGAGAAACATAGGAAGATTTATATGATCTGATGTATAGTGAACTAAGAACCAAGAGCATTCATAACTGAAACAATATAAATACAAAAGACCATTAAAAGAAGTTGAATGAAGATTTGGAGAATAGATAATAAAATCTCCCTCCTCCCTCCTGGCAGTAAGGCAGGGGCTGGCAGGTAGGATATTGTCTGCCTACCCTGTCAAACAGAGTCACTATCACATATTTTTGCTTCGCTGTTTTTCTTTTCATTAGGTAGGGGTCAGTTGATGAATGACTATAACATGAAGATAGATGACATTAATAAAACCTACTTTTTTTGAAAAAGAGAGGGAAGGTTGGATTAAATGAACTCAAAAGTCCCTCTCAGTTCTGTGATTTTAAAGGTTTCTGACTTAACTCTGATTAGTGTAGACAATTAACTCAATATTATCTGAGTCAGTGAGACACAGAAATTCAGAGTCTCTGTGGATCCCTATTTGGTGCTGTCCTAAACCTGGCATAGGAAGGATAGATGTTCTACTCTCTATACCCAACTTGTTTTCCCCTTATAGTCTAAATTTCAAAATTAAGTTCAGCCTATTACTGGAACACATTAAATCTTCTTAGAAAATTATCATAATATTAAAGGTTTCTATCGTTGTTGGTTGCCCCCCCATTAGCATTTTTCAGAAGCACAATTATGCATAATTTCTGAGTGTGCGTATGGGATCTAGACTTCACCATCTCACCTCATCCACCATTTAATATATTCACATATACATATGTACATTTATTTAAGTTTTATAAAGCTCTTTACATACATACATTAGCTCTCCATATAAGAGTGCACCTCCGATGGGCTGACCACATTGTTCGAATATAAAACATACATTTGGTAAAAAGACTTTTATGGAGAACTCACACAGGGCAAGAGTTCACATGGTGGGCAGAAGAAACAATACAAAGACACTCTCAGGGTCTCTCTTAAGAACTTTGGAATTGATTTGTGACATGGGAGACACTGGCACAATCAGAGAAGGTGCTCTATGAGCAAAGCAGAATTGAAACAGCTCAAAGGAAATGCAGAATATGCAGATTTCGAGTATCCACCCCAAATGTTCACACTGACTATCTGTGCCCAATCTGTAGTAGAGCATTCCAAGCTCATATTGGTCTGATCAGCCATAGTTGGACACACTGAAGCTTGACTCTAGCACAGTGATGTCTTTTGGGTCCTCTTCAAGAATGAAGGACAACCAACCGACCAACCAGCTCTCTGTATATGTTCTGATTCTCACAACTCCGTCAGGGTAGTGCTATTATTATCCCTATTTTACAGATAAGAGAACTGAGGCAGACTGGGGTTAAGTGACTAATTCATGGAATTCCAGAGTAGTTCCGACCCTTAAAAAGGTTGTCAGAGTTGGGGGTCCTTTAGAACATGGAATGAGGGGAGCTGGAAGGGACCTTAGAAAATTGAATGTTAGAGGTAGGGAAGGATCTTAGAAACTTAGAATGTCAGGGCAGAGAAGGACCTTAGAGCAAAGAATGTCAGGGTCGGGAGGGGCCTTAGAACAGGGAAGGTCAGAACGGACAGGGTCCTTAGAGACCATGTAGCCTAACCATCTCACCACTGAGATGCAGTAAACCTGTACCTAGTAACTGTCCTCTAACCAGTGAGTGGGGATATTGTGGAGAAATGGGTCTTGTTAGTTTCAGATTTTTAAAAAATAGGTACCTTCGCCCACTTCTGAAGTTGAGGATGAAAGAGAATGGGGCAACCCAAGGAAGAGAAAATGGATCCTATGAAAGGCAGTGCCAGGCTCCTAGGGAGCACTTCAGAAGGGTCCAAGGGCTTACAGGTGTCAAGGCTGGGGGGCCCCATGCCTTGCCTGGCCAGGAGAGGGTGAGCCTCTGCTCTGAAAAATCTCTTCAGAAGGAGCATTAGGGATTTTTGCCCTCTCGAATGGAAACTGCCAGTCCCTTCAGAGTTGCAATATTTTGTTATTTTGTTTGACATTTTTCATTTTACTCCCCCTGTACCCCGCCAAAAAAATGTCAGATGGTAATTGCACAGACTTGGAGACATTGTGGGCCAAATCACATACCACAGGGCTCAGTTCTGTATTTTAGGGGTAAAATGCCTTCCAAAAGAGAGGAAATTATGTCAATTAAAAAGCATCTGCTAAATGCTTCCTCTATGCCAGGCACTGTGCTAAATACTGAGTGTACAAAGCAAGACAAGATATAAGACCTGACCTCTGAGAGCTTATACTCTATTGTGAAGCATGTAAATAACTGGGTGCTCATGAGATCAAAAGAAAGAATAGATAGACAGAAGGCTGTATGTGAAGGGAAAACATTAGGAGCAGGGTGAGGCAACCAGAAAAGGCATCAGGAAGGTCACCCTGGAGCTGAGTGCTGAAGAAAGCTGGGGCTATATGCCAAGAGGTGAGAGATGAGATGAAAAAGTATTTAGAGCAGGGGGACCAGCCCATGCAAAGGCTTGGAGGTGGGAGGAGGGGTTGTGTTTGAGGAAGTGTAAGTAGTAAGTAGATGCTAGAAGCAACAGAGGAAGTATGATGGCGCCAAAGGGAGTCTAAGTCTGGAATTTCTAGCCACGTTTACACCTGTGTTTTGCCTTAACTCCGATGATGAAAGATTCTTGTACCATGACAAGACCTGGCCTCCTATGGAATACCTCCTTTGTCAGAAGAGAGATCCATATGCCTTTTGCCCAGGATTCCTGCCTAACAGCTCAGTGGTCATAGAGAAGGAGAGGACAGAGAGGGCCAGCTCTAGACATGCCTCTGAAGGCTTATCTCAGAAGAGATACTCTGAGGTCTGGTCCACCGATGAGCTCTGAAGAGGGCTTGGAAACTTGTGGGTAAGGAAAGGTGCATCCACACTCAAGTCCCGAGTAGGTGAGCAGCACAGACAGTTACACCAGAGGGTCCAAGATGAATGAAAGCAGAAAGGGGTGCTGTAAGAGGATAATACTAGAAACCACGATAGCCCCAAACAAAGACTCCTCTTGTAAACAAAATTAAAATGAAATTTTATGCTACAAAGTTTTAAGTCATTTCAAGTCAAATTTCATTGCTTCCTTTTGACTCAACAGAGAAGCAGATACCAGGCACCTAATAATACAAACACCATGCAGTTGACTCCGGGATCAAGGCTATACCCTTGACCCTGGCATTCAACACCTTTCACAGCCTGGCCACAAGTTAACTTTTCTTGCCGACTGTGCGCTGCATCCCTACATTCACTTTCTTTCCATCAGGTCAGCCACTCTCTTTTCTGCCCCTTGAATAATGTAAGCTCTTAGAGGGTGAAGACTCATTTGTTTTCTGTCTTTGTACCTCCACAGTCTAGCCCAAACCCAGGGTCTAGCACATAGTAGGTGCTTGTTAAAAGAATAAATGAATGTGGTAAGTTCATTTCTGATCTCCAGCTACACTTCTCCTGCCTCAAATGTCATTTTCACCCACTGTGCTTACCTAAATCCCACTCCTCCCTCAAAGTCTATTTCTCTTATGAAGAGACTTGCTGCCTGTGTGACCCTGGATAAGTCACTTAGATATTCAAGGCATTTATTTCCTTTTCCACTAAAGGAGTAGCTTAGACTAGACTAGGTGGCCCCTAAGGTCCCTTCTGAGCTGTGGGATCCATGAGCCTGCCTTCCTGAGCATTCCCTGAATATACTGACCCTGGTTGATTAGCTCCTTTTTTTGAATCCCTGTTCATTCAGAAATGGAACTGACACCACACACTCAGGATAGGTGTGCTAGGATGTGTGGGGAATGCACCCTGTACTCAGGGAGGGCAGCACTTAGCTGAGTGAAGCATGTGGCGTCTGCTCCACATTTTGACCCGTGTCCTATACCACCTTCTATTAGGCTCTATTCATGTGTGTCTTCTCTCCCTGGATCGGTGGGAAGCTCTGGGAGGGTGGGATTGTACCTTATATTTCTTCCCTTCAACTCCTAGGAAGGAGATGAGTGCCAGCATGATTGCTGAAAGAATAACTGGGGTACAGGAGGGAGCTATGCCTCTCTTCTAAGAAAAGGAAGCTGGAAAATGGCCCTGATGAGAGGTTGCAGTCTTGGAAGCCACTGATTTCCCCTACTGGCCCCGCTTCTGACTGGACGTGAAAATCATGACTCCCCCTAATCCTCCTTCAAATTTTACAGTTTCCTTTTGGTGTGTCACCTTTCCTCATTAGGATTAAGCTCCCTGAGGGCAGGGGGTGCCAGTCTTTCTCCTGGTGTTTGTACCTGCCACACAGTGAGGGCTTAATCTTCTCTTCTCTCCTTTTCCTCTCTTTTCCCTTCTTTTTCCTTTCTTCCTCCTTTCCTCTCTCCCCTTCTTCCTTCCTTCTTCCCTTCCACTCTTCCTTCTTCATTTCCTCTCTTCCCCCTCCCTCCCTTTCCTTCCTTCCTTCTTTCCTTCCTTCCTTCCTTCCTTCCTTCCTTCCTTCCTTCCTTCCTTCCTTCCTTCCTTCTTTCCTTCCTTCCTTCCTTCCTTCCTTCCTTTCTCCCTCCCTCCCTCCCTCCTTCCCTCCCTTCCTTCCTTCCTTCCTTCCTTCCTTCCTTCCTTCCTTCCTTCCTTCCTTCCTTCCTTCCTTCCTCCCTCCTTCCTTCCTTTCTCCCTCCCTCCCTTCCTCATTTCCTCCCTCCCTTCCCTTCCTCAGGAGTAGTAGGCTATGCATGGGATGTGGCTCCTTACCCACATGATGACATCATTTAAGTGAAAGGCAGTACAGTTTGGAGACTTAGGGTATCCCCCAGGGAGGAGAAACAGAAAATGCCGCCCACCTTTTCCTTCCTAGAATCCCAGAATCTCGAAGCTAGTAAATGCTTCTGAGGCCACTGGATCCAGTGTGTGTGTGTGTGTGTGTTTGTGTGTGTGTGTGTGTGTGTGTGAGAGAAGGAGGCCCTTTTCAATCTACCCAACAAGTGGTTGTCCGGTTTTTGCTTAAAGACCTCCCATTACAGAGGGGGAGGAGCTCACGTCTTCCTGGGGAGGCCTAGCCATTCCACTTGGGGATGTCTCTAGTTAGGAAGTTTTCCCCTTACGCCCCAGCCCAAATTTGCCTCTCTCCAACATTCCCCTCCTTCCACCACTGAAATTCCCGGGGGTTGGGGGGAAGGCCTGGCCACACTCACATCTCCATCGCTCCAGAGGGACTGGTCAGCGGAGCCAGGGCCAGGGGCTAGGCTGGTCATGGTGAGGGCAGTTGCTGTTGTGGTCTCATCCCCCAAAGCAGAAGGAGCAGGAGCCCCGGACACCCTGTTGGGCGTGGCCTTTTGGAGCAAGCAGGAGCTGGTGCCGAGACCCCAGCAGGCAGGCTGTCCTGGACCTCTATTGATGTGTTCAGAAGGAAATCTAATCAATGTATTAGATTTCCCATAGACAGACAGTCCTGGCAGTAAGCAACGCATGACTCTTACAACACGGCTCACTTTCCATCCATCCTGGGAGATATTGATTGGGCAGGCAGCCTCCTCTCCAGGGCCCCAGGCACAGGACAAGGGTGGGCTCGGGAGATGGAGGAGCCTTTGGTCTCCTCTTCCAGCTACTGGAACACAAGTAGCCAGGGCTCAGACTGTTTCAGAGCCCTAGTCCTCACAGCTGTAATCCAGCCAACATGACCCATTTGGACTTCTGTGTGACTTTGGTCAAGTCAATTTCCTCTCTCAGCCTCAATTTTCTCCTCTAAAAAAATGAGGGGATTGGAATAAAGGATTTCTAGGGGCCAGTTTTAAGTTCTATGTAACTTCCAAATCCAATATCCTATGTTATACATTCCCTCCCAGCTCTGAAGTTTCCTTTCTAAGTCCCCTCCCAGTTTTGACACTCTGCTCTAAGAGTCCTCCCAGTTCTGACATTCCCTGTTCTAAGTTCCCTCCCAGCCCTGACCTTCCCTGTTCTAAGGCCCCTTCCAGCTCTGACCTTCCCTATTCTAAGTTCCCTCGCAGCTCTGACCTTCCCTGTTCTAAGTTCCCTCCCAGCCCTGACCTTCCCTGTTCTAAGTTCCCTCCCAGCCCTGACCTTCCCTGTTCTAAGGCCCCTTCCAGCTCTGACATTCCTGTTTTGAGGACAGATCCCCAGGTCCTTTACACCAATTCTTCTGTGATATAGTCATTCCCTAATGGTGAGCTGTCCTCATACCATCCCTCCCTATCACAGCAACAATGATGAGGATTCTGGGTGGTACTTTCAGCAATGAGGATGGAAGAACTGCTCTGAGCTCTCCTCATTCTTTCACCTGGCTCTCCTCATGACCTCACTTCTGAGGTGGCACCAAAAAGCCAGCAACAGTCTGTGGATTAGCTCCAATCGATTCTGTCTATAGCTTGTCGTCTATAGTAGGTTGCATGTTATTTCCTCCATCAGACTGTAAGTACCCGGAGGGAAGGGCCTGTCTTTTGTCTATGTCCCCAGCACTTAGCACAGTGCCAGCACATAGTAGGTGTTTACTAAATGTTTACTGATGGACAGTCCTCCCATAAGACAGCCCTTCAAATACCTGAAGACAGTTATCAGCTTCCCCCCGCTTCTCTTATCCAAGCTAAACCTTCCCACTTCCTTCAACAAATGGACTTCAGAGGACATGCTGTCCACCCCCCTCCTTTTATAGATGAGGGAACTGACACCTAGAGAGTGGCTAAAGGTCACAGAGGAAGCAGAATTGGGGTTCTAACTCAGGTGTAAATGTCAGAGAAAAAAATTCCTACTAATGAGAGCTATGCCATGCTGGAATGGCTGCCCTGCTGTGGAAAGGAGTGGCTTCCCCATTGCTAGACATCTTCAAGCAAAGTCTGGCCAATCCCTCACTGGCTACATGGAGGTTAAGATTTCTTTTCTTTTTGGAGAAGGGAAATAGGCTGTTCTCAATGGTCAAGAAAGCTCCCTTCCAGCTCACAAATTCTGTGACTGTCCCCTAACTCCCCATCCAGTGCCCCTTCTACCACACTGCCCTGTCTTCTGGCTTTCTCAGGTCAAAGGACCGATGGTTGTGCTTTTCAGAGGTGCTGAGAGGGTCTGAAAGTCCAAGGGCATGGGGGTGACAAAAGAATGCAAGGTGTGCAAAAACCAGGTGGGTGACTTTATATAGGGACAACTGGTCCTCCCCAAACTTCACAGGGGGCAAGGGCCTTGATCACCTAGTCTATCAGCACCTAAACTAGATTTCCTAAAAGGGTGATGTGAGAGAGAGAGTCCTGGACAGGAGCTTAAGAGAACTCAAGTCTAGATCAGTGAGTAACTTTGAGCAGAAATGTTCCTGTTCTGAGAGATGGTGTTCCTTTAGGTTAGGTAGTCAGTCTACAAGCATTATAAGAGCTTGCCAAAAGCCTGGCATGTATGGACTTAGAATAGATGATTATCTAAGTTGACTTTTTTCTTCTCTTTCTGTAATTTGTCCATGGAAGACACTGACAATACAATCATTAAACACAGGGACTTGGGCCTGAGATTTCATTGACATCAGGAACTCCCAGGTGAGGAAACTCCCTCTGCCAATGCAGGTGGGCACACTTTTCTGTCATATGACATCCTTAGAGAGTTCTTTGGAAGACTGAGTGACTTATTCAGGATTACACAGCCAGTACACAGTCCCTGAGTGGGACTTGAACCCGGGTCTTTGTGACTTTGACACATTGCCTCTTGTACAAAATATATACAAGGTACATTTTTGCAGTGAGAAGGGTACTAGTGGCTAGAGAGATGACAAAAGACTTTGAGATATGAGTTCTGAAGGAAAGAAAAAGGTTCTAAGAGGCACACACACAGCTGTTTGTCGAATTGAATTAGGTGGTTGACTATAGTGGTGGGGAGAGAGCATCCAGTGTGTGTCCAGGGGCAGGTGTGTCCATGTATGAAGCAAGGGCCAGGTTATCTGTAGGCACCTGGCACTTGGGTCTCATCCCAAACGCAGACCAATAAGTCAGTTATTCAACTCAATTCAGGGCTTGAAGCATTTATCCAGAGTCTACTCTGTGCCAGATGGTGAGCTCTCAAGACAAAAGTCCCTGCCTTCAAGGAGATTATGGTATACTGTACTGTCCTGTCATTGTATTCAAGAACAAGATAACAGGGCAGCATGAAGGAGGGAGGAGGTATAAAATAAAGACATTTAGGTAATAATAATGATAGCACTTATACAGCAATCTGGGAGCTAGGATGATACCCATTTTACAGAAGAGAAAACTGAGGCAAACAGGTTAAGTGACTTACCCAAGGTCACACAGCCAGCAAATGATATCACATTTGAACTCAGGTCTTCCTGATTCTAGGTACAGTGCTCTATCCACTGTACCACCTAGCTGCCTGCATAGTTTCCAAAGAGGTGACTTTGCTCTTGGACACAGATTTGATCTTTCTGAGGGACAAGAGCCAGGGTAAAACAAGGCATCTCTACTGTGCCTATCCCTCGAGGAGGTCAAAGACAGGTGCAAAAATCATGTGCATACAAGAATATTAATAGTAGTATTTTTTCTAGTAGCAAAGAGCTGGAAGGATAAGAGGCATCCACTGATTTGTAGGATGGCTGAGTAAACTACTGGTTGAGGAATGTTATTATATCATAAGGAATAATGAAAAAAGAATTCAGAGGAACTTGGGATAATACACGAATGGATGCAGAGTCAAGTAAGCAGATCAGTTTACACGACAGAAAGACAAAAACTCCGCAAGATGTTAGAACAGGGATCAAGGCAATGACCAACCCTAACTCCAGAGCACTGAGAATTTCCACTGAGCACCTCGCTGGAATCTCTCCTTTACTATCAACTCCCATTAACTTATAAAAACTGAAGAATGCTTTTTTTTCATAGATGCCACTGTACCCAAGATGCAGAATCTCCACATTATGTGGAATGTAAAGCTCTCCCAAAACAGCAACCTAGCCAAAGAATCAGATGGGAGCTGGGTGAGCTATATGTCATCCCCACCATCCTGTCTGCTTTTGCAGTCCTGCCTAGGATTGCTTTCAAGGAACCTGCAGAGGATGAGCTTACATCCAAGGACTTTTATTCAGCTATAAAAAGTGCTCATTCTACCCTCTTGTGCAATGGTTCATGAAGCCTTAAAGATAAGAGAGTAATATGTAGTAGGATAGTGACCTTTCCAAGGGCCATTTTTATCTGATCTCCACTGGAAGAGATGAGAGGAGCTAGACTGATAATCACAATAAGGAAAGGCATTTTACAGATTTAGAAAGATCTGAGTTCATATCCTGCCTGAAGTCACTTAATTTCTAGGAGTAATTCTCTACAATCTTTAAAGAGAGGGTGTTGACCTGCATAGGGTTAGGGTTAGAGCACATTTAGGATTAGGGTTAGGGTTTAGGGTTAGGGCGGAGAGAGCTTCCTTACATGCGAGTTCCCTATACTGATAAAATCGTAGGTCCTTTCCCTATCCTTAATAATACCTCACATTTATATAGCACCTTAAGTACGCTAACCATTTCCCTCACAACAAGCCTGTGCGGGTTGTGAGTATATGTAGGATTATTCCCATTTTACAGAAACTGGGACTCAAAGAGACTTACTCATCATCTACTGCTAGCAAATGTTGGATCTGGGATTTGAAGACTGGGACATCAAGGCTTTTTTTTTTTCCCACTGTAAAATTCTGCATTTCTTCTTCTTGAGGCTTCATTTTTTCACCTTTCCTGGGTTTCCTCCAGCCCTTTCTGACTGAGATTTAAGGTCCTGGTTTCAGGCCCACAGCATGTTTCCTTAGAGTAGGGATGGTTTAATTCTTTGTCTTTGCAGGAATAGGACCTTACTAAATACTTGTGAATGGATTGGTGTTCAGTTGTTTCAGTCATGTCTAATTCTGAATGAACTGGGGATTTAATGGGAAAAAGTAGCACATTTGAAGTCAGAAGGCCCAGGTTTCAACCTGGATATGGCTACTTACTACTTGTGTGACCTTGGTCAAGTCATTTAACCAATCCCTCTAACCAAAATAATAGGATTGAACAAAAAGGTGCAGTGGATAGAGCAACAACCCTGGGGTCAGGAGGACCTGAGTTCAAATCTGATCTCAGACACTTAGTAGCTGTGTGACCCTGGGCAAGTCACTTAATCCAGATTGCCTAAAAAAATGATAGGGTTGGACTTTTAAGGAATAAACTGCCCCAGGAAGTGGAGGATCTTTCCTCATTGGAAATCTTAAAGCAAAGGCTAGATGCCCACTGGTCAGGAATGTTGCAGGGGGGACTCTGTTTAGATGCCCTCTGAGATCCCCTCCAACTCCAACCTAAAAGATCATCTAGTCTAACTCTTTCCCTTTGTAAATGAGGAAACTGAGACCCAGAGACTTTAGGTGACTCATCTAAAATCAAGGGGTACTATCAGGGCTGGGACATAAACCCAGGTCCTCTGGCTGTAATTCAAGCCTTCTTTCCATTATATCATCAATCTTGTGACATGACACACAGCGTAGGGAATGTTGGGTTTGGAGTAAGAAAAATCCACATTTACATCCAGCATCTGCATTTACAAGCCATGTGATTCTGGAGGAGAGAGTGAGGCTGACCATTTTGCACAACTCTAGCCTCACTTAAACACAACTCATGCACAAGTCAGGACATCACCAGGGATGTTATTGGTTCCCTTAGAAAACAAAGGATGGACTGTGGGTAAATCAACTTCACCTCTGACCTCAGTTTCTTCACCCACAAAATGGGACTGAATAGGACCTACCCCATAGGATTGTTGTGAGGCTCACGGGAGAATTAAGGACTTTTTGCAAACTTCAAAATGCTGTATAAATGTCGTCGTTCAGTCAAGTCTAACTCTACAGTGTCCGTGGGGTTTTCTTAGAAAAGTGGTGTGTCATTCCTTTTCCAGTGTATTCCCATTTTACAGATGAGAAACTGAGACAAAAAGAGGTTAAGTGTTTGAGGCTGCAGTGCTCTATCCATTGTACCACCTAGCTGCCCCATATAAATGTCACCTAGTATTACTTGGACATCTAGGTGGCGCCATAGTGAACAGAGCGCTGGGCCTGGGGTCTGGAAGACTCATTTGCCTGAGCTCAATTTTGGCCTCAGACAATAGCTGTGTGACCCCCGGCAAGTTACTTAACCCTATTTGCCTCAGTTTCCTCACCTGTAAAATGAGCTGGAGAAGTAAATGGCGAACCACTCCAGTATCTCTGCCAAGAAAACCACAAATGGGGCCACAGAGTCAGATGCAACTGAAAAACAATAATGACAACAGTATTCTTTATGAGCCTAACACAGAGAAGGCACTGGAAAGAGCCTGCCTTATGGGCTGAGCAGAATTCTCCCCAGGACCGTTCTGTAGAGTCTTAAGAGAATAGCCCTGCCTCACCCTGAACCATGTGACTGTATACAGTTCCTGCTTTCTGGTTCCATCATCCTCAGAGCACTAAAATTAGGCAGCCATAAATTTAAGGCACAGAGATCGCCCAGGCCCGGCGAAGTCGGGATTGTCATTCGAACCCCATGAGCGCTGGCATCCTGTTATGAATTGTCAATCCTGGACACCCCACCGATAGTCTCAAGTTTACAGCTGTTGTGCTGTACAGGAGACTTGCACTAATAGCTCTGAAACTAGAGATAAACTGGAAACCATCAAGATGATGAATGAACTTGACAAGAGAAAAATCCTAGCAACCAGCCCTCATGTAAAACGAGACGGCGCAGCTCTTTATAATTTGTCCATAGCTGCAATTACCTGGAGCCTGCTTTTCAGGTATGATTTAGTAGCGGGATGGTTCCAAAATGTGTCTCTGTTCAGAGAAATGAATTCTTTTGGGCATTGCTATCCTTTGGGTGACCGCCATGCTGGATGGCCAGCGCCACACCGGGGCCTCTGGTGCTTCTGAGCACCCCCAGTGAAGCCTAGAAATAAGGGGGCTAGTTTCAAAAAAACAGAAACCAAATGTTCTATGTCACTGTTTTGTTTTTAAATTCCAGGATCCTATGGAGCTCTTCCAGCACAAATGAAACCCAGAGACTTTTGATGAATGTCTGTAAACATTCCACTTATCCCCAGGATTCTTTGGGTGCTCTTCAATGCCATCCATAAAATGATCCCACTTCCCTCCCCCTCACCAAGGGATACCTCCCATGAACCCAAGCCTTCCTCCAGCTGGAAGCATTTCCCCAGGAAGTGCCAAACAAAAGGAATGGGGCGATTTCATAACTGGGAAAGAAGACTAAGGATACACAGAGTTTAAAATTTTTTTTTTTGTATCGCATCTAATTGCAATCAACAGCAGACATCTGACACAGTGACAACATCAGCAGAATTTCAGCTGAGAGCACAGAATCTTTGTCTAAAAATAATCAGCCCCTCCGTGCACCGCTGTTTGTTATAACGGTAATCGATGCGGCCGGCTTTGAATTCCATCAATTTATAGATCTGCTCTCCTCTCTGCCTGGTGATTGTGTTCTGCACACACAGGAACTCTCTCGCTCTCTCTCTTTCTCTTTCTCTCTCTCTCTCTCCCCTTCTCCTCCTCTTTTCCCTCTCTCCTATCTTCCTCTGTTCTCTCCCATGTGTCCTTCTATCTTTCTGTTTCTTTCTCCTCTCTCTCCCATGTCTACCTCCCTTCCATCATGTTTCTATCTCTCCTTTTGATGTTTCTCTTTCTCTCTACTCCCTCTCTCCCATCTCTCTTTTTCCTCTTTCGCATGTCTCTATCTTCCCTCTCCCTCCTTTCCTCTTCCCTTTCCCCTATTTCCCCTCCCTCCTTTCTTTGCCCTATTTCTCTCTTCTCCTTCCCCTTTCCTCCTTCCCTTCCCCCATTTCTCTCTCCTCCTCTCCCTCCCTCTTTTCTCTCTCCTTCTCTCCCTCCCCCTCTCTCCTCTCCGTCTCCCTCCCTGTCTCCCCTTCTCTCAGCAGCACCAGGGCACACTGTGTGATTAAGATAAGCTCAGATTCCTTTCATACATTCCTTATCAGGGTCTCATTCTCCAGCAGGCAGAGATGTTCACCACAGTTAAAGATCAGTTCAGCTCCTTTCCCCGACGCCAGATTCGAGGGGATTGATCAATAAATCAAATCACAGCAATCAATTGCCCAATCAGAGGAGTCTAGCCGATGCATTATTGCTGGCGCCTTCGAACCGGGGGCCTTTCATGGGCTTTCATCAAACCCAGTGCCTGCCTGGCTCCCTGCCAGCTGCTGGGCTGGCTAATAGACTCTGCAGCCGAGCTGCTCCAGCCCAACGGAAGGGCAATAAATTTCTCATCAAACAGCCGATAGAGAAACAAGATGAACATCTGTTTGGCAGCAATGAAGCTCTAGTGTTCTCCGAGCGGCGCAAACCAGCTCTGACAGACCACCCCAAAGGCGGCCTTCCCATCCACCGCCGGCCCCGCTCTGCGCTGGGCCGGCCGCATCCCGCCCGTTCTCTCCATCAGGTGATGGAAGGACACTTTGTATCTTCTTGGGCTGCTTTGGCTTCTCTGCCGCCGCGGGAGCTGCGGGGCCCTCCCTGTACCCGGGCCAGAGCCGCCGATTCCGGCTCAGTCGATAATAAAAGCTGTCCTGGGACCCGGTACTAGGAAGGCAGTTTTATGATGCCCATTATGTGGCGATGTAACTTCATTAAAAGCTGTTTATTCCCACTAAGCATTTTAAGCACTTTCCTTCACCCATAAAGCAGGCCCTCACTTGGTGCAGCTCGGGAGGGGATGATTTTTTTTTTACTTGAAAGGCTTTCTTTTGAGACAAAGTACCCCTCCCTAATCGTATCCAAGAAGGATCACCCAGAGCTAGGGCGAGCCATGGTGGTGGCTACTGGCCAGATAAATGAAGAATTGGTCTTGGGTCCCGTAGGATCATGGGTTTAGAGCTGAAAGGGCGCTTAGAAACCAGTAAGTTCAGCCCACTCCGATTGTTCACGAGGTTAAGGGAATCAAAGGGGTGTTGAGGGACATGTCTGAGGTCACTGAGATACTTAATAAGTGTCTGGGGTAGGATTTGAACCCGGGTCTTCTTGCCTCCAATTTTAGCACCCCATCCACAAGGAGGTGGTGTCCAAGTCTAGCATATCAAATTCCATCTCTACCTTTGCCCTCACTCCTAGCCCGTTCTCCTCATCTCCACCTCTCAGAATATCTGGTTTCCTTCAGGAGTCAGCTCAAGCACCACCTTAAACATGGAGCCTAATCTTATCTGCCTAGATGTTACTGCCCTCCCTCCCAAAATTATCTTCGAAATATACTTTATATATGTACCTGCGGTTCTTTTTCCCGGCAGTAAACTCCTGGATTGTGGAGAATGCTTCATTTTTGTCTTGGACTCTGGAGCACCTAGGACAGTGCCTGGCACGCAGAAGGGGCTTAGTAAATGCTTGTGGATTGATCATAGGATCATAGATTTAGAATCATGGTACAGTGGATTTGGACACAGGAGGACTTGGGTTTAAATCCCAGGTCAGACACTTACTTGTGTGACCCTGGGCAATTCACTTAACCTCCATACTCATCAGCTTTACTATCTGTAAAACAGGAGTAATCACAGTACTTACCTCACAAGGTTGTGGTGGGAAGCAAATGACATGATACAGGTCAAGCGCCATATCAACATTAGCTTGTATTATTAGAAGGCGTTCCTGTTCAGATATGGGTTGGACAAAATGGCTTTTGAGGTCCCTGCTGCCTCTGAGATTGTGGGGTTCAAGAGACAGCTGAGTGGTGCAGTGGATAGAGAGCTGGGCAAATCTGACCTCAGACACTAGCTGGATGACCCTGAGCAAATCCTTTAACGTCTACCTCAGTTTCCTTAACTGTAAAACGGGGATAATACCAGCCTATACCTTCCACTGCTATGAGAAACAAATGAAATAATTATCAATGCTGACTTAGTAATTTTTGGCACATAACGTGTGCCATATAAATCCTAATTCCACTTCCCTTCCACTGTAAAGCAGGGCTTCTTTACCTGGGGTCAGTGAACTTGTTTTTTTTTAATTTAGATAGTGGTATTTCATGATAATTGGTTTCTCTGGTAATCCGTGTATTTTGTTTTATGCATTTAAAAACATGCTGTAATTTCAATAAACAGTGAGTCCCTACTGTGTGCCAGACACAAAGACCATAAGGAATAGCCCCAGCTCTTAAAGAGCTTGCATTTTATTGAGGCCAATTAATTGTTAAACATTTATTAAGTACCAACTATGTTCCAGGCACTGGGTACATACAAAGAGGCAAAAGATAATCCCTGCCCCCAAGGAGTTTACAATCTAAAAGACTGTGATAATTCTGAGAAGGGGCCCAAGGGCTTCACCAGACATGGCCCCAAGGCTCTCCATGACAAAAACAAGGTTAAGAACTTTTGCTTCTAACTAAAGACCTGAGTTCAAACCCCACCTCTTCCACTTTCTCTCAATTACTTCCTGGGTGACCTTAGAGAAGAGACTTCCCCTCCCAGGACCTCACCTTCCTCATCTGTACAAAGAAGGGGGGCTTGACTGTGTGGCCCCAGCTTCTGATTCAGTGTAACTCTGAAAATCCTGGTTTCTCTTTTACTGAATGGAGTTACACCCTGCCTAACTCAGTGCTCTTCCCATCCTGAAGAGGTTGGAAATGAAGAGGTTTCACAGGCAGGGAGCCAGAGGAAAGAAAAGGAGACGAGAAAAGGAATCCAGCCTTGAGCCAAGAGAAGCCAAGTCGAGGACCTCAGACCAGCACAGGCAGGACTGGGAAGCAGTTGGAGCCTGGGGCCTGTTAGCCACCCTCCCTCCACTGTGGATACAAGTGCATCCACGAAGGGCCAGCCTGACACGGGGAGGCACCAGTATATTAAATTTATCAGACGCTCCCGTCGAGACGAGCTGCCGAGATATGCAGGAGAGATTTATGATGTCTGCCCGGCGGTCGCCGTGGAGGGGAGCGAGGCCTCTGGCTTACAGTTTGGTTTGTTGGGGTCCTCCCCCGCCCCAGCCTTGCCTTTATTTTCGGTCGTAGGACTTTGTGTCTTCAGAGACAGAAGACACTACCTAGCTGTTGTGAACTCAAAGAAAACCGCAGACAGCAGAATTCCTTCTTTACCTTTAAATCCCTCCTCTCGGCTGGTACCACGCCGTCTGGGGATGTTCAGTAACTGACTAGGGAAGACTGGGGGATTTCAGGGCTTGCTCTCTCGCTCTCTTTCTCCCCTCCGCCTCCTTTCTCCCTTTCTCTCTGTTTTTGTCTTTCTCTCTCTGTCTCTTTGTCTCTCCTTCCCTCTCTTCCTTTTTCTCTGTCTCTGACTCTCTTCTCCTTCCACCTCTCTGTGTCTCTTTCCCTCTCTCTGTCTCTTTTTTCTCTTCCTCTGTCTCTCCCTCTATCTCTATCTCTCTCTCCCTCCATCTCTCTGTCTCTCTCCTCCTTTCTGCATCTTTCTGTCTACATCCTCTCATTCTCTCTCTGTCTTTCTCTCTCTCACTCTCTCTCCTCCTTCCCTTTCTCTGTCTCTCCCTCTATCTCTCTCCCTCCATCTCTGTCTCTCTCCTCCTTTCTGTGTCTTTCTGTCTATATCCTCTGATTCTCTCTCCGTCTTTCTCTATCTCTCCCTCTCTCCTCCTTCCCTTTCTCTGTCTCTCTCTCCCTTCATGTTTGTCCCTGTCCCTCTCTTTCCTCCTTCCCTCTCTGAGTCACTCTCTCTCCTCCTTTCTGTCTTTCTGTGTCCCTCTCTGTCTCTCTTTTTCTCCTTCTGTCTCTCTCCCTTTCTTTCTGTCTCCCTCTCCCCCATCTCTTGTCTCTCCCTCTCTTTGTCACTTTCACTTCCTTTCTCTCTTTCTCTTTCTCTCTTCTTCCATCTCTGTCTCCTTTTGTCTCTCTTTCTTTGTCCTTCCTTCTTTCTGTCTCTATCCCTCCTTCTCTCTCTCTGTCCCTGTCTCTCTGTCATCCCTGCTGCTACTCTCCTGACTCCCTGTGTGACCCTGTATCAGTTATTTAGTTCTCTGGGCCTAGGTTTCTTCAAGTGTAAAATGAAGCCACCAAGAGCTCCCCCCCACTCCCATTCACTTCAGGAGGCTGGTGTGGAAAATCAACAAAATGGCTGTGAAAGCAACCTCATCGTTTTAGAGGAAAGACACTGAGATTTATTCATATATTGATTTTTAAAATTGCTTACTAGACAGAGAAGCAGCCTTAGAAAGATTTGGGTTCAAGTCCAGCCTTGGGCACAGATTAGCCACCTGACTAGGTCACTCTAACTTCTGACCTGTCTGTCCCCAAGCAACACTTTAAGGCTATACACTACAGATGCGTGGTCATCTGCATCAGTGGAGGGAATGTCCATGCCAAGAGTTCCCAGTATTCCTCAAATCCCAAGTCCAGAATAAAGAAAACAAACAAACAAAAAAATCACTCAAAAAACAAGTTTTAAAAGGAACAGGCCCTTCCTATGCATTGTTAGTTCAGAGAGAAGTTGCAGAAAGTCTCTCAGCTGAGACAATGGAAAAAATGGTGAGTACAACTTTTTCCCTACTTCTTACTGGTATGAGCAGGGTAAGTCACTTCATTTGCCTAGGTCTCAGCTTTCTCATCTGTAACATGAAAGGGTTGAATTAAATGGCGTCTAACGTCCTTTTTAAACTCTGGCTCCAGGATCTTATGATTTGAAGTCATTTAACCTCCCTGGGACCTCAGTTTCTTCATCTGTAAAATCAGGGAACTGACTGGTCTCTGAGGTCTCTTCAGCTGTAAGTCTACGAGCCTGTCATCACTGGTGGAACTGTTAATATGGCCGATGAACAAAATCATCCCTTCTGCTGTAAGTTTTCATTATTACATGCTAAGTTTGAAATTCACTAATAGAATCATAAATCATAAATCATTAGCTCCTGAGTCCAACCCCCTCATTTTATAGATGAGAAAACTAAGGCCCAGCTAGAAGAAGTGATTTGTTCAAGGTCACACAAGGTTGGAAACGTCAGAGGTGGAGTTTGAACCCAGGTTCTCTGGTTCCGAATCTCACCCTCCTTCTGTGGTTCCATGCTGTTTATTACGTGCTATATTTGATCAGATAGAGAAAGAAGCTATAAAGAGACAAAAGATTTGCTTTTGTGTCTTGGATCTGACATCTGTTCAACTGCATGACCTTAAGCAAGTAGTCACTTAATTAATCAAACAATCCCCAAGCATTTATTAAGTGCCTACGAGGTGCCAGGAACTGTACTGGGGATAAATATAAAGGTAAAAGTGAAAATGGCCTGTATCTTAAAGTGGTCTGCTTTCTAGTGAAGGAGGAAACCTGTATATGAACAGAGACATATAGGATCCTTAGAGTTACATTAGAGCAACGGCTAAAGTAGGGAGTAAGGGAAAGGTATCAGAGCAGAAGGTGGCCCTTGAGTTGGGTCTGGAAGGAAGTACCTCTTGGAGGATGGGGCCCCTCAGCTAAATCTGGAAGAGCTAAAGCTTCCAAGAAACGAAGGTGAAGAGAAAGAGTGATCCAGACGCAGGGTAGGGCTGATGCAAAGGCAATGGAGATGGGAGATTGAGAATTTGTGTGAAGACCAGTATGTCTAGAACAACAAATGCATGCAGAGGGAAGCAATGTATAAGAGGACTGGAAAGATAGAAAGGGGCCAAGCTGTAAAGAGCTTTACATGCCAAACAGAGAAGTTTATATCTGATCCCAGAGCCAACAGGGAGTTTATTGACTAGGGGAGCAGTATCTATACTTTAGGTGGTGAAGCAGATAGAGCTCTGGGCCGGGAGTCATGAAGACACAACTTCATGAGTTCAAATCTGGCCTTAGACACTTACTAGCTGTGTGATTCTGAATAACTCATCTAACCCTGCTTGCCTCAGTTTCCTCATCTGTCAAATGAGCTAGAGAAGGAAATGGCAACCCACTCCAGTATCTTTGCCAAGAAAACCCCCAAAAGGGATCCTTAAGAGTAGGATGTGACTGAAATGACTGAACCACAACAAAGGTGGCTGGATGAAGGATATACTGGAGATGGGTATGATTGGAGGCAGACTGGAGATTATTTGGAACAGCTGTGGGCAGAGGTCTGAAGTTAAGTCAAGGTGACAAGCATTTATTAAGCACTTACTATATGTCAGACACTGAAGTAAGATGGTGGCTGTGGCAATGGAGAGAAGGGGACATATGTGAATGATTTTGTGGGCGTTAAGAACAACCAGATTTGGGGATGGGCTCAATATGGGGGGTGGGGTGAAGGATAGTGTGAGGAGTCACAGATGATTGTGAGGCTGTAAACCTAAGTGACTGATAATAACTGTAAAGTTCAGAAGAAGGATGTGTTTTGGGAGAAAAGATTATCAGTTTTGTTTTGGACATAAATTAATAGACTGAGTTGTAAGGGACCTCAGAGGTCACCTAGTACAACCTTATAATTTTTTGAAATAAAATTTTTCCCCAATTGCACATAAAAATAAATTTTAACATTTTTTTAAAATAAATTTTGAGTTTCAAACTCTTTCCCTCTCTCCCTTCCCCATCCCTGAGATGGCAAGCAATTTAAAATAGGTTATACGTGTGCAATCATGCAGAACATAGTTCCATATTAGTCATGAACAACCCTGTAATTTTACAGATTATAAAATTTCATCCTGGAAAGGTCAGATATCTTGGCCAAGGGCACACAGAGAGTGAGTGGCAAGGTTGGAATCTGGACCCCTATCCTTGAACTCCAAAGCTTCCACTACCCCAGCTCCAAGATGTCTAAAGGGCAGTTGGGAATGTGAGAGACTGAAGTTCAGGAGAGAGACCAGGGCCAGACAGATGGATACCAAAGTCACTTGTATAGGGATGATAATGGAACCAGTGGGAGCTGAGGACATCACCTCCCTCATTTTCCTCATCTGGAAAATAAGGTCAGTGATTCTTATGCTACTTCCCTGCAAAGGTGGAAGAGAGGCTAGCATGTCTTAAAAGCCAAGGATAAGAGAAACCAGAGCTGTTGTGATGGGGTGGTCAGGTGGGTGATGGGCATTGGGGAAGATTCAGAGAAGATGGCTCCTAGGGTCCCTTCAAAAACCTCACAGTGTGGCAGAGGAATAAAAGCAAATATGTAAAAAGCTACCACTGTCAGATAGAATCAAAGTAAAAAAAGAAAGGGTCACATATTCATGAACTTTATAATGTTGAAAACACTATTTATATTATCTCTCTGGAAACTCCTGATGACCCTGGAAGGTGTCATATGCCAGATGAGGAAATTGAGGTTCTGAGATGTTAAGTGAATTTCTTCCCTAGGTTTTAAGGATAAAAGTGTCAGAGGTGAGATTTGAACCCAGGCCTTCTTGACACCAGGGCTAGTGTTCATCGTACTACATAAGTGTCATGAAAAAGGCAGAAAAGAAGCCTTTTAGGGAGTTAGGTGAAGGGACAGGTCACTTTTTCCTAGGGTGAAATGGAAGAGCTGGTATTTGGGCTGGACCTGGAAGGTTGGGTAGGATTTTAAGAGGTAAAAATGGTACAGGAGGGATATCCCAATGGGCAGAGAAGAAGACACAGCATGAGCAAAACTGCAGAGATAGGAAAGGTCAAGATGTGCTTGGAGAGCAATCAGTAAATAGGGATTGATTAAGTATTGTATCAGAAATGGTGGTGAACCTGGAAACACACAGACAAAAAGATTAAACCTCTGCCCTCAAGGATTCTACATTTTATTGATGACATTATAGAAAAATTAAACATGATTCAAAGGCAGCTTGGTGTGGTGGATGGAGAGCTGGTCTCAAAGTTGGAGAGGCAGGGATTTGTCAGGGATCAGCGAATTCGTACCACCTGCTTTGGTGGAGGTGCTTCCCTCACCTGGCTGCTCCTCTGCCAGTGAAATAACAGGTTTGCTCTCTAGCCTTTATAATGATAGTGAGCATTTATATGGTGCTCCAAGGTTGCAAAGTGCTGTATATAGATTATACTAGAAGGTAACAAATATAGTATGTCACATGATCCATAAAAAGAAAAAAGAAAGGAAAACAAAGAAAATTTTATCTCCCTTCCTTCATTCCTCTTTCTCTTTTTCCTTCTCTTTGTCTCTTTCCTTTTCACTTCTTTCTCTATCCTCCCTCCTTCTCTCCCTCCTCCCTCCCTTCCTCCCTTCCCCTCTTCCTTCCTTCCCTCCTTCCTTCCTTCCTTTCTTCCTTCCTTCCTTCCTTCCTTCCTTCCTTCCTTCCTTCCTTCCTTCCTTCCTTCCTTCCTTCACATTTCAAATAAGTTTCTGCTGTACTTTAGAGAACAAGGCATTCACAGCTCTTCTTTAAAAGGTAGAATCATTCCAAATAAATCACCTGTTTCAGAAGTAAAACAGGTGGTTGTAAGGCTGTCCCTCTTGAACCTTTGAATAGCGCTGTGGTGCAGAGGAAAGGGATCGAGAGCTATTAGACCTGAGTTCTACTCTTAGCGCTGCTATTTAGCTTTCATGGTCAAGTCACCCAAGCTCCCTGGGCCTCAGTATCCTCATCTATAAAATGAGGGGTTGGGCTAGATGGCCTCTGAAGTCCCTACTACCTCTAAGTCTTGGGTGCTCTAATGATTTTACTGGATACCTCAAATCACGGCAGCCATTTGAGTAGACAAGGGTTCTAACCCACTGACTGAGCAATCGCCATTCCTACTGTGCTTAGGAACAGAAATATTAATCCCAGAGTTGATGTTCAGGACTTAAGTTCAATATTATCCATTCTTGTTAAAGGCCCACATGGGTCTTTTTAAAAAACAAAAATCAGTAACTCCGGAAATATATAGCATCTAATCCCAAATCCATAAGGAATAGACACCAATTTATAAGAGTAATGCACATTCCCCAATGAATAACTCGTCAAAATATATGCAGTTCTCAAAGTTAAAAATATTTGACAATCATCAAACCCTCTAATTATCAGAGAACTATGTGAAGAAAGAAATACATTATCTCTGTAAAGAGAGATGTCATCAAAGTCCCCAAGGCTTCATCTTTTAATCTTATTACTTTGACCACATTTACTCCTGGTCACCCTCTCTACATACAAATCACAATCACCTGGAGATAGCATCTTATAGCTATTGAATTGGCAAAGAGAGTTATACACGATGAGGTTCAATGCTGATAGAGTTGTGCCAAAGGAAACAGATACATTGTTGATGGAGCTGCAAACTGGTGTAATCTTTTTGTGAAGGAATATGGCAATATAAAATGAGAATTGCAAAATGGATTATATCCTTTGCTATGATGAACACACTAATAAGATTCTTTCCTAAGAATGTTATGAAAAGGCAAAAAAGCCCGATTTGCACAAAAATATTCATAGCAACTTTGTATGAAGTAAAAAAACCCAACTAATAACCTATATATGCCTTCCAACTGGGGAATAACTGAAGAAATTCTATTAAATCAAAGTAATGGAAGGGGAGTTAGTTGATACAGTAGATAGAGTACCGGGCCTGAAGTAAGGAAGACTCATATTTCTGCGTTCAAATCCAGCCTCAGATACTTATTAACTGTGTGACCCTGGGCAAATCACTTAACCTTGTTTACCTCAGTATCCTCATCTATAAAATGAGCTGGAGAAGGAAATAGCAAACCACTCCAGTATCTTTGCTACAAGAACCCCAAATGGAGTCAGGAAGAGTCGCACATGGCTGAACACAAAGCAATGGAAGAATATCACACTATAAGAGACGGTAAATATGAAGAATACAAAGAATTGTGGGAATACATGAAACAAAGCTGAACCAAGAAAGTAGAATCAGCACAGCTTATTTACATGGACTGCAACATACAATATACATACATACATACATATAAAATACCAGCAAAAAAATTTGATAAATACCTAGAAAACAAAAATCAGAAGGGGATGAAAAAGCCAATAAGATTCTTTTACTATTTTGTTAAAATTTAGATTTATAATTTTTATTTAAAAAAACACCAAACTTCAAATAGCTTGGCATACATACTTATATGTTATTTCATTTTTACATTTTGCTTATTCAAATATTTTTTAAAAGAGGAAACATCTTTTGGAAAACATGTTAATTGATTTCCCAAACTATTTTGTAACAGTGGTAGAAAAAATTGGCTTTATTGACTCTATCCCAGTTAGTTGAGTTTATCGTTTGGGAGAGGGAAAGGAGCCTCTTTAAATGTTAAGGCTTTGGGGAGAACCCTCTCAGATATCACCATGTGACAAAGAGAATCACATCTTCAACAAAGGGACGTCACAACTAAAATAGGTGACTGGGAGTTGGAAAGTTCTTGTCTAAATTGAAGACAAACTATCCAACTATCAAAACCAATGGGAAAGACCAATCACCTTCAACATCATTTGCTAATGTACTTCAATATGCCTTTATTATGACTGACAGAATTGTCCCCAACAGCAGTAAAGTGTTAGAGAAGAAAGTTGAAGGGGGAGGGGTTGACAGAAAACACACAAATACACACACACGTACAAACACAAACAACAATTGTTTAATATTCAATAAATGTGTCAATTTTACATACTGAGGCAAATGGGTCTTTATTGAGGAATTGGTAAATTTCCTCCGAGAAAAGTAAATGCATTTTAGCCTTCAAGGGGTCCCTGATGACTAGAAATGGAATGTGATTTGTGATAAAACTCAGCTGCTCTATAAAAGACGTTAAATAAATGCTGCTGTTTCACTAGGGATATACAGAATTGATTGCATTATAGACTGATTCTAGGATGCTGAATCCCCGTAAGGTACCCTTCGGCTGCTATGCACGTTTGAAGCCGGTTACATAGAAGATTTAGATTACATCTCAACTTGCTTCCTAATGTTGTTGGAGATTTTTCTGGAAGAGCTACATTCCTATACATTCTTGACCCCTCCCCCACTTTGTTATTTCTAAGATTTCTGTCTTCCTAAGGGAAAGCAGGCACTGGCCCAAGGGCCATAGGGCCATAGCTCTAGAGTTGGAAGGGATCTCAGGGGCCATGTAGTTCAACCGCCTCATTTTACAGAGAAGGAAACTGAGACTGGGGGTAGGGGGAAGAACTTGTCCAGGGCCAAAAGTTTGTGTTAGAGAGGTAATGGGAGTAGAATGTTAGGGCCCTGAGATCAAGGACTCATTTTTGCCTCTGTACCCCCAAAGCCTACCACAGTACCTACTAGGGAAACAGGCATTTAGTAAAACTTCGTTGAATTGAATTGATTTCATCTATCCATCCATTTACCCACCCACCTATTCATCTATGCATCATCTACTCACCCACCCATTTAATCTGTCATCTATTTATCATCCGTCCATCCATCCATTTGTCCCTTCCTTCCTTCCATCCATCCATCCATTCACCCACCGATCCATCCACTCATCCATCCATTTATTCCTTTTCAATAAAAATGCTTTCAGTACCTATACTATGCCCAAACAGACGTTAGGGTGAGATGCAAAAAAGTGAAATCTCTATTCTCTGACTTTTAAGAACCTCCCCCTCCATGGTCTTCCCTTCTTCCTTTCCCCAGCTGTTAGTGACCTCTCCCACCTCCATTTTTCTTGCACACTTATGTGTCTATATGTTGAGTCCCCAGTGTCTAGAATGGTGTCTGACACATAGCAAGTACTTACTATATTAATATATATCTTTATATATAACCAATGACATAGCACTTCATGACTTACAAAGTGACAAATATGTGGGTATTTGTATATATCTACCTATATGTCTGTCTCTGCCTCTGCCTCTATCATATATGTCTGCCTATCTATCTACCTGCCTCTATCATCTATGTCTATTTGTCTGTCTTATCCATCCATCCATCCATCCATCCAGTCTATTAATCTATCTGTCCATCATCTATCTATCTATCAATCAATTATCTATCTATCTATCTATCTATCTACCTATCTATCTAATTTGATCCTTTCAACAACCCTGTGAAGTAGCTGTTATAATTATCCCTATTTTAAGGATAAGAAAACTGACAGGCTAAATCATTTGCTCAGGGTCACATAAACATTTTTTTAAGAGCTTACTAAGAGCTAGGCTCCGTGCAAAGCACTGGGAATATAAAGAAAAAGCAAAAATAAAAAAAAAAATAAAAAGAAGACCCTGACCTCAAGAAGCTTCTATTTCAGTGAGAGAGGCAACATGCACACAGACTGGCAGATACACAGGACAAATACAGAGTGGGGATGGACTGGAACATTAGAGGGAAGGCTCTAGCAGCAGGGAGAGTCCAGGAAATACCTCCTGTGGAAGGGGGTTCTAGAGCAGATTCTCAAAGAGGGCCAGAGAAATCAAGAGCAACCCAAGAGAGTTGAGAGCTCAATAGTAAGACCCACCCCACCCTCCAATCAGCACCAGCATGGCAACAGGGGGAGCGGTATCAGAAAGAATCCATCCTTATGACGTCACTTACACAAACCCAGAAAAAGAAAGGGAAGTGGGCAGAGGATGAAGGAGGTGGGCAGCAGAAGCCAATCACAGGCGTTCACGTAAATGACCTTGGAATTTTAGGAAACCTGGGAGAACCGAGAACTCCAATGGACTAAAACAAATCGATGGCTGAGCCTGAAGCATTCCCCTCAGGAGGACGGCAAATCTTATTTTTACACTTTTTAAAAACAGAGATGGGCTATGCTAAATAAAGCCTTGAAATAAACTCTCAAGGAAAAAAAATGCAAGTAGGAATTCTGCCTGACAGCTCGGAACATTTCAGTAACAGTGAAGACCAAATCTCTGGGCTGATAACGAGATTCTGCACTAAGCCCGGAGGTTATTGGGAATTTCTTGATACTCTACAGGAGTTTACTTTGCTCTTCATGGATCTGAGGCTCTCAGGGAAATAATTTCTTTTTCTATAACTCAAAGCAATTATACTCTCTTAAGCCCTGTGCGGGCCTGGATCAGGGACGCTTCATCCTTACATTTCAATATAATATCAAATTCAAGTTCTGGGAAGATCAATTACGAATGAAAAAGTCTGGGAATGTTCTCCAGTTATTTGCATCGATTGCACTGATGTGCAAGGATTTAACCCTAAATTCCTGAGTGCTTTTGCATATTGGATTTGGAGTCTGGGGACCCGTGGTCAAACTGAGGCTCTGACTGTTTGTATGATTTGGGCCAAATGACTTCACTTTCCTGGTCTTGTCTCCTCATCTGTAAGACATAAAAATATTGGATGGGGGAGGATAAGGTCCTTTTTTGGCCCTAAATTTATAATATTAATAATAATAGCTAACATTGACATAGGACTACTATGTACCAGGTGCTGTATGGGAGGAAGGTGCTCTTATTATCCTCATTTTACAGATGAGAACACTGAGGCAGGCAGAGGTGAAATGACCTGTCCTGAGTCACACAGCTAATCAGTGTCTGAGGTTAGATTCCTGACTCCAGGTCTGGCAGCCTATCCAGTGTGCTATCTACCTGCTCTAGGCCTAAATCTATGACAAGGAGGCACAGAGGAGACAGCTTTGACTTGGAGTTAGGAAAATGCCATGTTGAATCCTGCCTCAGATTCTAGTAAGATGACCCTGGGTCAATCACTTAACAGCTCTTAACCTTAGTGTCTTCATCTGTAAAATGGGACTACATAGTATCCACTTTTCAGGGTCATAAATGTAGAGCTGGCAAAGAAACCTCATTAGTCATGTAGCCCAAGTCCCCGACTCCAGTGAGGAAGAAACCAGTGCCCTGTGATCAGCCCAAATAGCCATTCTCATTTTGTATTGTGCTGGAAGGTTTATAATTGTGAAGTGTTATTATTGTCTTTGATACTTGCAACAGCCCAATGAGACAGGCGCTACTATTATCTCCACTTTACAGACTAGGAAAGAGAATCAGAGACAGATTGAGGGAAATTTGCCCCATGGCACACAGCTAGTAAGACACAGTAAATGAACTCATGTTTTCTTGTCTCTAAGATCAGAGTTCTACTATCACACTTACTAGCCACCTGGCAGGTAGTTAAGGGATGGAGCTGGGCACTGAATCCAGGTCCCCTGACTTCCCAGGCCAGCTACTGTACTCTACTGGATCAAACGATGAAGTGATATTTGTAAATTTCAACTTATTCAACTCCTCAACCAGCAGCCTTGCCCACCTTGGAGAGACTCCATTCTGCAGCCTGCTCTCCTGATCAGCAGTCAGTAAACATTTATTAAGCACCTACTACGTGCCAGGCACTGCGCTGAGCACTGGAGATACAAAAAGAAGGGAAAAAAACCCCACAACAGTTCTGACTCTCAAGGAATTCATAATCTAATGATTGCTAAATTTCTGGCCAGATTCGCTGTTTTTTGAATGGTCCCAGACTTACGTCAGTTCCAGCAAGTCACTTTCTGTCCCCTTCTAACACCTCACCAGCAGTCTTCCCCTTGTGGCTGTCACTCCCCATCCCCTTCCAGCTCCCCTTTATATTCTGTCTTTCCTAATTAGAACATAAGCTCCCTGACTCTCTCTCTCTCTCTCCTCCATTCTCTTTCTCCCATTCTTTCTCTCCCTATCTATTTATCCTATTTATCTATCTACCTATCACTCTATCTTTTTTTAATCAAATCTCTAAAGTATTTGTAAACCTTACAGCACTATGCAAATTTTCCCTATTAAGATATGATCTCCTTGAGAGCAGGGGACTGGCTTCTCTTTCTGTATTTCCAGCACTTAGTATAGTGGTTTGCACATAGCAAACACTTAATAAATGTTTTGCCATTCATTCATTCATACATTCATCTTAATGATTTTCCTACTTTTCAAGTCATTGGCATGTGTGAAGGGTAGAGAATATTAAAGAAGTAAAGTCAGATGCTGGAATAGGACTGGAATTGAGGAGATAGGTAGAGACACGACCAATGAAACCCAAGTTTATTGATGGCTTTCCTAATTAATGAAATTCAGTAAACATTTATTGAGCACCTACTATGTGCCAGGCAAACAAGGAACAGGAAAGAGTCATTGACTGGAAGTGAGGTGGGTGGGAAGGAAAAAAAGTATCTAACAAAACCAGGGAAACAAAGTGATTTCCATAAGGACAAATGGGAGGCTGGCTCACCATCCTTGTGAGCACACACTGCGATATAATTGGGTTGTTACGGCATCATCTCTAATCAATAATATCCACAGTTGCCATGGCCTGCACAGCCCAAATCTTGCTCCTAGCCAAGACACAGCAGGCTGTTAAAAGACCCGATAGTTCTTCCTCGCTAATGGGTGCCTTGCTCCCTCAGCCCTGCTGGTTTTTTTTTTACTTTAAACTAAACCCAAATTCCAATAATTGTTTAATGTTTATTTTTATTTAGTTCTGGTTCAGATCCTCAGTTTTTTTTTCCTGACAGCAATTGATATCTGGCTTGTGGTGGTCGGGTCTTGTTAAGGTGTAAACCACTCTTGGACATGCACACTCCCTTGCAAATGTACCCACTCTGCCCCACAGGAAGCTATTAATTTCAGCTGGCCAGTGGTCATCGTTGCTCAGGTCCATGGATGTACCTGAGCAGACTCGATCTTAGGTCCTCTGAGAACTGGAGGGCCTGGAACAGGGTGGGAGAAAGTGGGAATCCATCCACCCTTTTCAAGCCTTTCTCATATGGTTCTTGCAGAGGGAAATGTAAAGGACCATTTTCCTCCCTCTTCCCATAAATGCATGTCCATTCTATTCACCAAAGGAGGCTCATTTTTCCTTTGGTGAGTGAACAATGTCTGAAGACTGGCCTCTATACTCTGGCTGTCTAGCATTCTTGGAAGGATCTTTTATCTACTTATATTTTATGTCTTTTTTTTTTTTTTATTAAAGTTCACACAGCCACACACTGGAAACAAGTCTGGTAGAAAAGACATTTTTTCTCTCCCCACTCCTCCACCCTATTTATATTAAGAATAAACTGGTGTTCAGGTTTCTGCAACCTTGACGAGCTACCTCAAAAGGGCCCAGAATGTTGCAAAGGAAAAACAGAACTTTTCTCCCTTTCCCTTGTATATGGAAGAGAAGGCCCATTAGAAAGAGAATTTTGTAATGCAGGAGAAAGAGACCTGGCTGGCTTTGGCCTGAAGGGGACTGGGTTTGAATCCTGACTCTGACAATTCTTATCTATGTAACCTTGGACAAATGTGGGCCTCAATTTTCTTTTCTGTAAAGTGAAAGCATGAGATTGGATTAAGAGTTTTTACCCTGGCATCTGTGAACTTGTGTGACACTGGGCAAGTCAGTTAACTCAGTTTCCTCATCTGTAAAATGAGCTGAAGAAGAAAATGGCAAACCATTGCAGTATCTGCCAAGAAAACCCCAAATGGGTCTGAAGAGTCAGACACAACTGAAAATGACTTAATAATGACAATGGAGGTGAGAAATGGTTAAGGCTGAACTTGTGTTATTGTGTTATAAGCGGAGAGGAGGAATGGTGTTGAGCCAGTAGAATCGATGAGACTTGGAAACTGACTGGATAAGTGAAGCAAAGGTGAATGAAAAGTTAAAGATAATTTTGAGGTTGGAAACCTGAAAGATAATGAAAAATGGTAATATTCTCAACAAAATGAGAAAATTTTAGAGATTTTAGCTTATTAGGAAAAAGTTCCTAGTAATTAAAAGTATTCAAGAGGGATCATAGATTTAGAGCTGAAACAGACCCCAGAGCCTAATCCCCTCATTTTACAAATGAAGTGATGCCCAGAGAGGTTAAGTAAATTGCCCAAAGCTACACAGGTGGGAATTCAAACCTACTTCCTCTGATTCCAAACCCAGCACTTCTTTCTACTGTGTCACTGATGTGAAGCTGGAAGGGGCCTCATTGATCCATTGGTCTGAGCTTCTCATTTTACAGCTGAGGAACCTGATAGGGAAAGTCAGTGTTGTGAGGCTCCAGTGAGGTCATACTTGTAAAGTATTTGGCCAATCACATCAGTCATTTGTAAAGCACCTACTGTGTGCCAAACACTATGCCAAATGTTGGGGATACAAAGGAAGCCAGAAACAGTCCCTGCTCTCAAGGAGTTTACATATGAATGAAAGAGATAATATGTATAACATGGTTTATATAATTATAAATAAGTAACAGACTCTTGGGCAACTATAGGTTGGACTCAGTGGTCCCTTCTAACCTGGCAGTTCTGTGATGCCACCACAGTGTTTAAACTCTGTAGGAAACTGAGATTTTTTAAGAGTTGGTCAAACCCAGAATCCCAAAGAGCTATGAGGATTTAGAACAGAATATCATTTCCCCATTAGTTCATAACAGACCTAGAGTCTGTTATGAACTAATGCTGTATGTGAAAGGATATTGTATGTGAAAGGATGATTATTAGACACTCAAACAACTGTTGCAACCTCTTGACTAGGAAATATGTATGTGACTCCAAGACTGTCACTCTATCCACTATCTACCTGGCTGCCCCTATATTATTACAAGTTTCCTAATTAGTCTCCCTACACCCAAGCTTTCTTCCCCCTTTGCAATTCATCCTCCAGTTTCCAAATTAATATTCTCAATGCACAGTTCTGATCACATTACTCTCTTGCTCCAAAAGCTCGAAGGGCTTCCAAAATTCTCAAGGATAACATACAAACTCCTCAGTTTTACATTTAAAGTCCTTCACAATCTGGCTCCACTTTATCTTTCCAGAATAATTATAAATTACCTCCCTTCATCCCCAAAACTCTAAGTTACAGTCAACTGGCTCTAACTTCTTGTTTGGAACTGAAATTCTAAAGTTTGTAGCTTCAAACATGGACCATTTTTTCTGGCAGCAAACTGTGAATTCAATTAATTAGTATTTGGTCATCAATATTTAAAATTTTGGGGAGGTTTTCATGTATTATTTCTTGCAGTATTGCATTCAGGTTTTAAACATTATCATGTTTTCTCAGAAACCTATGATTCTTAAGTTGCCTCTACATGATCTGACATCAAGGGAAGTAACTTTTTATGTTAATTCATGTGTTATTTTAAAGTTGTCTTTTGTTTCTCTTCTGCTAAATTTTCTTCCACTCCCATATTTTTAGTTCCAGTTATTCTCTTTTTCAAAGTCTCTACACTTTGAAAAGATTCTCATGTGTTCTAAATTGTATACTGTGTTGTTTGTCTTCATTATTTCTGTTTTGAAGTCTTTAATTTATGGCCTAACTTCAAATCTTCTATCTTTTTTGACATCTCGTTTCTCTTCTGAACCATTCTGGAATTTGCTGTTATTGTTCCATGATGTCTTGGGATTTCCCCCTAAATTCTCTTTTTCATTGGGGGTTTTGCTTAATTTTCCTTCATACTCTATTATTTATTCAATGTGTCATGGATTTCAAAAAGAATTTTAATAATTAATTTTAATAATTTAAATCATAATAATTACTCATTATTCCTTCTTCCATTATGGATCCATTTATGTTTAGACATTAGGTTTACACTCAGCCTCTTAGACTGTCTGTCTTCAGTCTTTTTCTTGTATACTCGTTAGATTGTCTCTGACTTTCTTCCTCACTCTTTGACTGAGAATCATAGAATGTAAGAGTTGAAAGGGCCCCTCACTGGCCATCTAGTCTAATTCATATACAAAATGAATCCTCACTATAGTATAACAGTCAAATGGTCTTCTAAGCTTTTGTCTGAAGACTCCCAAGAAGGGGAGAAACTACTACCCCTTGAGGAAGCCCGTTCCAGTTTTGGGGACTCTAATTGTTAGGAAAGTCACCTTTTCTTCCACTGCTGCGGTATATACCTTTTCTCCTCAATAGACTCTTGAGATGGGGCATCAATGTCCTTAAGTTAGAGGGTTAGATAATAAGGCTACAGTTAGCAGACTGACTTATGATGTGCTGCTCCCAGCATGTGGTGCTCCATCTCCTACCTCCATGTTTGGGGATGGACATTACTCTTTCTTTGAGCTCTTGCAACTGCTAGATCCCTTCAAGGCTTAGCTGAGGATTCATCTCCTTCAAGAATACTCTAATTATTCATGTATCCCCTAACACTCTGAAAACAGCTTATATACATTCTGCATTTACTCAAGATGGTAGGGTCATAGGTTTATAGCACAAAGGGACATTAAAATGTCATTTAATCTAACATCTAGTCATCTTATGGATAAAGGAACTTAGCCCTAGATATGCAAAGTGACTTGGTTAAGGTAAATCGATGATTTGGAATTTGAGCTCTGGTTCTCCAGATCCAAATCTGAACACTCTTTCCACTGGGCCATATCTATGTCTAGCGTTAACTCAAGAGTCACACTAACTATGACATACTAATGACAAGTCTTGTATAGAATGTTTCTTCTCTGATGCCACTTTTACCATTTCCCCCTCAAGTAGGGCTGAAAGTGGTTCTGGAAAAGTAGAGGAGATTTCTCGAGAACATACATCATGTCATATTAGCAACTTAGCTCCTTATTAGCAATTTGCCATCGCATCACATTAATATTTGTTTTTGCTAATACAATGCAAAAGTCTTATCGCATTAGCAACTCTCCCATCACATTAGGGGAAACAAATACTAATGTAATACAATATGAGGATGACATGATCTGATGGAGAATCGCTAATATAATCAGACTCTCCTACTATATTAGTACTGGGATGCTAGTTTCCCTTTGATCAGTACTGGTAAATAAAATATGTGCTTAGATCTACCTATCTCCAGTGAGGAGAGTAAGGCAGGTCAGCTATCTTGGATGGACAGCTGGTGAGATTCTGGAACAGGACAGATTAACACAGAGTCATAGATTTAGAGACAGAAGGGACCTCAGAGGTCATTTAGTTCAACTCCACTTTACAGATAGGAAAAGTGAGGTCCAGAAACAGAAAGTGAATCATCCATGGTAAATTGGGATTTGAACTCAAGTCAAATGACTCCAAAATTCAGTACTCTTTCCTCTGTTTCTTTGGGAAGGCCCAGCTCTCACCAGATCTAAATCATGAAGCCAAAAGAGTTTCTGGTAGATAGCCTGAGCTAGCAGAAAGAATACTGGGTTTTGTATCAAAGGATCTGGGGTTGAATTCTTCACTTGGTTCTTTACTTCTTGTGTGATTCTGGGCAATGGAACCAGTGGAGAAGGCAATGGAGACCAGTGGAGACCAGTGAGAAGAAGGCAACCAGGATGGGGAAAGATCTCAAGAACACACCATGAGAGGATTTGTTGGTGGAAGTTGGAATGCGTAGCCTGAGAAGAGAAGACTCTCTACATTCCAGTATTTGAGGGGCAGTCACATGGAAGAGGGATGGGACTTGTTCTATTTGACCACAGAGGACAGAATCAGAAGCAACAATTAGACACCAAAAAAAGAGCAAATTCAGATCTCATGTAAGGAAAAAGATATCAACAATGAGAGCTATTCCAAAGTGGAATGGTCCACACTGGAAAGCAGTGGGGTCCACCTCTCTGAGGTTATCAAGCAGAGGATCATTTGCTGATCACTACATTTTTTTCAGGTGTGAGTTACCACTGATGTCCCTGCTGAAGTCTGGAGAAAACTCTCCTCTTTCTGGGCCTCAACAAGCAGAGTAGAAAGAGTGAAAGTCAGTCAACAGGCAGAGTAGAAAGAAGGAGAGAAAGATAAAGGAGAGAAAGAAAAACACAGGCAAGATAGAGGGAGAGAGACAGAGAGAGAAGGGAAAAGTGAAAGGGATAGAGAGAGCAGAGACAGACAGATATGAAGTCAGAGATGAGAAGGGAGGGATGAAGGCGGGAGAGAGTGAGAGTGAGACCAAGAATGAGACAGCCCATTCAATCGTTCAGACTTTTAATTTTCCATGGCAATAACGTTATTGGTGTGACAAGGTAGACCACTGTTGCCAAAGTTAATATATCAACTATTTGTGGACCTGGCAGAGTTAGTGCATTCTGAGAAGTGGAAAAAAAGGAAAAAGACTAACCCTGAAATGATTTTGCTGACACAGTCAGAAACAGGCAGAAGGGCCATGGGATAGGTTCCCAACAAGTTCCAATAATCCAGGCAAGAACGTTTCATGAGATCAAACTCCACACATGTATCCTAGTCTGGGTAAAATCATGCTTTCTTCCACAAATTTGGAATCAATCAAGGAACAATTATTTCTCAAGCACTTGTTATGAATCTAAGCTTTTCGGATTTGTCTCCCAACCCTCTCTCAAATCCCCACATCCAAGGGGAGATCTTTGGGGATATCACTAGGTGATTAATAAATAGGTGCTGGATGGAATTGGATATGAATGAGAGTCAGTAGAGACAGATTATCTAGCAATATCATATTATACTGGAAAGGGTGTTATATTAAGAGTCTGAGGATCTAGGTTCAACTCATTCTTCTTACACTTATTACCTAGGTGACCAATGGCAAGTCATTCCCACCTTCCTAGATTTTCCTCATTTGTAGAATGAGAGAGTTTGACTAGAAGGCCTTTATCTAGTTCTAGACTGATGATCCAATGATCTTTGATATGGGCAGCTAGGGGGCACCATGGTGCACAGAACACCAGATCTGGAGTCAGGAGTACCTGAGTTCAAATCCAACCTCAGACACTTATTAGCTGCATGATCCTGGACAAGTCACTTTAACCCTGTTTGCCTCAGCTTCCTCCTCTCTAAAATAAGCTGGAGAAGGAAATGGTGAACTACTCCAGTATCTTTGCCAAGAAAACCCCAAATAGAGTCATAAAGAATTGAACATGACTGGAAAATGACGGAAGAACAGCAATGATCTTTGAAAATGATAAGTTGAGATGTCAATTCATCAAGAACATATGGTTATGTTGGTGCATCCCCAGACCTGAGCACAGTTCCTTGTAGGAGCTTAATAAGTGCTTCCTGAATTCAATCAAATTAGAATCTCTTCCCACTAACAGATCATAACTTGTATATTACTTAATCAGTCCATCTTAGAGGCCTGAAAGATGAATGACAAGGTTATATATACATATATATATGTATACACACACACATACATATATATATATACACACATACATATATTAAGGGTCAGAGAGACGGGATTTGAATTCAAGTCATTCTGACTCATTACTTCTACTGGGATGCCTCATAATTCACAATCTTGAGGGCCGTTACCATCTTGATGGCTCTTCTCTGGATGTTCTCCAGCTTATCAATTTCCTCCCTAAAATATGGTGCTCAGAACTACGCACCACTCTAGATGTGATTTGACCTACGCCTTTTAGTGCAGTTCAAGGAAGTGTTAACTTTCTTGTTCAACACATTACAGTGTACTAACATTCAGTTTGCAGTCCACTAAAACCTCCAGATCTTTTTCAGCTGAAATGCAATTTAGTCACATCTCCTCCATCTTTTCTTTGTTTTTTCTGAACCCAGGTAGAAGACTATACATTTATTCTTATTAAATTTCATTTTATTAGTTTCCTATACTAGCTTCAAGGAGCTTATGAGGAGCTACTGAGAGGCATAATATTATACATAGAAAAGGAAATGTAATATATATAAATATATTACCTGTATAACATATATACACATTTTATACATATATTGGATTTGCAGTAAATTCAAAGAAATTTTTGTGGATGTTTAGTTATTTTTCCATTATATCTGACTCTTTGTGACCCCTTTTGGGGTTTTCTTGGCAAAGATATCGAAGTGGTTTGCCATTTCCTTCTTCAGCTCATTTTACAGATGAGGAAACTGAGGCAAACAGGGTGAAGTGACTTGCCCAGGGTCATACAGTTAGTGTCTGAGGCTGGATTTGAACTCAGGAAGACTCATCTTCCTAACTCCAGGTCCAGTGTTCTATGAACTATGGCATTACCTAGTTACCCACATTTTTGCAAAGGCGCTAAAAACTGAGGGAAATCAGGAAAAATCTCTAGAGAAGGTAGCACTTGAGCTGAGTCTTGAATTAGTGGCAAGGGAGTGAGGTGAGGGGAAGGATCCTACAACCAGGCATTGGGCACAGCCTGGGCAAAGGTGTGGGGACTGGATACAGAAGGGAGATCATTGATAACAGTGGCTAGAACACAGAGTCCTTGAGGGTGAGTGATGGATAATCAGTGACAAAATATTAGTTGGAGCCAGATGTGAAGGGCTTTAGTAGCCAAACAGAGGAGTTTGTCCTTTCTCTTTGTGACAATGGGCAGCCACCAAAGCTTCTTGTGCATAGGAGAGTGACCAATTCAGACTTGAGCTCTGCACAAAGTAGGCACTCAAAAATACCTGTTGAATTCAAATGATTGAACATGCTCCCAGGAGCTTCAAGGTTGTCAGGCCCAGCTTTGCTTGGTTGCACAAAGCTGTTGCTCAAAGTGGGCCCATATGGCTATTGGCAAACTCCATTGTTTGGGGGTACTTATTGTCCTCCTGAAGTTTTAATAACACAGAAGACTCAAGTGAGGCCAGACCTAATGACTCCTCCTGTCTTTGAATCATCAAAACTTGTTGGCTCTTTAAGCCACTGTTGGATGGTGAAAGAAAGAAGAGCGGGGGGAGCAGAAGGAGGAAAGAAGGAGATGGGAGTCTCAAAGAGAAGGTAAGGAACCGATAAGGATAGGATAAGGGAAGGATAAGGATAAGGGAAATGAAAAAAAGAAAAGGAAAGGAAAGGAAGGGAAGTGGAAGGTACTGTGATATTCAAATACAAAGTGGAACTCTTTCAGGATAAGTCAGACAAGACTTTAAGACTGGGGAAATGGATAGAAACATTCCCCTACCTCACCCTACCTTCACCAAGGCTATTGTCCCAAAGGTAAAATGCCCTGCTCAGATCACATCTGCAGCAGTGTGTTGCACTGTGGTGGATGCCATGTTTGAGGGAGGTAGTTAATAAGCTGGCGAATATTCCAAGGAGGATTTGGTGAAGGGCCTTGAGTCTAATAATGGCAGTATTTAAATGATACCAACCAGTATTGTGTAGTAAGCTGGTATATCATATCACAATGTAATATTCCAACTACTGGTTAGAGGAAACACACCCCCATACACACACCCACATCCATACATACACTCACACACACTCATACAACCATATACACACAGACCCCCATATACACATACTCACACACCCATACTCACACATACATCCATACATACATACCCACACCCCCACACCCATACACACACCCCATACCTGTACGCACACTCACATACAGAGACATCCATACGCACACTCACACATACAGACACCCATACACCCGTACACACACACACACACACACACACATACACACACATACGTGCATGCCTCCTTTATAAGGCACGTATTCTGTTCTCTCCCTGCCCTGTCAGTCCTCTGACAGACAGAACCATCCAAATGTGTGACAAAGTTCTACTCGTGTGGATACATGACCGAAACCTATATGAACCAAATCCTAGCAGCCTCCCAGAGTGGCTTCTCGCTCTGTGAGCCTGATATGGATCTTAACCTCCCCACCACCTGGCACCTGGGGAAACATACGTGCACAGTAAGGGAGGCTCAGAAGCTGAAATTAAATGTGTTCCCTTGTCCCCAAAGGAGGTATGTGCGTGTGTGTGTGTGTGTGTGTGTGTGCGTGTGTGTGTGTGTGTGTGTTTGGGGAGCTCTTTTCCCTCCTCAGCTATGGCATTCATTGCTCCCTCCACATTCCTCATGTAAATGCTGGGGATATGGACATTTGGAAATTGACCAATTTCTGAATTCCAGAGAAACTGACCCCTATTTTACACTCCATCACACTAGCTGCACCTGGCTAATCCCTCAGTCCCTCAGTCCTTCCAAGTTGGAGAAGGAGAATCCTATCATCTGTGAAGGGGACCACTGTAGGGAAAGGCAGACAGTTTCAAGTATGGGATGTAGCATAGCCATGGACAGCTGGGAGAACTAGGAAGGAAAGCTATTTTTTGACAGAATCTTAAGAAAGACAAAGAGTCTAAGTTAGGGACAGTCTCTATGATCAGTGTAGATTTTATTCCGATCCACCAGATACTTATAAAGTTCCTATTACATGCCAGATTTTGTGCTAGGATGAGGTAAGTGAAGGTCCTACTGTATGCTGCCCTGGCTAGATCATATCTGGAATACTGGGCACCACATTTGGAGCTCTGATGAGATGTAGAGTATCCATAGATGGGTGGCCACAATGTCCATCATGCTGAGGATAAACTGAAGATAAGAAGAGGATTGCAACAGTCAGGGTGAAAAGAGATTAAGACCCAAGGGGATTTGGTAAATATTTCCTTGGCTCCTCCCTCATCAATGTACACACACACATCTTAACATTTAATCTGAATTTTTAACATTTTCTCCAGTGCTTTCTTAAGTCTAGACATTCAACAAGACAATAAACCAAGCCCTAATATTTCTGAGGTGTAGCCACCCACACTGAAAATTTAACTTGGTTCAAGCTAGCTCCAGGGCACTCTTTGTTAGTACCTGAAAAAAAAACCTGGCTGCAGTGGAAGTGGGCAGGAGACTCCAGCTGCCGGAGGCATATTTGACTTAGTCAAATGTCTCTTGACCAGATCCATAGGGAAGACCTACAAATCATTCCAAACTGCATGTTACTATGTCAGCAGGGAGACTCGGAAATTTTTCAGTCCAGTCTGAAGGATGGACCAGATTCCATGAAAAGGAGAACCAAAAATAGATTGTTTCCTCTGCTAATACAAGAGGGTTTTTGCTGGGTCTGCTATTAGCTCTGCCACTGGGGAAGACCCTCCAAATCATGAAGGCATGTTCTCCATCTTAAATCTTGAGTGAGTTAGGAAGAATGAGGAAGGGGTGTTAAAACCAGAACCAAAGGATCTTGGAGGTGTAAAGGGCCTTTGCAGACGTCAATTCCAACTTGCGTTTGGAGAGTTCTCTCAATAACATCCCTGCCAAGTGGTCATTCAACTTTTGCTTGAAGACCTTCAGTGACTGTGAAGCTGCTCCCTTTGAGGTAGCCCATTCCAATGGGTCAGTGATCTGAGCAGCCTTCTGCTGCCCAGTCCACTGACTTAGCTCAGCCCCTCAGTATGTTTTCAGCTGGCTATAAGTCTGCCACCCCCTCCTCCCCAAAGATAATGTCATTATAATTACTGTTATCGCATTACTGAGCTGGCTGCGTTAGAATGACTAATGATGGACACGGGAGATAATGTGATAACTCTTAAATACCTTTTCAGTGATAAAATACTTCTGACACATGGGCTAATAGCAGACCCAGCAGAAACTCTCCTGCGGCACCAGCCCTCCCTTTCACAGAGCTCTGAGTCCCTTACATGCCACATCCTTCAGAATGGACTCAGATATTCTGCTGTTAAGTCTCAATGCTGACACATTACCATGCTGTGAACAATGGTTTGTGATTGCCATGTGCACACGTAGTTCAATCATGGAGCTGGTGCTCTATGAAAGTCATCTGGTTATTTAGTCAAAACTTAGCTTAGGAAAGTGAGACCCAAACAAAAAAAAATCACATGTCCAAGATCATAAGGATAGGTGTCAAGACGAGGATTGAAAGTCAGACCCTTTGATTCCTAGTTCAGAGCTCTATGGTAACACAAACTACGTGTGCTTATCCCCTTTCATAACTTCACTCCTCTAATGGAAATGATGAGGGAAGCTAGGTGGTGCAGTGCCAAACCTGGCATCAGAAAGACTTCTCTTCCTGAGTTCAAATATAGCCTCAGACACTAGCTATGTGCCCCTAAGCGAGTAGCTTAACCCTGTTTGCCCCAGTCTCCTTGTCTGTCAAATGAGCTAGAAAAGGAAATGACAAACTACTCCAGTATATTTGCTAAGAAAATCCCAAAAGGGGTCATGAAGAGTCAAACATGACTGAAAAACAATTAAAAAACTACAACAAAAGGAAATGATGCCAGCAACTCACATTTTTACAGCACCTTTAACATTTATAAAATATTTTCATTCATTCATTCAATAAGTATTTTTCAGCACCTACTATGTGCTAATCACTGTGCTAAGTGCTGGAATCTAAGTACTTCTGGGTGTTGGCAATACTAAGCCAAAGCAGTCCCTAACCTCAAAGAGCTTACTTTCCATGAAAAGGAAAATAGTATATATCCACATATGAGTAATACAAAATTTCTACAAAGTGATGAGGCATTGTGGATGGAAGGCTGGCCTTGGAGGTAGCTAGACCCGAGTTCCAGTCCCATCTGACATATACATATTGGCTGTGTGATCCTGGTCAAGTCATTTAATCTTAGTACCCCATGCAACTCTCTAAGATTATAAACTGTAGATAGTTATACAAATGCAGCAGATACAGATTTAATATAGACATATCTGTCAGCAGCAAATTTCCTGACTTTTAATACCATATTTTGGCAAGCACAACACCTTGCTGTCTTCCTACACTCCAAATTCATGTGACTATTTATCAGGTCTATGAATCTATAAGAAAATAATTTGCACATTTACTGATGAATAATAGACCACATTTTTACATCATTTCAAGGTTTGGAAAGCACTTTATACACTCATTTGAATCTCTCAACTTGAAGGCATGAAGATCTCTGATACACACTATGTGACCTTGGGGCAAGTAACTTAACTTTGGTGTTCTAGAAAACTCTCTAAGACCATAAGAACAAATGAGAGAATATTTGTAAAAAAATGCTTAGCACAGTGTCTGGTAGGCTTTGTATAAATGCTTGTTCCCTCCCTTTCCCTATAAAGCTGCAGAAAAAGTGCCCAAAATATATTGGTAGGATTTCCTTCAACTGGTTGTTCTCTATACCAATGTCCCTGTCCCTGTCTTATCATGCTGTTTTCCAAATTCAGCACTCTACCAATGCTAAGACCGTTGATTTTGAACTCAGAGGACTATGAGGACCTCAGTTGAAATCCTAACATTGTCAACAATGACTTGCATCATAGTGGGCAAGTCACTTCAACTCCCTGGGTCTTAGTTTCTTCATCTGCAAAATGAGTCAGTTGATCTGGAAAGTCTCTGAAGGCAATTCCTACTCTAGCTGTATGATTCATGCTGTCTTTTGTATGTATACAGTGATTTGGAGTAAATACTAAAAGATGATCCAGGCTCTGAATTGAATAGAAAAAAAAATTAGCATTTTTATGTAGTCTGATGCTCCAAAAGGTCCACTCCTTTAACAGCAATGTTTTCATAGGAGTGGTGAAAGTCACAGAACCCCACGATTCCAGAAAATCAGTCCTGAAAGTAACTCCCCAAAGGAAGATGCATAGAGGGGATGTAAGTAGGCTGCAGCACTTGAGTAAGAGATGTGACATGAAGGATATAATCAAGGACACATTTGATTGGAATAGGGGGAAGGCAGTCATGTAGCACAAGCAATAGATAACAGGTGGACAGCTTGAATCCTGCACTGATGTAACCCTCCCCTCTTTCCCCCACCCGCAATCAATGGAGCTGTAAGAAAGCGTCTAGTACCACGGACAGCTCCTCTACTAAGGCTATGCAGAGAGGCAAGAGAAAGAAATCCAGGAGAATAAGAAAGCATGAACGAACTGCAATCAACACCATCAAAGGAAGTGTCCACAGGGACGAGATCACAGAGTCATTGAAGTAGTGAAAAAAGGATATATAGGAAATATTTGGCACGTCATATTTTCTTACTCCCAACCAGTGTCAAATCCAACATTCATCTAAGTGATTCCTATAACATTTACTTTAGTTGTGAGTTCACATCATTTCTTTCTTTCTTTCTTTCTTTCTTTCTTTCTTTCTTTCTTTCTTTCTTTCTTTCTTTCTTTCTTTCTTTCTTTCTTCCTTCCTTCCTTCCTTCCCTCCCTTCTTTCCTTCCTTCCTTTTTTTTTTTCCCAAAGGAGCACCATCCTTTCCATCCAAAAGCATTTTAGGCCATGATTTTGTTATTTTTGTTTTTTTTAAATTTATTGATATCTTCTTTTTATATCACCTAGACTTTCCACTGAATTCTTTTTTTCTCTCCTACCAGAGAGCCAATCTTTATAAGAAAAAAAATTTTAAAAGAGAAAGAAAAATGTTCAATATATTTAACCATCACATAAAACATCTTAACATATGTAATGTTACAGACTCCTAGTCTGTTCAAAGAAGCAGGAGGTGGCGGTATCTTCTCATAGTTCTTCCTCAGGGTCAAACTTGGTCTTTAGAATTTCATGGCACCCAGTTTCTGTAGTTTTGCTGTTCTTTCCATTTATATTTTTGTGGTTATCATATATATATATGTATTTTTTTTGTTTTCCTGGTTCTCTTTATTTCATATAAATATTTCTACGCTTACTTCTCTGGACTTATATTCAACACTTCTTAAATATGGTAACATTGTGTTCACGGACCACAATTTCCTTATCCATTCCTCAATCAGTGGTCATTTACTTTGCTGTTATAAATACTTTGGTATATATGGGTCCTTTGTTTTCATCATTGACTTCATCTGTGTACTCCCAGCACCCAGTACAGTACTTAGCACACAACCATTATTTAGTACATGCTTGCTGTGTGGAACTGGATTGAACTCAATAGTCTAACCCAACCCTCCTTAGATCTGATGGTTCAGTCTGAAAATCCCACCCCAAGAATTCTCCTTCTCTAAGGATTCTCGTTAGAGCCAAATTATGAATCTCCTCTCAATTTTCTTAAGCTTCCACTTAGAAGTGTGCTTAAGTTTTCACGTGGAAGTTCAGCTCATTAATGGTTTTGAATTCTCAGCAATTTGGGGGGGGGGGTCTACTGAATTAGTATTTTGTATTGAATTAGTATTCATTTTTCCTTAATATGATATAAAAGTGTAATCATATTAGTTATGTTTACATCACATTAGATTATACAGACAGAATGCATTCCTGCCTCAAACAGATTTAAAAAACAATCAATGATCCCTTTAGCTTGGCTGAAATTCACCCATGTTTATAGCCAATGGCTTTTCCAACAGTGGCTATGACACCTTCACTATAACACCCTCCAATATGGTGTCACTCAGGCTACAATTCAATTCAACAAGCATTTATTGAGTCTCTGCTCTGTCAGGAATTGAAGCTACAAAGACAAAAAGCAGTCTTTGTCAAAGAGTTTCTACTCTATTGGGGAGAAATAACGTATACAAATAGGCAAATTCAAAAATAAATACCAGTTGGTTTTGGGGAGATGGGATATATGTGACAGAGCAGTAATAACTGGTTCCATCATTCAACAACATTTACTATGCACCTACTTTATGCCAGGTATTGTGCTAGGTACTGGCTACAATGACAAAAATGAAAAAGTATATTTTTCAGACCTAAGACCCTGGGAAGAGTTCATGACCAAACAAAGGACAGACAGGATCATAAAAGATTAAAATGAGTAATTTATATGAAAACAAGTTTCTGCATAGATATAAATTTTAGCTTAGATTAGAAGGCAAACAGTTAACTGGGGAAAGCTCTTTCCAGTAAGTTTCACTTATGAAGTCTTATTTTCAAGATATATAAGAGCCGATTCAAATTTATAAGAAAAAAGAGCCATTCACAATTGATAAATGGTCAAAGAATGGGAACAAGCAACATCAAGGGAAGAAATCCAAACTATTTATAGCCATGTGAAAAAATGCACTTAATTGTTAATGATGGGAAAAATACAAATTAAAGTAACTTTGAGGTTCCACCTCATACTCATAAGATTAGCAAGGATTAAAAAAAGAACGATGACAATTATTGGAGGGACTGTAGGAAGACAAGTGCCCTAATCTACTGCTGGTATAGCTGTGAATTGGTTCAACCATTCTGGAAAGTAAATTGGAATTTCACCTAAAAACTGAGTAAGTTGTACATATCCTTTGACTCAATGATGCCCTCAAAGAGATCAAAGAAAGAGGAAATGGACACATTTATACCAAAATACTTATAACAGCTCTTTTGTAGGAAAGAACTAGAAACTCCGAGTGCTCAACAAGTGGAGAATGGATAAACCAATTATGTCATATAAAAGTAATGGAACACTCTTGTGCTGTAAGAGATGATGAAAGGGACAGTTTCAGAGAAACCTGGGAAGAGCTGTATGAACTGATGCAAAGCGAAGTGAGAAGAACCAGAAGAACAATGTATACTGTGATATCAGCATTGTAAAAATAAACAATTTGGAATGATTGAAGAATTCTGATCAATGCAATGAATGACCATGATTCCACAGGACTTCCAGAGGAAGAAGAATGCAGCCTACCTCCTTACAGAGAAGTGACTGACTAATATGTAGAATGAGACACATGTTTTTTGATATGGCCAATGAGGGAATTTTGCTTGACTATACTTATTTGTTACAAAGGTTTTCTTTTCTTTTCTTTTTCCCAGTAGAGGGAGGGAAAAGGAAAGTTGGGAGGTAGAATTCTTGATAACTAAAAAAATTAACTTAAAAATTGAAAAATGCTGCCCTCAAGAAAATTGCATTCTATTAGATTGGTCTTGTGTTTGAAGTGATTTGGAATAATCCTTGATGGGAAGGGAGAAATTCCAAAAGAATATAATGCCTAGAAATAAGAGACCCTAGAATTAAGACTGGGTGTTTTACCTCTGAGTTCAGAAGTACTGAAATTATTTTACTTTTAAAATTTTATCTTATTTTTTATTTTTTTTGCTTTCACATTACATTCACTTCCAAATACATTCGTCCCCTTCCCCTTCCCCATTCCTTGTAAAAGGTGGGGGGAAGTTCAGCAACACTAACCAATCTATTGAACAGATCTGACAGTTGATGCAATATTCCACAACCATAGTCTCTCTGCTTTTGCAGTGAAGGGAGGGGAGGTGGAATTCTAAATTTAAAACTAAATAGATGGTCCTTAAATCCATGGCCACAGGAAAAAAGAAAAGAAAAATTATTGCTATGGTATGGTTAAAGATTACTAGTGCCATTCAGTGGAAAGGATACTAGCTTCCACAAAAGAGGACCTGGATCCCTGTGGGACCTTTCGTCAAATCACAATTTCTCTGAGTCATAATTTGCTCACTTGTTAAAAAAAAAAGGAGAGGGAGATAGGATTAGATGGCCTCAGAGTTTCCTTCTTGCTCCAGACCTATCATCCTCCTTCCCCTAGGATCTCACTCCTCTCTCCCCTTCTCTCTTGCCCTATTCCCCTATTGTGGCAGAGTCACAACTAGGAATTGTGGTTACTGGGACAATTCCGATGGGATGAGGCACATTGAGGATGGTCTTCCCTTATCTTCTACCATTAAGCCAGGAGAGGTAGCATCCTGTATCTCAAGATCTAGTCTTAGCCCTCTTACCATCACTGACCCTTGAGTGTTGAGAAGAGATATGATGGTGGAGGGTGGAAGGTGATGCCCTGAATAGGCAGGTGAAAGAACTGAAAGTATCAAAACATTGAGAGTGAGGAGGAAAAAGGGAAGAAAAAGGGAATAAGTATTTATTAGATGGCTAATACATGCCAGACACTGTGCTAAGCACTTTACAAATATGATCTCATGTGATCCTTACAACAACCCTGAGAGGCAGGTGCTGTTACCATCTCCATTTTACAGTCGAGGAAACTGAGGCAAAAGAGGTGAACTTGCCAGGTTCACACAGCTAGTAAGTGTGTAAGGCTGGATTTGAACTGGGGTCTTCCTGAGTCCAGGCCCAGTGCTCTATCCATTATAGCGCCACCTAGCTGCCTAAGAGGAAGGGAAGAAACACCCAGCTCTCCCGGCTAAAGCCCTGAATACAATGTCCTATTTATATTTCTGTGTCTTAGACCCTATATAAGGCACTGAAGACAGACCAGGAAATTACGACTTTCGCCTCCCAGAATGATCAGACAAATCAATAATGATGTCTAATTTATCTGAGTAGCAGCACATCCCTCCACTGCAGTGCCTTGTATACACTAAGTGCTTAATAAATGCTGAATGAATGAGTTGCAGAATCTGAGTTGTCAAGGACCTTCCTTATAAGATCCTAAATTTTGAGCTGGAAGGGATCATCCAGCTCAACTTTGTTTTACAGATGAAGAAACTGGGACCCAGACAGATGAAAGTATCATAGGTTTAGAGCAGGAAGGGACTTTCATTTTACAGAGGAAGAAATAAATCTGAGGGAGGTTAAGTGATCTGCCCAGCATCACACAGACCACAACTATCCAAGGCAGGATTAGAACTCAGGTCTTGCTGGTTGTGCATCTGACATCCTATCCACTATACCATTTAGCTATCTCTACTTCATCAGCCATAATGTCCACCCAATGATTGGACTGGAATCCCCCCCTTCAGCTTGACAACAGAGGGGTTCAAATCCAGCTTCAGGTTCTTGTTAGCTGTGTCACCCTGGGTGAGTCACTTGACCATGGAAAGACCAGAGCACTTTCCAGAGTGCCACAGCACATAAACCTTATCTGTCAGAGGATTGGATGAATGCCAATGACCCAAAGACAGAGCTGGGAGTTTAAGAGGTTTGCAATTCATAAAGAAGGTTAGAGTCTGGGGAGCTTGGCAGTAGGGCTGGCAAACTGAGGTGTGGCTGACAGATGTCTATCCTCTGAGAGGTTTGCACAAAGAGAGGTCTCCACAAATCATCCCAACACTCATCAAACAGTCTTGTGGGTAAGATCATCAATCAATCAACAGGAATTTATTAAGCTCCTACTATGCATTATTAAGCACAAGGCAGACCAGCATCCTGGTGCATGGACCGAGATGACCTTCAAGTCAGAAAGACTCCAGTGCTCAGGAAACTCTCTAAGAATATAAGTGGCAGAGAAGCTGTCAATTTGTAATTTCTACATCAGAAATCCCCTGTACCAATGAAATCATATCTGGTTAGACATTGTCTTTTCTGTCATCCCTTAAGGACTGCAAAGCACTTTACACAGGTTATCTTGTTGGATCCTCACAACAACCCTCCACTATCAGCATCAGCATCATTATTCCCATTTTACAGATGAGGAAACTGAGGCTTCAAGAGGTCAAAAGACTTGCCCAGAGTCATAGAGCCCGTAAGTTTCTGAGGTAAGTTATTTTTTTTTTTACCCCTAAAGGGTTAAAAAGTTCCAGGCTCTGTGCTAGCTGCTAAGGATACAAAGACAAAAGTCAGACTGTGTCTGTCCTCAAGGAGCTTATGTTTTAGCTCCAGTGCCAGAGTTCATTCCCAGCAGGACAAAGGGTACCAGCACTTGCTGGATCCCGAGAGATGTGTGGGGAATTTCAGGAGAAGCAAGTCCCCATAGAGGTGGCTAATTCTATCTGGGTAAGATCAGGAAAGCTAAAGAAACCGAGAATTTGACATGAGAAATAGCTAGAGCAGGTAAGATAGGCAAGGGGGAAAATCCCTACAACATTTTTCAATTACAGGAGGTTGAAAGCAAGGATCAAAGAAAATCTCCCACCATCTCTTCCCCATCTTATTCCATAAATAGAAAAGAAAATAACAAAAAAAAAATCATAAAAGGGGGAGGGTAGCTTTGGCCCCCCCTCCTACCCCCACCCCCTCTTTTATCGCTGAAGAAAAGTCAGACTCCTTTGAGTCAGAGGCTCAGAAAAAGTGCTGCCATTTGTCATGGGAACATTGAAGAAAGCAGAGTTGGAGAGGAAATAGAGATTCAGAAGAAATGGATTCTGGGAAACTGGGAACCTCCAGAGCCATGGTGCCCTAAGACACTGACCTTAAGAGACAGGTGGATGTTATTGCCTTGCATTTCCTTTTCTTTCCCTCTAGGACTAAAGTAGGACAAGGAAAGTCCATGAAGAATGAGAAGGGGCAAATATAGGAAACCCAAGAGAGGGAGGAAGGAACAGTCCTGCTAATTAGAGAGCAGTCAGCACCACTTTGGTACCTGGGAGGACACTAGGATGAATCATCCTGTAGGTGAGAGGCAGGAGGCACTGGACCCAGTGACATGTGCAGGGTCACACTGGTAGCACAGAGTCAAAAGAATGCTGGATGCTAACCTTCTTCCCACTATGAGAACAGCTGTATTTATCAGTTCATGGCTTAAGAAAACGTGAGAGACAACTAGGTGGCACAGTGAATAGAGCACAGGCCCTCGAGTCAGGAGGATCTAGTTCAAATTCAACCTCAGACACTTGACACATACTAGCTGTGTGACCCTGGGCAAGTCACTTAACCTTGATTGCCTCATTTCCCCCCTCCAAAAAAAAAAAAAAAAGAAAATATGTGATTAGAGACAGATTATAATAAGCATTGCTACTCATAGAGCAATTTTACAAGGACAAACTGGGGGAGGTACAACTAAATGGTGATTTAGTTTTTAAAGATCTGGTGGTCATAGTGGACTGCAAGTCTAGTATGCATTATCTGAGGTATTATGGAAGTCAAAACAAAACAAAAACAAAGCTAATGCCATCTTGGGGTGCATTATGTGACTTGTAAGTGTCTTGTATGGAGGTGTAAGTGACTTGCCCAGGGTCACATAGCTAGTAAGTGTCTGAGGACAAATTTGAACTCAGGTCTTCCAGACTCCAGCCCCAGGATTCTATATATGGCATCATCCAGCTATGCAAGGTCAGAAATGGAGGAGGAAAAGCAGGGAGCTACAACCTGAAGGAAAGAATTTCTTGGAAACAAGCAAGTTGAGTTGGAACAACACTGGTGGAATGAATGAGAAAATGACCACTTGGCTGGCATAAAGGGTCCCAAAGCTGGCAATCTCACTTTCCCAGCAGCAGGTAATACCTTCTTCCTACAGGCAATAATGGAGCTTCTTTTCTCATCTTCTCTCCCTCCCTTCCCCACCCCACAAGCACCTCGGACACCTCGGATTAGAAAAAGTATTTCTTTATGACTCGAGAACTCTGGCTGACTGCAGAATAATGGAACCAGGGTTGGGCTGTGTGGAGCATCAGGGGAGAACTGGTCCTCCCTTCTGATGCTTTGTTCTTAAAATTAAACCCTCCAGGACAGGTGAACCTGGGCCCGGCTTCTTAGGTGGTAAGAGGGCTCTGTTTCTGAGGGAGCAGGCTAGCCCGCTAGAATGCTGTGCAAACCCCCCCCCCCACCCCCCACCCTCTTTCTGGCTTCTGGTAAGCCTCAGCTCCATTCCCACCTTCTGCAGGAGGCCTTTCCCACCCCCCACAGCTAGGTAAGTGTATCTTCCACTGGCTATATTTTGCCTGTATGTGGCAATTTGCACGCTGTCACTCTGCTAGAACAGCAGTTCACTAAGGGCAAGAGATCTTTTTTTGCCCTTCTTTGTAACCCCAGCACTTGGCATGATGCCACACAATGTAGAACTGGAGGGTGCCTCAGAGATACTTTAATTGGACCCCTTCAGACAAGGAACATGACTTGCCCAGGGTCACACACTGAATCAAAGATGGAGCTGGGCTTAGAACCCAGGCCTCTTTTTACCCTACAGTGCCTCCTAAAAATCTTTCCCTCTTCCCCCAAGGTATCAGTAAAGCTGCACGAAATCCAGGGACACAGAGTCAATTAACACAATTTCCCTTGGAAGTTTTCAGACTGCCCCCCAAATGCCAGGCTTCCAGCAACTCTATTAGTAGTTCACTAAAACAGTGTTCTTTGACTCACTCGGGGTAGTTTCCTCTTTGCCCACTCTCCAGATTCAACAATTTAACTCAGTTAAATTCAACTCAGTTTCTGTGTTCTAAGGCCCCTCCCAGTTCTGGCATTACCTGTTCTAAAGCCTCTCCCAATTTGGACATTACCTGTTCTAAAGCCCCTCCCAACTCTGCCATTCCTTGTTCTAAGGTCCCTGCCAGCCATGACATCCCCTGTTCGGTTCCAAGGACCCTCTCAGCTCTGACATTCCCTGTTCTCAGGGCTCCTGGAGCTCTAAAATTCTCCATTAATTCAGTACACATTTATTAAACACTTCCTAGGTACCAGACCTACACTAAACCTGAGAATATAAAGTCAAAAGGGAGATAATTCCTGCTCTGGAAGAACTTATTTTCAATTGAAAGGTTACAACAGGGTACCTAGAAAAGGAACGAAACATTTATTAAACTCCTACTGTATGCTAGCCCCTGTGCTAAGTATTTTTAACGAATAGTATTTCATTTGGTCCTTAGTGTAACCCTGGGAGGTAGGTGCTATTTTCATCTCCATTTTAAAGATGAGGAAACTGAGGCAAACAGAGGTGAAATGACTTGCTCAGGGTCACACAGCTGGCAAGTGTCTGAGACTTGATTTGAACTCATGTTCTCCTGACTTGGACCTGGAGTCCAGCACTCTATCCACTGTGCTGCTCAGTTACTTTATACAAAGTTGATATTAAAAAGGAATTGATTATTGGAAGAGACCTAGCACGGGAGATGGCCCAAGAGGTGAACCTTAAGGAACTAGGGATTCTAAAGAAACGGAAGTGAGGGGGTGTAGTTCTACAAGGCTATCGGGATGAATCTCCATCTGGCGGATAGAATGATCCTGGGAAGATGGTTAGTGAAGCTGCTGTGTCTGCCCTGCTCCAACCACCATTTAATAAATAGTTTCCTATTTATTACTAAGTATCCCCTGCATCTCTCCTAGTGTGGCGAGCAGCATCCAAGTGCCCATCCCCCAGATGGCAGCAAGTTGTCCCACATTCATAAATAATATTTTGCAATTTTCCTGCTTGGGGGCCCAGGGAAATGATTTTTTTGTGCATCAAGGTTACAGGAATCTAAAAGTCAGGGCCTCTGGCCTTCCTCAAAAGGAGGAGAATAAAAGACACAGCTCTGATTACTCTGGCCTAGTTGAGCGGGGGCCAGGCCGAACGCCACGGATTGTGTTTCTGCTTTGTTATCTCAAGGTACAACAATCAGATATCTGCAAAAGGATGAATCTCTGATCTTGGGGCCTGGCTGGGAAGGGATTTATGTGACAGGCTAGCCCGACTTGCCCATCACTCACTGGGGCTGGCAGGATCCGCCTCCTGATTAAAAGGCACAGAACTTTTCCAAGTTTTAAGCTCAGGACAAGCACCCTCACAGGCCCACTAACACACATGCACATGTGTGTTCACAAATACTTCCCCTCACCCAAGTCCGAACTAAATCAAAAGCCAAACCAGTGGGAGTGAATCACCAAGAGGGTATGGAACATCACTGGCCAAAGTGAGTTAAGATAAGACAGAAAGATGATGATTCCACAAATAATAACATTAACTTGTATGGACATAGCACCCTCAAATCCACCAAGCATATGTGTGATCTCACTTGAGCCTCAGCACAACCTTGGGTGGGGGAAGGCACTGCAGATTTTAGCATTAATATTTTACAGAAGAAGACAAGTGAGGCTCACAGAGATAAAGTGACCTGCCCAAGATCATAGTCCTAGTAACTGTCAGAGGTGGGATCTGAACTCCCAGCCTCCCTGGTCTCCAAATCCAGAACTCTATGCCAAACTGAGAGTCTCTCCAAAAACGGTTCAATGTCTACACTGTATGGTGTTGTAAGAGAAGGAAGGCCAGGCTGCCGCTTGAGACACTACCTGGTGGGATCACAAGTACCTGCCAAGACTGTGCTACGGGGTGGGTCTAACCTTGTTAAGAGCATAACTCCAAGACAGCCAGAAAAAAATAGCTTATTCCATGTAATAATACTTCACATATCAAAAGTATTTTGCAAATCCAGGAAAGAAGGTCATGCCAGTATTATTCTTATGTTACAGATGGGGAAACTGAGGCTGGGAGAGGCATAAAGTGACTTGCTTTTGGTAGTACAATAACTAAGTTGTGTCAGAGGCACATTTGAACCCAGGCCTCCTGACTGCCAGTCTGGCATTATTTCTAATACACTTCTAGTCCCTTCTGACGACAGTTTTTTAAAACCTAGCACAACCTTGTGGAAGATCTTGGGACTCGAGGAAACCTGAGTTCAGTTTCTGACCTTGATACATGCCAACTGGGTTGCCACAGGCTGGTCCCTTGCCCTCTCATGCCCAGGCTATAAACTGCGGCTGAGGTGATGGTCAGCATTGCTGACCAGGTCACACAAGACACAGCAGATTTTGAGCTGGGAGGACACAAGAGGTCATCAAAAATAACCCCTGTTATACAGATGAGGAAACAAAGGCTTACTTAGTCTGGTTAAAGACTAGCCTAGGGGGTCACACAACTAGTAAGTACCTGAGGCAGAATTTGAACCCTGGACCTCTTCACTTTAGAGGGTGGCACACTGGATAGGGTACTGGGCCTGGAGTCAGGAAGACAAGAGTTCAAATCTGGCCTCAGACACTTACTAGCTAGACACTTACTATAAGTGACCCTGGGCAAGTCACTTAACCCTGTTTGCCTCAGTTTCCTCATCTGTAAAATGAGTTAGAGAAGAAAATGGCAAACCACTCCAATATCTTTGCCAAGAAAACCCCCAAATGGGGTCAACGAGAGTTGGACACGACTGAACAATAAAAACCTCCTGACTTATTCATTCTGTCATTTTATCTCACTATGTCTTGTTGATAAAAATACAAATGCAAGAGGGAGCATGGGTCAGTGGAGGGATTCTCCATGGAAACTGTCTGTAATGATAAAAACATGGATCCAGATGAAGAAGGGAAAAGTAAGGGTAAAAGCACAGGACCCAAAACTCCAGAATCACATCAGGAGGTGCAGCTTTCAAGTCCCACCAGCCGATCTTGGGCAAGGCAGTGTGTGGCAAAGAGGAGACAGGTGACGCTTGTGTAAGAGTTACTCTGTGAGTCCCTGGGCAGATCACATGACTCATCTAACCTCTGTTTTTCATCTGTAAAAGGTGGGTGCAGGAGTGGCCTTCAAGGTCCCTTGTGGCCTCTTTGGGACTCAGTTTCTTCATCTGAAACATGAGGATGATGAGCTCCATCTGCCTCCCATGGCTGTTCTAAAGAGGTCATCTGTAGCTTAGCAGTACCCCCATTTTACAGATGAGATCACTAAGACCCAGGGAGATTGAGAATCGACCATGGTCTCATACCATATAAATAGATTTATATCCAAATTTTCATGGAAATCTTCTAAAGATGAAGACTGGTGGCCCATCTGTAACTTAACAGTTTTAGAGGGTGGCCTTGGATGACTGGTAATTGACAAAGTCACACAGATGGCATGTCAGGGCTGGACTTGAACCCGGGTCTTCCTGACTCTAAGTCTAGCTCTCTACTAATTAATTTCAACAAACATTAATTAAGCACCAGCTATACGTAATGAACATTAATTAAGCCCCTACTATGTTGTGACAAACATTAAGCCCCTACTGTGTACTAATCAAGACCCTGCTATGTGCTATGTATGCTAGACCCTAGAGAGACAAAGAAAAAATAAACATAGCTCATGGCCTGAAGTAGCTTTTTATCCTACTGGGGGAAAACAGCATGTTCATAAATAAATAATTTGGTAAAGGAGCCCCTAGTTGGTCTTCCTGCCTCACAGCTTTCCCTACTTCAATCCATCATCTGCACAGCTGTCAAAACCAGGCAGTTGGTAAACACTTTGAAGCACCTACTATGTGCTAAGTGTCAGAGATCAAAGAACAGCCAGTCCCTGCTCTCAAGGAGCTCACAGTCTAATGCGGAAGGCAACGCCTATGTACAAACAAGCTGTAGGCAGAAGAAGTTGGGGGTGACTACTGGAGGGAAGGCACTAAAACTGAGGGAGAAAGTCAGGGAGACTGGGAGGGAGAGATAAGGAAAGAGAGTGTTCCATACCTAGGGGACAAGCTGAGAAAATGCCAGAGGTGGGAATGATTTTTCTTTAGTGTAGCTCCCAGTGGTTCCAAATGCCCCTATAGTAATAAAAAGAATTTATAAAGGGCTTACTATGTGCAGGCGCTTTATAATCACTATCTCATTTGATCCTCAGAACATCTCTGGGAAGCAGGTGTTATTATGATCACCTCCATTTCACAGATTAGGAAACTGAGGCAAACAGAAGTTAAGTGACTTGCTCAGGGTCACATAGCTAGGAAGTGCCTGAGGCCAGGTTTGAATAATTATTATAATAGCTAGCCTTTATGTAGTGTTCACTATGTGCCAAGCACGTAATAATTTCTATTTGATCCCTTCAACAATCCTGGGAAGTGGGTGCCATTACTATTGGCATTTTAGACATGAGGAGAGTCAGGCAAACAGAACTTAAGTGACTTGCTCAGGGTCACTCAGCTAGTAAGTATCTGAGGCTGAATTTGAATTCAGGTCTCCATGACTCCAAGCCCAGTGTTCTATCCAAGGCACTGCCTAGCTGCAATTCCTCTGTCTCCTAAAGACCTCACAAGCTGCTTTTCCAAGCAGATGTGTGTACAGGTGAGGTCAACAGGCCCCCCTGCTGTTCTTCACACATGACTTCCCCCTCCGGTCTCCATGCCTTCACAATGCTCATCCTCTAGGCCAGGAATGTACTCCCTCTTCCTCCTCCTCCTCCTCTCCCCCTTCCAAAATCCCTTATTTCCTTCAGTCCTCAGTTCAAGGACCATCTTGCACATGAAGTTTTTCCTGATCCCTTTAATTAACAGTGCCCTCTGTTGCTAAATTTTCTTGTATTTATCGTGCATAGAATTATGTGTACACATTTTTTCAGCTTTATCCCCAGTGCCTAGCACATAGTAGGTAATTAACACATATTTATTGATTGATTAAGAAGGCATTATCAACCAGGGGTCAAGAGACCCTATACATTCAATGAGATGGACTTGCCCCGTTCCCCATTATCCCAAGAGGGTGGGAGCTGCTTCACAGATGGAGCCAGTTACATCAGCCTTGCTGTCTCCAAGAGCCTACCCACACCACAGGCTAAGTAAGAGGACACCATGCTCTTGGATTTAAAACTCCGTGGTCAATTACACAATGTGTGAAACTCCTCCCCAGTGCTGGCGGGCAATCAGACTTCGGAGATTGGTGAGCAAACAGACTTCCTGCTGCACTCTCCCTCACACACGCACAAGGGAACCCACAGGATAGCCACCAAGGGAGGGCAGGAGTCACCCTCATTCCTCCCCCATGCCCTGAAAATCAGACCCAAGAGCCAGATGCATACAGTGGGTGCACAGCTCCGTGAGGCTTCCCCAATCTGGAGGAAATGGCGAATTCTCCCTGTCAGCACCGTAGATCACTTTGAGATATATACCATATTAGCAAAAAGAACTGAATTATATTGCATTCATGATGCAATTAAACACTTCACTAGGAATCAATGTAAAACTGATGAGGCCTGAAAGTAGTGCATATGGCTGAGAACATTATAAAACATTACCTTCACTCAAATCCTGTTCAGTAGCAATTTAAATCTTCTTACAGTTACTGCTGCCAATGGTAAACCGGCTACTGATTCATACCAGTGCATGGGAACGAATGAATTTTTTTAAAAAAAAATTTATTCAACTACTAAATTGCCCATGAAACCGGAATAGCTGACAGGAGTAATCTGAATTATTATTAGCTCGGCAAGGATTCTGCATTAGCCAATTTAAAACCCCGGCTCACAGGCAGGAACCAGTTAGTACAGGCAGGGTGTTAAATGGTTAGGCGAGTTCTTCATTTGACTTCAGTTTGCATTTAAAGGTCAAGAGATAAAAATTACATGTGACTGCAAACAGAGAGAGGGTGTTTATCTTTTCCCGATGAATTGAGGCGGCTGGACACTTTTAAAAACATTGGGGACTCGGGCACAGCCTTGACGTTTTTGCTTGGGGAGTTGCATCAGAGTGTGGCGGGGTTGGAGTCAATAGCATCAGGGGTAGGGAGCTCAAAGGCAGAGGGGAGCACAATCAGGCCGAGCGGTCCTGAACAAGAATTCACTCTATCTCCCTGGGCAGATCATTTCACTTCTCGGAAACACAACTTCCTCATCTGGAAAAGGGGGGGAAAGATAACCTTACTACAGCCCTCCTGGAGATGTTACCGGGATCAAATGAGACAAGGTATGCAAAGTGATTCACAAATCTGGAAGCCCAGATTTACAAATTTAGAAATGTGAGTTATTATTATGAGGGAGACTGGAAAAAGTGATCGTCCATCATCGCTTGGACATAACATGCATCCCTCAAAACTTACAAATGATGAGACGATACTGCCTTACATAAATGTTTTTGGTCCCCAAGCCAAATGCAATTAAAAGCTTTCAAAATATAGACCTAGCAGAAGAACTCCAAGCCTTCTGGGAACAAGATGAAGTGGGCTGTTTTGGTGTTATTATCATTGTCTCCTTTGTACCTTTTTAGATGGGATTCAGATGGAAAGTCATGGGTTTAAGTTTAAGATAGAACACCACTATTTTGCTATTATACTTAACCTCTGACAGATTACTGTACAGGTTGATGAAACTGAATAATGATGATGATTTCCAGAATTCTGATTTCATCTATGGGAGAATTATCCACTGTCAAACCCCCTTCTACTACACAGATTGACAGTTCTTCCTCAACTTTGAGCCTTGGAGACTTGCCTGGGGCCCTGAGAGGCTAAGTGAACTGTCCAGAGTCACACAGTCAGGATATGGCAGAGTAGGATTTGAACCGAGGGCTCCCTGACTTCAAGGTTGGCCCTCTATGTACTAGCCACCTGCCTCTACGTACTTATCATCCTCCTTCAGCCACCCACTCCACTGCGTCTAGAATCTTCTCATTCCAGCTCCAAGAGCTTTCTTCACTGGCCATAGAAAAGGAGGGAGTGGGGAGGGAGAGAAGGAGGAGAAACAGGGAGGGAAAGAGGGAGAGACAGAGACAGTTAGAAAGAAAGAGACAGAGGAGAGTAACAGAGAGAGGGAGAGGGGAGCAAGAGAGAGAGGAGAGAGAGAGAGAGGAGAGACAGAGAGAGAGGGGAGAGAGAGAGAGAGAGAGAGAGAGAGAGAGAGAGAGAGAGAGAGAGAGAACCACTACCAAAGGGGAGCTATTCACATCACTGATTTAGAAGAGACCTCAAAGGTCATTCAGTCCAGCCTCCTCACTTTACAGAAAAAGAAACTGAGTCCCAGAGAGATATTGTAATTTGCCTGAGGCCATGCAGCTGGTAAGAGGCAGAGGCAGAATTGAACCCATAGCCCTTCAAGGCAGAGTTAGTTCTCCCATTCTCTCTCTCTCTTCCTTCTTTCTCTTCCCTTTCTTCCCTCTCTTCTCTCTCTCTCTCTCTCTCTCTCTCTCTCTCTCTCTCTCTCTCTCCCACTCTCCTCTTCCTTTATTTCTTCTCCTCTCTCCCTTCTGCCTTCTCTCTCTGTCTCTCTATCTCCTGCACCATGTCCTGTCTTCTAGAGGCCAGCCTGAGTATTACTTATCTAAACAAGCAGCACGCCGCTACCTCGCTTATGCTGGGGATAACAGGGACACTTGAGGTTCCTGACCAGAAGGGACATAAAGGAGTCAGTACAGACACACCTCCCTTGACACAGGAGTTCAGTTCTTGATATGTTGAAATCAAATTTCTGCCAAGCCAATTCTATTTTAAAGGCCCTGGGGGAGCTTCTAACTTAAGGCAATGCTTTTGCAGGTAAGATACCTTGCTTGTTTCTATTCTGCAGGAGCTGGTGGTGCAGTGGATAGAGCGTTGGATCTAGAGTCAGGAAGACTTTGGTTCAAATCCCACCTCAAATGCCAACTAACTATATGACTCTGGGTAAGTAATTTAGTCTCTGTTTGCCTCAGTTTCCCCAACTGTGAAATGGGGATAATAATAATAGCACCTACTTTCCAGTATTGCTGGAAGGCTCAAATGAGATAATATTTGTAAAAAAAAAAAAAAGAGTACTTAATACAGTGACTAACACATAGTAGATAATACATAAACGCTTATTTCTTTCCCTTTGTGGGTGCTGGGATTTTATACATTAATTTCCTATACAATGGGGATCCATGTGGATTCTTTCTCACTCTTGACTTTTCTTCAGTATTTGACATTATTGGCCCCTGTTTCCTCCCAGACAGATTTCTCCCCCAATAATAATAATTTATTTCCTTCCCTTTCCGTGTTCCCCTCCCCAACTGAAGAAAGAAAGCCTTGTAAGAAATAGACATAACCAAGCAAACCAAATTCCCACATTGGCCATGAAAGAGGCGTGTCCTATTCTGTATGTGAGATCATCACCTCCCTGTGAGGAGGGGGGGAGTCAGCTTTTCTGCAATCGTGATCCATTCCTCCTTTCTGGGATTATCACACACACACACACACACACACACACACACACACACACACACACTGCCTCTCTTTCTATCCTCTCGCTATAAGTCTGTATGTATACATGTATGTTTATACAGGCTTTTAGTCCTGTCTCTGAGACCTGAGAATTAATCATGGGTAAGTTCCCGAAATGCTTAGGATCCCCATGCGCTGCCCTAAGAGAGAGCATTGCAGCTCTGCATCACTGGAGGGTGCTTCCACACTGGAAGCTTCCCACCTCAATGAAATCAAAGATTCAGATTTGTACCATGCTCCCAAAGACCACATAACATTTTCAGTGAAACCTCTTTTCAAAGATATTCAAGTTGGTTTTTTTGGGGGGGGGGAGGGGAAGCCTGTCTATGATTTAAGCCAAGAGTAGACAAACTACAGGCTACTGCTTCCTAATTCTAGCCTTAGCGCTCCTCCCCGCTGGGGATCAGGGCTCTCCTAATGGCCTCTTCTCCCAAGCCTCAGCAGGAACATCTCTTTCCCCAGCCCAGTCAGCCTCCTCCTTCTACCTCTGCACTAGGCCTTGAGTCATGCGTAGCCTTTGAGGGCTCCCAGCTTCACCCTGCTTTCTTTTCAATAAATTTGCAAGGCCACCCACTTGACTGAATCTCAGGCTCTCAGATCTCAACACTAGCTCTCCTTTCATCTCATCCATTTTTATAGTGTGGTCTCTCCTGATGCAATGAACCTGGAATCATATTTGGTTAAGCATTATCTTGAAATCCAGCTTCCGTTGACACCAGATTCTGTAATATTTTGTATGAGAGAAGAGGGAGGGAAAGACAGGGCAGGAGAGAAAGGGGGTGGGGATAGAGAGAGGAAGAGAAATATAGGAGAGAGAGAAATAGAGGCAGAAAAGAAAGAGAATGAGAGAAGGAAAGAATATATGAGAGAAAGGAAGGAAAAGAGGGAGAGAAGAGAAAGGGAAAGAGATGCAAGAGAGACAGAAAAGGAAGAGAAAAAGAGAGAGAGAATATAAGAAAGGAGGGAAGAGGGAGAGAGGGGGAGGGAGAGAGAGGAGAGGAGAGAAAAGGAGGGAGAGAAAAGGAGAAAAGGGAGGGTGAGAGAGACAGAGAGGAGCGAGAGTGAGAGAAGAAAAGAGAATGTGTGAGAGAGAATGAGAGGAGAGAGAAAGGAGGAGTAGGAGGAGAAAGAAATGAGAGAGAGATAGACACAGAGGTAGGGAGCTGCAGAGGGGGAGGGAGGAAAAAACAAATAGAAAGGGAGAAAGAAAGAAAAATAGAGGAGGTAGGGAGAGACAAAAACAAGAGAGAAACAAAAAAAGGAAGAGAAACAGAAAAATAGACAGAGAGAGAAATTGAGAGAAAAAAAGGGACACAGGGAGAAACTGACAGAGATAAAGAGGAAGAGAATTGGAAACGGAAAAACACATTAAGAAAAGAAATAGGTAGTGAGAGAGAGGATGAAAAAAGGAGAGGTAAAAAAACAGAAGCAGCAATAGAAGGGAAGAAACAGAGCCAGAGAAAAGGAAGAGATAGAGAATGAGAGACATAGGGGATTAGAGAGATACAGAAACACACACATACACACACATATATGGAGAGAGAGAGAGAGAGAGAGAGAGAGAGAGAGAGAGAGAGAGAGAGAGAGAGAGAAAGGAGAACAGAGGGGGTGTGGGCAGACAGAGACAGACCATTCTCTTGGGCCCAGCATGTATGAGCATACCAGAGGGAATAGGGGATTGACCACTGCAAACAGGGTGACCCCTGAGGCCCCACCTCCACCCATGTGAATAAGAGCTGGCCAGAGAGCGTCCTCTGCAGACAGTGCAGAGCTGAGGGCAGCCGGTGCCCAGTTTGGACAATGGAGAAGGGGAACAATTAAGTTACCAGCAATAACCTAATAAATAAATAAAGGAGCAACCAGGGAGGTGAGGGAAGGGCAGGGAGGATGGATGTGCCCTCCCACCTCCGGGCCCCCATCTGCTCAGTGCCCATGCTCAGCTGGAGTCCCTCTAGGAGAAGTGACACTCAGCTCTGTACTGCAGGGTCCGCAGATCCCGAAGCACAAAGAGCTGGGACCGAAGCCCCTCCACACCTCTCCCTAAGTGGAGCCTGTGCTCATCTGAGGGTACTCAAAGAAGACCACAACTGACTGACCATTGGAACTCTGAAAAGAGAGACACTATGCTGGGCAGCCCCCTGCACTACCTGGCTTATTATTATGTCCATGGCTCCCTTCCCCACTGCCCTGGGAGGATGGGAACTTGGGTCCTGGGTCAAACATAGGTCACTGGTCAGAGTGACTTCCTCCAGACCTTGACCTAAAATAAGAGGTCTTATACCGGCTCCACATATTCCTTGTGGGTCTAGTGGACAGACTTCAGGTAGGAGGTCTGTGAACTCGGATGGAAAAATAATGAGACCTTTATAATCACTACCTCTAATGGAAATTTTGTAGGCAGTTACACAGGATTCTGAGAAGGAGCCCGTAGGCTTCACCAGCTGACTGCTAGAAGGGCCCACGGACCAAAAATGGTTAAGAAATTCTGACCTGGACAGTATCTAAGATCTTTGTCTGCCCTGACATCCCCTGCTCTGAGGCCCCTCTCAGCTCTGACATTCCCTGTTCTCAGGCCCCTCCCAGCTCTGACATTCCCTGTTCTCAGGCCCCTCCCAGCTCTGACATTTCCTGTTCTCAGGCCCCTCCCAGCTCTGATGTCCCCTATTCTAAGGCCCCACCTAGTTCTGATGTTAATATACAGCCCTCAGAAGACATCCTTCCTATGTCCTGTTTTTTTCTTCTAGAGAAAAGTAAAATTGGAAAATCCAGAAAAGCCAAATTAAACCCTGAAAAGGGCACTTTAGTTTACCAGATGTTCTCTCATTTCTTGTTCCTACTTTAAACATCAACATTTTTGTTGGTTTTTAAAGGTTATTTAGTTGTTTGCTGTTGATACAAATCACAAGGGTTTGTACATACAAGGCACCTTATAATGGCAGGGTAATGAGACTGATTTTTTTTTTAAACAAACACACCAAAACTGATACATGCAAATGTGGTCCCCTGGAAAGAGCTCATTCCAGAAAGCCGCACGCTTATCTCTGCAACACTCAGAAGATTTCTGCAAACAGCTCTTGGCGGCTGCCTTCACAGGTGATTTTTCTGACTATTTCCATTGGTGGGAAGATCTCTGGGATTGGGGTCAGAGGATCAAGGTTCAAATCCTACACTCACTGTCTGACTCTGGGCAAATCATTTTACCTTTCTGGGCCTCAGTTTCCTCTTCTGTTAAAAGAGGGAATTTGCATTAGACCATCTATCTCTGAGGTCCCTTCCTTTTAACACTCAATCCTGTCTCCTAGGACCCATGAGCCTAAGGGCAGGCTGCTTGAAAAGAGCCAAGAGCCTCTCTGGGTGAATCTGGTGAATGGCAACATGGGTATTATCACTTTTGAAAATACGATTTGAGTATTTTAAAATGAGAAGACTGCTTCTTTGTGGGGTGCAATGGAAAACAAATGAGAATCCAGTCAAGTTCCATATTGTACTTGATCAAACAATAACATTGGAGAGCCAGTGGAGGGAGAGGCATCCCTTTGGGTGCCAAATGCTGTTTAATCTCCAAAAAGTTGCTCCAAGAATTACTTGTGTGTTCAATTCTGTCTTTCTAAGCATAGCTGGAGCTGAGTCAGAGGCGAATGATGTCAACGAACATCTGGATTCTAGGTGAGGAAACTCCCTTTACACCTTCTTGGTAATTTACATTCTTAGAGACTTGACAAGGACAGAAGTGACAGATACCCAGCCCGATTACACTCCAGTGACTTGACCAGGGTCATACAGCCAGTAAGGACCTGGATTTAGAATTGGAGTCAATGGGTGATCATCATAAACAAATCCCTTTACTAGAAACACAAACCTCAAAACATCTTTGAAAATATAACCAATAAACTCATCACCGACTGAACTATTGGCCAGAATCATCCAAGCATGGCAATGATCCATAAAAATTTAAGAACAACATTTTAAATGAATGTTGCCCTACTGAATAATCCTAATCATGCATAAAAAGCACTCAAAATAGACCACTCCAAACCATGTGGGCAAAAGACAAGCTTGAATGGTGGGTGGGGCCCACAGGATGAAGGGCATGTCCTCCCCACCAGAGTTACTACAGTGGGTCCCCATGGTGCTTTCAGAAAGTCTACAGAAGAAATGCTTACATTCTACACTTTGATTCAGTTACAAAAAGTAACCCTTTTATCTCTCTACATAAGATTAAAGGATAGCACTTTGTAGCAGAATTGTTTCTATTACTGATGGAATATGATGACAAGTAGCCTCAGAGTCAAGAAGATGTTGGTTAAGCCCTGCCTTGAACAAAGATTATTTGTGTGAGCAAGTCAATTTCAGCTCTCAGTGATTCCAGGAAACTCAGTAATATAATGGATTAGGCACTTGGATTCAGAAAGATCTGAGTTTGGATCCTGTTGTTAGACACTTATTGACTATGTGACCTTGGACAAGTCACTTAACTTTCCTGTACCTCAGTTTCCTCATCTGTAAAATTGGGGGGGTGGGGGTGGACTCATTAACCTCTAAGCTTCCTTCTAGCCCTAACTCTACGATTCTATGATTTTAGCGGATGCTAATCTCCTGAGGTAAAAGGAACTTTCCTCTTTGATAGTTTCCCATATCAGAGAAACAGAAATGGGGGCCACCAGGCCATGTACAGGGACCCCTTTGGACTGCTGAGTGACCTAGAAAATCATGTTTTAACATTATCTATGTTCTATTGTATGTTTGTTTACTTTAAAAATATGTTACATTTTCATCAGCCTGAAGAGCTGTGTTTGACACCTACACCAATGAAAATCACTAAATAATAATGACAATTTGTTGCTGCTGTTGTTTCAGACCTATGATTTCTTTGCTATGAGGAATTCCCAGTTTGAAAACTCCATTCGCTGATAAAGATTAGCAGCTCATAACTTGAGTGCCGGGCTTTTTAATGTTTTCTGTGTCACGGATCCCCTTGGCAGTCTGGTTGAGCCCAAGGAGCCCTTCTCAGAATCTTATTTTTAAATGATGGAAGGAAATGCTAAGTTTTAGTTAGAGGCTAGTAGTGCAAATAAAGGCGTTGTTGTTTTCTGGCCCTCCAGACATCTGTCTGTGGGTATTGTGGGAGTCTATGGATCCAAGGGGAAAAATCTCTGTTTTAGAAAGTTGTCTCAGGGCACCGAGAGGTTAAGGGACTTGCCTACAGTCACAAAGGCAACATGGGCAAGGTCAGCACTTGAACCCAGGTCCTCCTGAACCAGAGGGGGCCATTCTTTAGCCACTAAGTCACATCATGCTACAACAGAAACAAACTTTGACCACTTAAACAACAACAACAACAGATAATAATAGTAAAAAGGAAAGCAGCTATTCACATAGCACGTTAAGGATTCTAAAGCATTTTATGTACCTGCCCTCATTGGGGGCCTAAAAAGTTGTTGTTTTCAGTTCTGAGGCATCTTCCTGATATGAAATGAGGAGACCTTTCCTCCCCTCCTCCCCGCAAAAAGTAATGAAAAATATCGGAGGGAAGAAAGTTCTTCCCCAGAGTGCCAAGAGAGCAAATTTTAGGGGCACAAAATAGAAAGGAGGATTGAGAGGGAGTGGAGAGATACAGGTACAGATTAAGGAAGAGAGTGCATATAAACTCCCCTCAGGCTCCCTAGTAACAGGTCCCTTCAAGCAAAAGAGCCAGAAGATCCCAGATATGAGACACCATCTTTCAGCACTTCAGAGAGGAGGATGAGAGCAGACAAGATAGGTGAAGAAACATTTCATGTGGAGAAAATAAGACAAGACCAACTTCAGCCTAAGCACATCTTCAGACTAACACAGAGAAGGAGAAACTTCTTTTTGGCATCTTTTCCCCATAACTAGGAGATCAGAGTTCAAATTTTTAGATTGGGGCCAGAAAAAGGCAGCTCCACCAATTGCTTTTAGCCCCAGTTGGTAAGGTACTCCGACCTTACTCAGTCCATGGCTGAGGAAGAGTAGACAGACAGACAGACAGACAGACAGACAGATAGATAGATAGATAGATAGATAGATAGATAGATAGACAGATAGATAGATAGATAGATAGATAGATAGATAGATAGATAGATAAGATAGATAGATAGATAGATAGACAGACAGACAGACAGGTAGATAGACAGATAGATAGATGGATAGATGGATGGATGGATAGACAGGTAGACAGACAGACAGGTAGATAGATAGATAGATGATACAGATGGATAGATAGACAGACAGATGGGTGCATAGACAGGCAGATAGACAAACAGATAAAAAGATGAATGGATAGATGAGTAGGTACATAGAGATATAGATACATAGAAACAGATAGATATATACACACATAAGTATACATGTAAATATGTATATATGTATATGTGTATATATGTATACATACATATCCCTTAGAAAAAAGGGGCTATAGATCAGTATAAATCACCAGGAATCTGGAAGAGTTTGGGGATGATGAAAATGGCAAAGGAGAGAGCTTGCCTACAGGATAAGGGTTTTTTTTGTTTTTTGTTTTTGCCAACAAAGGCTAAGTGACCATTTGTTGGGAGTGTAACATTGATGATTCTTGGTCTTATAAGGACAAAGTAAAGGGCTTTACTGTCTTCTGTAACTTGGAATGTCTGATTCTGGGGCTCATCAAAAGGCATCTTCTCCCCAACCTGGGAAAATGGCAGCACCAAGAAGTAGCAATTTATTCACTGATCCAAGTCAATAAGCATTTATTAAAGCACCAACTATGTGCCAGGCACTCAACTAGGTGCTGTGATCTGTTATATGTACTTTTTAATTCAGCAAACATTACAAAATCACAGAATCTCAGAGTTAGAAGGAACCCCCAGGGTCCATCAAGTCCAGTCTGTCCCTCAACAAAATCATCTTCTACAGCATATCTAACAAGTAGTTGCCCAGTTTTTACTTTTAAAACATCTAGGGAGGGAGAGCTGGGCAGGTAGGTGGTGTAGTGGATAGAGTACCTGACCTGGAGTCAGGGAAGAGTTATCTTCCTAAGTTCTAATCTAGCCTTCAACAGTTACTAGCTGTGTGACCCTGGGCAAATCACTTAACCCTGTTTGCCTCAGTTTCCTCATTTGTAAAATGAGCTAGAGAAGGAAATGGCAAACCATTCCACTATCCTTGCCAAGAAAACCCCAAATGGAGTTACAAAGAATCAGACATGACAGAAAAAATGACTGAACCACAACAAGGCAAATAAACTCAATAACCCAGTATTTGATAAAATTGAAAAGATAAACTCTTTGGGGAAGAAATCTATATGTGACAAGAACTGCTTGGGAAATTGAAAAGTAGTTGGGAAAAATGAGTTTAGGTCAGTACTTCATACCATACACCACAATACTACTCAACTTAAATATAAAGTCACTTCATTTAAAAAAAAATAGAAGAAAATGGATGAAGGTGTCTTTTTAAACTGTGACTAAGGGAAAGATTCTAGCCAAAGGGCAGAAGAGATCATAGAAGATAGGAACGGATCACTTTGGGGTCATGAAGAGTTGGACATGACTGAAATATGACTCAACAACGACAAAAAAGCAGGGACACCTTGCTACCTCCCAAGGCAGCTCATTTCAGTTTGTGGTTGCTCAAATTTTAGTACATTTTCCCTTATACAAAGTCTACCTGTGTGCAATTTCTGTCCATTGTTTTTAATTCTGCCCACTTGCGCCAAGTAGAACAAGAGAAGAAAGAGGAGGGGGAGGCAGGAAAGAGAGAGGAGGAAGAGAGGGAGGAGGGGAAAATGGGGAGGGAGGAGGAGCACCAGAAGGAAGAGGGAGAAAGAAGGAGGGTGGGAAGCAGAGAGAGGTGAAAAAGAGAAAGAGAAAGAGAAGAAAATAGGGAGAAGAGAAGGGAGAGAGAGAGGAAAGGAGAAAGAGAAAGAGAGGGGGGAGAGAGAGAGAGAGAGAGAGAGAGACAGACAGACAGACAGACAGACAGACAGACAGGGAGAGAGCACTAATAACTGGAGAGGGTGAGGGCATGGAGGGACCTGGCCCCAAGATGGGAGTCATGGATTTCATCAGGCTGAGAGAAGGAGGGATTTTACTCCGTGCATTTGGCTCCTAGTTTGTCTCCAGAGTAAGGTCTATGCCTGGACCCCGAGGTTTGGAAGGACAATCTGGGGTTGGATCACGGAGAGCCTCCAATGTCAACTCTTTGTCCCAGAAAGCAATAGGCTTCTTCCTAAGTACTCCATGAAGGAGGTGGACAGCTCCTTAGCACATTCAGGCCCATCAATAAAGAGAAGGCAGCCCAAGCTGGGTTTCAGGAAGAAAAAGTGGGCTCCAACACAGAAAAGAGGCATTGTCTCTTTAAGTGAATACGGCACTGTATCATCCTTTCTCTTCCTATTTTCGGTTTTATTAGCAAAGCAGCACAATGTTTATACTAGTGGGTATTACATTTGCCAGAACAATTACAGTATGACAAATGGCACATCAATGTAATCCATCAACTCAGCCAAGACAGGAATCCTTTACCCGGGACTGCCATTAATTCCCGGCTCCAATCTCTGGGGTCCCATGCCTTCGTATCCATGACAACATGGAAGACGCCTGGTGAGAATGCCACCTCTCCATGAAAGATGGGTACCTCATTGGCGCACTGGAATTTAACCTTTGACATCCGTGTATTAGTCTACTCGGCACAAGAAATTATAGGTTTGGGGCTGTAAATATATGCATGGCACTTGAAGCCTTGGAATTACTCTCCTTCAGCAAGGTTCAGCTTGGACATTAAAGCTCTTGCCAACCTAGGACCAGTCTACTTTTTTTCAGACTTATTGCAAATTACTCCCCTTTTAGAGACTCAATGGTCCCTCTAAACAAGTCTCCTTACAATAACCCAAACTCCGTTCTCCATCTCTCACCTCTGGGCCTTTGCATTAGTTGTCTACCATGCCTGCAAAGCACTCCTTCCCCTCCCTTTTTTAGGATTTTCAGCTTCCTTCAAGGCTCAGCTCATGGGCCACCTCATTCAAGAAGTCTTTCCTGATCCCCTTAGTTGTAAATGCTCTCTTCTTCCTCCCCAAATGATTAGGTAAATACTTTTAAGGAGGGAGATATTGATCAGGGAAGCCAGGGAGCCTGTGTCACGCAATGGAATGATTGATAAATCTGGAATGAGAAGGCCTGGTGCAAATCCAATCTCTGATACATCAGACCCTAGGATCACTAGTCACTAGCCAGAAGAGGGGTCATCCAGGCTAATCCTCTCATTTAAGAAATGAGGACACTGAGGCCCAGGGAAGTTTGGGGACTTATCTAAGGTCACATGGTAGAGTTGGGATTCAGACTCAGGTCTTGAAAGTTCAATTCTTATCACTGTGCTTATTAGGTGAGTGAACTAGGGCAGATCACTTAATCCCTGGGGACCTCAGTTCCTCATCTGTAAAAAGAGAAGGCTGGTCCCTTCCAACTCTAAAATCTATGATCTCATCTGTTTACATGTTATAATGTCTCCCTCTTCCCATAGAATGAACTCCTTGAGGGTAGGAAAGGATGTTTTTCTTTTTAAAATCTGGGTATCCCCAGTGTCTGGCACCATAGTCAACACATATTGGATTGAATTCTTCTGGGGGAAGCAAAAGTTAGTCCCTCAAGTCTGGATTGGTTTTGGGGTGCTAAATTTGGAAACCCTGAACTCATAGGACCAAAAATATCACCTTCCAGGGCCACCATCTTGACTCAACTTGGCACAAATGAGGGTTTCAGTTAAAAAATGACAGAATCTAGAATTGGAAGGAATCTTGGTAGCCATGGGGTCTAACCCATTTGTGGGGAATGGGAGAGAGGAGGAGATCTGATTTTACTGTTATAGAGAACTTTTAGTGAGGAAATTTCTCTGCCGATATGGATCTATACCTTCTCTAGACTGATGATCTTGGCAAGTTGCCTAGTGCATTGAGGGGTTCCACTGACCTGTCCTGGGCCACAGAGCCAGTATGTATGCATCAGAGGTGGGATTTGAACCCAGATCTGCCTGATTCTGAGATATTCACTGTACACTAGGAACTGCTGCCTCTCCTTTTTGTTGTTTAGTCATTTCGGTCGTGTCCACCTCTTCGTAACCCCATGTGGGGTTTTCTTGGCAAAGATACTATAGTGGTTTGCCATTTCCTACTCCATCTAGCTCATTTTACAGATCAGGAAACTGAGGCAAACAGGGTTGTTTGTCCTTTGTTCTCGAAGAGGACCATGACATCAGAAAGGTGATGCCATGACTTGCAAGTGAATTGGATATAAGTGAGGGTTTTTTTTTTTTCAGTCACCAGTCTCACTATTTTTTCTAGAGTCATATGGGTACAGTGGCAAGATATAGATCAAGATATAGAAACAGGATTAAGTGATTTGCCCAAGGTCACACAGCTAGTAAGTGTCTGAGGCCAGATGTAAATTTAGGTCTCCTTGACTCCAGGTCTAGCACTCTATCCACTGTTCCACCTAGGTGCCCCATGGCACCACCTAGGTGCCCCTCTTTACCTGATATCTGAAAGGAATTTCCACCAGGACACATACCTGAGAATTGGGCATCAGGCCTCTACTTAAAGAACTCCAACAAGAGGGTCAAGAGAAGGGAAGGTTGTTCACTTGACTCTTTCTGGGTGATATCCTGAGTAAACAGCTTCCATGTCTCCCCCTTCCCTCCCCTATAAAACCAGGTCCTCTGGAATGTTTAAGGACACCAGTTACACATTCCCTCCAAGATGGCCAGATTCACCACAGAGAAATTCAACCAGGAGTTTCAGGGCACACTGCTCCATTCCTGTTGTAAATTACCAGCCAGCAGCTGCTTTATAAAATATGGAATGCCCACTGTCCATTCCCTCCATCAGGTTCTGCATTGTTAACAAAAGGATCCAATAGCTGCTTTGAGAGAAGTGGAGGGGGAGGAAGGGAGAGAGAGAGAGAGAGAGAGAGAGAGAGAGAGAGAGAGAGAGAGAGAGAGAGAGAGAGAGAGAGAGAGAGAAAGAGAGAGAGAGAGAGAACGGATATAATCTCCAAAGTGTAACAACACCAGAAGAATTTTTTCTTCCCCTTCTGACAAATCAATCTGGCCCTGGTCCAAGGACACAAGCAGACAGACTTAGCTGCCTCACCTGTTTTATTAAGCCATTACCAGAATCATTTTATTCCCATTTATAATGTTCAATACATGGTCTGAAGACTTTTCTAATATAGTAATTAGATGGAACACTAGATAGACGGATTAAATTGGGATGGTCTGTTATACAATGGCTCCAGACTTCCTGATACCTGGTGATAGCTTTCAAATACACACATGGGCACACTGGGTTTTTTTTTTTGTTTTGTCTTGGTTTCCCCTTCCCCCTCTTTTTCGCCTGTACATGCCACAAGGGCATATTTTGGAGAATTCCTTCCCATTTGGAAATCTGATGGAAATTTATTAATCCGCAGCTGAAACCAACCTCAGGCTTGCTTGCCCCAAGTGGGGCCTCTCTGAAAAGATTCCACCTTGGTTCCCTCCCTTGGTATGCCCCAAGAGAAGACAGGGAAAGTCTCTAGAAAAGCCAAAGGGATTTGGGTGACAGAGGAGTTAGTCTGAACTGAAAACCAAAAAGGGCTTGGGGAAGGGGATGGAAGACTTCATAGTTTGAGAACTGGAGGATGCTGTGATCCCAGGTTCTTAGATGTCAAGTAGGAAGGGGTACGTAAAGTCATTCAGTCTAACCCCTTTGTTTAATAGACAAGGAAACTGAGACCTGAAAGGGACCATCACATGAGTTTTGGCTCATTGAGGGCCTGGAGACTGGAGTCATCAAAGCACTTTCTAAGCATGATCTCAATGCCAGGTGCCATTCCAAATACATGGTATTGATTTCCCTACTCCCCTTTTTAGGGATGAAAATATTCAACTACAGAAATGCTAAATGAAGATGACATAGGAGGAGTGTAGAACCAGCCTAGAGTCACTCAACTGAAAGAGTCTTTAGACCATGGAAAGTCAGATCTTGGAGGTACCTTAAAACAGGGAGTCATAACCAGCAAGGTTCTTAGAAGAAATAAACTAGAGCTGGGAGAGACCTTAGAGCACAGAACTTTGGAGCTGGACAATGTCAAAGGGCTTCTTAATTTGGGGTTTGTGAAGTTTAAAAAGAAATATTTTGAAAACTATGTCTCAAAATTGTTGGTTTCCTTTCTAATACTTTTAAATTTTATTTCTGAGAAATCCACAGGTTTTCCCAAAGCGGTCCTTGATGTAAACAATGTAAGAACTCCTGCTTTAAAACAAAGAACTTCAGTGTCAAAAGTTAAACTTAGAACGTCAGAGCTAAAAAAAGACCTTGGGACAAAGAAAGTCAGAGCTTGGAGGCTGCTTGAATACTGCATGGTAGAGCAAGGAGGTACCTGGGAACACGGAATGTTGCTATCAAAAATGGCCCTAGAATAGTGTCAGAGTTAGAATGTTCCATAAAGACCATCTAATAACAGGGTTCGTAACTATTTTTGTGATAAGGATGTCTTTGGCAGCCTGGTGAAGCCTACAGACCCCTTTTCAGAATTGTGTTTTTAAATGCATAATAAAAATCATGTAATTACAAAGGAAACTGATTGTATGGAAATATAGTTATCAAAATATTGAAAAAAAGCTCACATATCTCAGGGAAAGGATCCCTCCCCTAATTCATTTCTCTCATTTTATGGAGAGCGAACCGAGTCAAGGGACTCAGTTGAGGTCACACAAGCCACATCTCTGCTAGCTTTGACATTCTATCCAGCTCCAAAGTTCTGTGCCCTAGGATCTTTCTTGGCTCTGACTCGCTTTTTTCTAAGGACCCTCCCATTTCTAGGGTTCATTGTCTCTAACTCCTTTGATCCATAAGCCAAGAGGGGTCATCCAATCCAACGCTCCATGGTGACTTCTGCTCTGATTAAACCAATAAAGGATACCAACCAGTTAAGTCATTTGCTCAGATGGATTCCCGTTGTCTGAGCCTTCGACCACGGACAGCCCACTCCGGAGACGTTTATATTTAACATCTGCTCTCTACACCTTCAAGTGTAAATGGAAAACATCAACTACATAAAACCTATTAATATAAAAAAAAGAAAGAACCTTCCTGACTGAGGAACATAAAGTCGGCTGTTCAAAACATGAAGGAAGCAGGCACCTCTGGCTGGCTGCAATATTGGGCTAGAGCAGCCAGAGTAAACAAAATAAAATTCACCGTACGCATACATATTTCTGCATCAAGAAGGGATTTCCGCTCTGACAGGCCATATTGCATCTTGGAAAAAAACAACCCTTCACTGTCTACTCAATCTACTGTATTGATGAGGAAGTGAGAATTGCCTTCTGGCCAAATGTCCACTGTCAACAGATTCTAGTTACACAGAAGCTCCGGAGGAAGCTTTGTAAAAGAAATTGCATAGGTAATACATCACTACCTTACCCCTTCAAGACAAGCTCAAACTCCTCTTAGAGCGCTGAGAAACAGGACTCTTGTGTTCGCAGGGATCACAGGCTTAATCCTGGAAGGATTAAGGAAGCCAAACTTATCCCCTCTCAGTTTACAGATGAGGAAACTGAGGCATTGAGAGGTTATATGACCTGCCCAGGATCACCCAGTTACTAAGTGTCTGAGGAGGGACTTGAACCCACGTCTTCCTGATACCAAGACTGTCTACACCATATTACCTTTCTCTGAAAATTCTATCCATGGCTGTAGTTCTTTTTTCTTATTTTTTAATTGAGTCAATTGGGGTTAAGTGACTTGCCCAGAGTCACACAGCTAGTAAGTGTTCCTCCTGACTTCAGGGCCAGTGCTCTATCCACCTAGCTGCTCCCCACCCCACCCCATCCCACCTCATGGCTCTTAGTTCTACCCAAGAACAAGTCCAGCCCTCTTTCTCATGATAGTTCTCTACATATTTGAATATGAGCCCCTCTTCCCCCCTAAATCTTATCTTCTCCAGACTAAGACACCCAGTTCTTTCCCCTGAGACCTTTTACCATCCTGGTCTCTTTTTTCTAGACATGATTCTCGAGAAGAATCTGTGTCTGTGTCTAAAGATCTCCATAGACTCCCCACCCCACTAAATAAAGAAATACTGTTTTAAGTCACATCTGACACTTTGTGACCCATTTGGGGTTTTCTTGGCAAAGATACTGGAGTGGTTTTGCCACTTCCTTCTCCAGCTCATTTTACAGATAAGGAAACTAAGGCAAACTGGTTAAGTGACTTGTCCAGGGTCACAAAGTTAGTAAGTGTCAAGTGTTGGAGGCAGGATTTGAACTGGGGAATGACTCCAGGCCCAGCTTTCTATACACTGCTCCATCTAGTTGCCCCTCAGGGAAACTCAACCCCCCCATGCCCCCAGTCATTCAGTCAAAGGAAAGCCCCCTTTCCCTGCATCAGGGAGTGTGGATATCAACTAACGACCAATTTCCCAGGTGTCCCTTCCTCCTCCCATCCTTCACCATGGATTGTGAGTCAGTGCTAGTCCTTGAACCTTGGCTATACCACATCTAGGCTCCTCTCTCCTTCCCATCAACACCTCAGACAAGAACCCTGCAAAATTCGCCCAAGCCTTCTAGTTTTGGTGCCCCATTCCAGCAGGTACTGCAATGGGACCTGTTTCCATTTACCATCAGTAAAGCTGGTGGGCTTCATGCTTTCTCTGCTGACTAAACGTCTCCTCTTCCTTTCTCTTCTTGGGGTCCTCTGTCCTTCCTTGTACTGTACCTGGTAATCCTAAATCTCACTCAAGAACTAAGCTTGAGGAGACCAGATTAGGTCTTGCTTTTGGGTACAGAGTGGGGTCCCAGATAGGCATCTCTTATGGACAGGGAGCTGGACCCAGAATTGAGCAGGAGGAATGTAACTTTGAGGTCAGGCCATGTTTGGCTTTTGTCTGTCTCCCCAGATCCTACCATAGTGCCTAACATCATAGGAAGCTGCCTGCTTGTTTGAAACTATGTTTGAAAGAGGCACCTGGCTTTCCAATTAGGGCCTCATTCTTCCATTCAAATCACCTTTCCTCTATGTACTGCACACATATTTTCCATAAAGGCTAGAGAAAAACTTTTCCTTCTGAGTGCCTACACATACACAGTCATACACAAATACACACCGCCATCGCCACCACCACAGAAAAGGGCAGTTGAGGTCAGAGGAAGCCACTCATTCAGTAAAGATAGACTCAAGGGTTTGTGCTCAGTCCTCCAGCTCATCCACCTGCTCCTTTCTCCCAATGAGAAGCCAATGGTAGTCTGGGTAAATCATCTTTAAGGGAGCCCTAACTATTTATAGGTAAGATATTAAAATGTTATAGCCGCTGCCCGAATTAGATTATATTTCAAATGCCAATGCACTGATGTGGAATGAACTCCAGGCAATGCAGGAAATTGGGCTCTGATGCTAAGTATAATGAGTTCTTGACCTCTTCCTGCAATTCCCAATCCTAAATCCACTGATGCCATCATGTCTGATTCTTGGCTGCTTATGGGTTTCAGTGGCATGGAGAAATCACCTCTACAAGACTTCTGGGGAGATCCCTTGGGAGACGGGGAGGCTCCAGTGTGGAAGATGGAGCCCAACTGAGGCCTTGCTCTGAAGTCTAGAAAAATGATCAAGCAAGACATCGTCTCAGGACAAGGAGATGGGTCTTGAAGTGAACACGGAGAACAGAAGAGGCTAGCATAGGATTGCCTTTGAGAAACTGACAAGTTCTTTTAATGATTCCAACTTCTCCATGAAACCAAGGTCTATCCTCTCAATGCTAACAATCTTCTAAGGATGTTGTGAGGCAGTGGATCATGAAATTTTGTTGTTGTTGAGTCCTTTTTCAGTTGTGTCCAACTCTTCATGATCCCATTTGGGGTTTTCTTGGCAGAGATACTGGAGTGGTTTACCATTTCCTTCTCCAGCTCATTTTACATATGAGGAAACTGAGGCAAACAAGATTATGTGACTTGTCCAGGGTCACACAGCTAGGAACTGTCTGAGGCCAGATTTAAACTCAGGAACATGGATTTTTCTGTCTCCAGGCCAGGTGCTTTATCCACTGTGCCACCTAGCTGCCCAAGGGTCATGGAATACCAGTTTCCAAAGAAAATAAGTTGAATGTTACTCAGAAGGTAATGTAATGGTACAAAGAAGGAATGGAAAGAGACTGAAACCTATTGCATCCAAAGGATTATAGGGGGGAAGCCACATACAGGATGTCATTGGGAAGATGTGGGAGCACATTGGACTTGTGATTTCACTGGTTTAGGGCAGTTTCAGTTATGAAACTCCCAATTATCAATGCCAATCTGCACTTCTTCTACAATGTTTAGTCTTTGAGAGTCTTCTCCTAGCTAACTAGAGGTTAAAGCAACTTGCCTCGGGGTTCACAGTCAGTCAGAAGCAGACTTGAGTTCAGCCTCTTAATAGCTCCCCTTCCACCTACCCCCCACTAGCTTTCCCCTCTTGGAGTGGACGTTTCCAGAGCATCTCAGGGAGACGGATGTCCAGAAAAATGAGATGGGTGGGTCTCCTCAGCATTCACTCAATAGCAGGAGATTCAATACAGGGTTTCCTAACATTTTCTGTGTCATGGGCTCTTTTGTCAGTCTGGTGAAAACTGCGGATATCCTCTTAGAATTATGTTTTTGAAGGTGTAAAATAAAATACATAGGCTTACAAAGGAAAGCAACTATACTAAAAGTTATCAGTTTTTTTAAATGAAGTTCATAGACCCCAGGTTAAGATCCTCTGATTTAGAGGAAATTGGATGCACTATGCCCTCACCCAGTGGATTTACAAGAAGACATGCAGGAGGAAGGGAGCAAGCATTTACTATGCACCCAGGGACTACACTAAGCACTTATTTGATACAAGTCTGTGAGGAAGGTGCTATTATTATCTCCATTTTATGGTTGAGGAAACTGAGGCAAACAGAAGTCACTTGCCCAGATCTGCCTGACTCCAGGCCCAGGGATCTATCCACTGCACCACCTGGCTGGGCAGGGGCTACACAGAATTGACAAGCATATATGGATTTGATCATCATGGCAAGGAATATCCCATCACTGGGATGGTAAAGGCAGTTCATCTCTCCAGTGTTGGCCTTTCAGACCTTTCTAACTCAACCATCAACATCTCCTGTGTCCCAGATTGAACCCAGAACCATTGACAAATCCATTGTTTTCAGTGGGTCATCTCAATAGGCAAAAGACTCCCCTTTTTGCTGAAAGCCCTTCAAGGATAATGACATCCTAGGATTCTGAGCTGGGGTGGGGAGGAGGGGGGACGCCATTTCATCTCCACTGCTATTCCCTCTCCTAATTTTTTCCTGCTCTTCCTTCCCCCTCCCCAATCTCCACCTTGCTTTGCAAACTCCCTGGCTCCCCAGTGCTGGATCAGAACAGTGACGCCTTGTCAAACAGTCTTTTGATAAATGCAAATCTCTCTTAATTTGAATTTAATTATCAATGAAGTGAGCGGCTCCCAGATCATTTCCACCCATCAGGAACTGGCAGATACATCTGTGCATGGTGGTAGAATTGGCATCAGCTGATCCTCACACCAAGCCTCTCACGTCTGGCCTTGCAGCCTTGTTGGGCTCTGGCTTTGGGGGAGGGAGAACAGACCAGAAAAGGAGAAGGAAGTATGATGGAAGCACAAGGCACATCAGCTGCTGGGCTGCGATGAGCCTTGTAGACACACCATGGTGTAACAGTCAAGACATCTGGAGAGAGCCAACTGTCTTGTTATATTCTAGCCTAGGAAATGCAGAGGGGTATAACAGAGAGATGGTCAGCCCTGGAGTCAGGTAGACAGACCTGGGCTCAATTGCTGCCTCTCATCCTTGCCTGGACAAGTCACTTGACCTCTCGATGTCCCAGGCAAATTCCTACGACTATAAGGTATAGATGAGTTATAATCTGCACAGATGGTGGGACTTTTCTCCAGTGGGATTTCACCATAACATATCTCAAGACCATTCTCTTCTCAAGTAGGAAGGTCCCCAACTTACTAGATTCATCAAGAGGCCACATCGCCTAATGGATAGAATACTGAACTTGGATTCTAGAGGAGCCATTTTGAAATCTCACCCTTAATGCTGACTATACCAACATGGTTCTCAAAAGAATCACTAACTAAGAACAGTCATACATGACGGACTGCTACAAATCGATAAAAGGAATCTCTTATAATTCTTCTCTCTTTTACACCTTCCCTCCTCCCGTGTATTTATGCCTACACAATACATATATATGTTCATTTATGCATATATATACACATACATACGTATCATATGTGTATGATATTACCAAATAGGAGAATCACAAACTATGAACAATCATATATGACAGATTGCTTCAAACCAATAATAATAAGACAAATATAAATCAAAATAACCCTAAGGTTTTGCCTCACATCCAAGAAATTGACAAAGATGATCAGAGATGGAGAAGCTATAGAAAGATGGATACAGTATGGATGGACCTGCAGACTGGTGCAACAATTCCAAAAGTAAATTGGAATTATGCAAGAAAGGGTCTAAAATGCCCATTCTTGTTGATCCAAAAGTCTTCCGTGAGGCATCTATTCCAAGGAAGTTAAAGACAGAAATATCCCATGTATAAGACAGTATTCACAACAGCACTTTTTTTGTGATGGTTAAAAACTGGGAACAAAGTTGAAACCCATTGATTGGAGGATGGTTAAACAAACCATGGTCTATTAAATCAATGAAATATTTGTATTGAGCTAGCAAGGACAAATATAAAAAATTTAGAGAAGCATGGGAAGATATATAAATCTATGCAGAATGAAGTTAAGTAGAACCAAGAAAACAGCATCCATAATGTTTGCCACAATATAAATGGTAACACTGTCACTGACAACAAAAAACCCTGAACCTAAATGATATGTAATTAGAATGAATGAATACGGCCCTGGAGAAAAATTGAGAAAATACACTAAACTTCCTTCGTTGTAGAAGTGGAATATTGTATATAGTGTGGAATATTTTGTCAAGATGCAAATAATGTGCTGTTCCTTTTAAAATAATTGAAGAAAATGCTAAATTTCAGTTAGACATTTGTGGGAAAAAGAAAAAGATGTTCATGGAGCCCACTGAAATCTATACATAGACTTCTTGAGGGCCTGTAGATTCTGAGTTAAGAACCCCTGAGACCAAACCAGGTGGGAGATGGGATTTGGGCTAATTTGATCATGTGGAACAGTAGGAAGAACTGTCTCTGAAGTCAGAGTTCAAATCCTACCTTTGATGCTTACTACCTGTATGACTTTGGGCAAGTCTCAGTTTCCTCTTCTGAAAAATGAAGGGAGTGAGTCACTTGGACCAGATGACTTCTGAAGTCTTTTCCAGCTCTCAACATGTGACCCTAAGAATATAGTTCAAGCCCTTTCCCCAAAGTATTTCTTTGGATCCAACTGCAGCTACCATATTTCCAATGGATTCTCACTCTTTCTCCTTCAAATCATGCTAGGCAATGATGACTTTCTTGGTGGTAGTGGAGGAAGGCAGATCACTGACTTCAAATATCTGAAGAGCTGTCCCTTGAAAGTGGGCTTACATTTGTTCTATTTCATCCTAATGAGCAAAAACTAGGAACACCAATGCAAGAACAATTTAAATTGGACATCGTGAAAAATCCATCCCATCATAATCTGCCATAAAGGGAGATACCACCAAATAGAACATGGTGCCTTAGGAGGTAGCGGGTTCTTCTGTTACTGGAAGTTCTCAAGCAAAGTATGGATTCCCATCTGTCAGGAATATGCTAGTGGGGATTCTGTTCCAGGTATGGATTAAATTAGGTGGCCACCAATGTTCAAATTCTTAGTAGACCAGTTGGCTAGAATCTTTCTTTGTTCTGTTGACTAGAGCGTAGAGGGGGAGACTAGAGTCCCTGAAAAAACCTAAGCCAACTCTGGCTGGGGTTTCTCTTCTCCCTCGTCTTATCCTCCTCAAACAGTGACACAAAACTTTACCAGCCTCATCTAGCCCTGGGCTTCTCAGAGGGTCACAGGGCCTTGAGGCCACAGGTTCCCCACCCCTGACCTAGAGGAAAGATTGGAATCACCGGATCTAGGTTCAAATTCAGACTTTCTCCCTTGTGAAAGGTCTGTATGACTTTAGCAAGTCTGGTCCCTCATCTACTGCAAGTGAGTGGGAAGAGAGAGTGGACTAGGTGACCTCTTTGGTCCCTTCTAAACTAACTCCATGACCCTCTAGAATTTCTTAATAAGTCATTCATCCTGCCTGTTCCCTTTGGCACACCCAGAAAACAAGAAAACACTCATCTTTCTAGTGAAAAGTTGGGAGCTGTCCTAAGATACAGAAGCAGTTTCTGAATGTCAAAGTAACAAGGTACAACCTCCCACCAGCTTGTACAGGGATGGGATACCAGAGAGTAGGTTTTGTAAAAAAAAACATGTGAGGCTTAGAAAAGAGCAGAAGAAGGAGGGAGATTGACTTTGATCTACTTCACCCCAGAGGGCAGAACCAGGAATGGCGGGTAGGAGTTATAGAGAGGTACATTTAGGCTTGCTGTCAGGAAAAACATCCTAATAATTGGAGCCTTTTGTAGGAGACAGCCTTCCTGGAGGGCTTCTAACCCAAGAAAGGGTTAGAGGACTACCTGTCCACTTCCTAGGCTCCATCAAGAGAAAGCTCTCTTAAGTCCCCCATTTACTATTGCCTCCTCTCTGTACCCATCTACCTTGTCCAGCCTCCACAGCCCCTGTGCTTTGTATCAAATATCAGCCACAACAAATAACTTCTTTGTAACTGATTTTGTAGATATTTACATATGTAGATGTCTCCCCTTGAGGACAAGGTCTTTCTCACTTTTATCTTTGCATCCCCATCACTTAACACAGCGCCAGGCACCAAGGGGGAAAACAGGCCCTTAATAAAAGTTTTTTGATCCACAGAAGCGATTATTTCAGGGGGAATGGGTTGAACCTGAAGGCTGCCACCAAGATCTCTGCCAATGGAGACTATTATGAATCTGACCTCCGGCAGTTGGAGAGGCTGCTGAAGGTTAAAAGTTGACCAGGAGTCATCAGGGCCTTCCACCAGGGCCCCAGGCTCTGGTCTGCCAAAGCTGGAGCCCAGTTCAAGGACAAGAGCAAACAGAGCCTTGCAAAAAAAAAAAAGTCAGAGGGGAGGTAATGACCTTCTTAGTAGTAAAGAAGCATTTCCTGCCCATTATATTAAAGACGGAGCTGTGTTCCTAGGAAGTAATGAAAATTGTAACTATTCGTGCCAATGTTGAAGATTTTTATCCTTGTGTTGCAGCCTTTCTTTACTGATATGGGGGTGGGGGCATGTGTGTGTATGTGTGTGTAGGCAAGAGACTATCTCCTTCCCCCTCAAGTTCATTGCCTGGGGCTGACTTGTGCTTTATATCAAATATCAGCTACAAGTAACTTTTTCAACGGCTTTTGTAATCTCGGCCTGTTACTTATTGCTTATTGAAATTGGCAGTTCCTCAGTGGATTTTTCCTGACTTGTTTCTTTTCAGGAGATTCCAGACCAGGGGGCTAGTCTGCAAGACGCCAGTGGAATAGTCTTCTTTCAACAACATTAATTATCTGTAACTTTCCATAACAACAACAAAAAAAAATCTTGACCTTACTGCTTGCCAATATTTAAGAAGCTTGGAGAGAAGCCTTTTTTTTTTAATCTGTGCATCTCCTAGAATAGTTTCGTTTGATCAATGGGTTCTCTCCTCCCCCCAGACCCCCTTCTTCATCTTTACATTGGGAACTTTATGGACTGATTAATTCTTCCTATCTCCATAAACGTCTGTGTATACACTGGAGTGTTGACTTGATTTTCTTCTATAAAATATCTTCACGAGAAATTAAAACAGCTTAGCACATCTTTGCTCTGCCAGAGACTTGTAAAAGATCTTATTCTTTAATAATGAAGGGGGAGGAAAAAATGTGAGGGAGAGGGGGAAATGGAAGGCAAGTTGAAAAGATTTCTTTATTTTAAATTAAAGTTAAGGATTAAAGGCATTGGGCTTTCAAGAGTTATTGTGAAAGGCTTTTTAGCAGTCCCAAGTGGATCGTCCATAATCTTCTTTTAAATGGCTATATTTAGACCATGGAACACTTCAGACCTCCGAACCAAAGACCTCCAGCTAGTTTGAGTGAGGGATGGAGGATGGTATTTTAGTGTTAGCCATGAAAACAAGATGTAACTTTTTGAGAGCTCTTGGGGTTCTTTTTTTGGGTGAAGGGTTGGGTTCTTTTTTTTTTTGGGTAGATGTCAGGGTACCCAGAGAGCACATGTTTTTACATAACAATGGAAGCCAATGTTTGCCCTGAAAGCTATCAGTCCACTCTAAGATTCTGTCGACAGTGGGAGGCCAGGGCAAACGTCTACCCTTTAGGAAAAGAGCACCTAATTTAATTCATTCATTCTCTCCCTCAATAGGCATTTACTCAATGTTTACTCTGTGCCAGGCATTCAACTACAGAAAGAAAGACAAAGAAAGAAATAACAGAGATCTAAAGCTGGGAAGGACCACAGAGACTGTCTAGTTCATTGTACAGAGCAAGAAAATGAGGACCATGGAGGCTGAAGTGATTTGTGCCAAGGTCACAGTCAGTAAGTGTCAGAACTTTGATTCGAACCCAGGTCTTCTGACTCCAGAATCATCATGGCTGTGGCACAAATAGGTGGGATTAGAGAAAGCAATAGGAACACAAATGATTAATTATAAAATTATGAAATATATTTGAATATATTATAAATATATAATATATTTATATACGTAATATTTGAAGAAATTTGTGGGAAGGGGTAGTAGCCACAGGTGAGATAACAATTATAAATGTGTTGTTCAGTCATTCAGTTGTGTCCAACTCTTGGTGAGCCCATGGACCACAGCATGCCAGGCATGTCTATCCTCCTCTATCTCCTACTGTAGAGATAATTATAATAGCTCATAATTATAAAGCCCTTTAAGGTCTACAAAAGTTCTTTACAAATAATGTCTCATTCCATCCTCTTAACAACTTTGGAGAAACCAAGGCAGACAGAAGTCAAATGACTTGCTCAAGGTCTCACAGCTAGAAAGTATCTAAGATGACACTTGAACACAGGTCTTGTGACTCTGGGTCTGGTGCTCTAAGTGGATAAAGTGCCAGACCTAGAGTCAGGAAGACCTGAGTTCAAATGTGGCCTCAGATATCAGCTGGATGACCCTGGGCAAGCCACTTAACACCCTTTGCCTCAGTTTCCTCATCTACAAAATGAGCTGGAGAAGGAAATAGCAAACCACTCCGGTATCTCTACTGAGAAAACTCCAAATGGGGTCAAAAGAGTAGGATACGAGTGAACCACAACAACTGTGCCTTGTATGAGAGTGGTAGTTGAGCTGAGCCTTTGGAACTTAGGGATCGTATTAGGAGGCCAGAAGAATGTAGACTCCAGGCATAGGGTAAGGGAGGTACAAAGACAAGGAGACAAGAAATGGAATATCGTGTACACGGGGCAGCAAGTAGTTTTGTTAGAGTCTAAAGTGTGTGAAAGGAAGTACTGAAAAAGTAATTCACTGGAGACAGACAGTGAAAGGCTTGAAATGCCCCAAAGAGAAATCTACTTTATCCTTGGGAGTCACTAAAGCTTCTAGTCTCTCCCATCTACAAATGGCCCACCTTGAGACAACAGATCCACTCCCAGAGACTCATGTCCTACAAATTCACCTATTTCTTGTCACCTGGACCATTCCTCTTTTCATTTTGCCAAATTATCCTAAATCCTTCCTTCTCTGAACAGACCAATTAGCATACCAGGTAAAACACAGAGCTGGTTACAGGAAATATGGTTGATATTTTATTCTCAGCCTCACAGCTTAAGCACCATAATCATGTCTAATGAATAAAAAATTTGACTGAGCTCATTGCTATTGTGGATGATGAATGCTGGCCGATTTATGGTAGTTATTCATACGCGGGCTGCGTTA